>NC_056733.1:163338821-163706321 GCF_019279795.1 Protopterus annectens
GAAGAGTGTGCCATATTAATAAGGGTGTGTACACTCCCCATAGCCACAGTAAGGTCTGACTCTTGTCAGTGTAATAATATCGGATTGGTCATACATGCACCGCTGATGTTGAAATCTGTAAACCAGACATCAGGCATTCACAAATGACAAATGTCCACATATCATCCCAGATATATGTCGCTCAAACACATAGGGGCTTTGAGCATTAGAGCAGATATAACTGACACAGTAATACACATTCAGCAATGGTTTGTACACCTGTGAGGTTTGGTGCACAGTACATGGCAGGGTGCAGAACAGATGCACAGCAATACTGTGCACATGGGTGCAGTGTTTTCCAGGGGAAGGGGCATCACCTACTAACACAGCCCATGCATTACACACATGTATACTGTTGCTAGCATGGATTAACTATAGCTGCACTGCATGCTGTTGAGTACCATATGTTATGCATGTTGACAGGTGGGTAATGGGAGGACTGTTTGTACTATCTCTGTGCAACCTCACCTGTGTGTGTGTGTGTGTGTGTGTGTGTGTTGGGGGGTATTTTGAATGTAAGTGCAATATGGTGGAGTGGAGGGGGGAGTTGATGCACGTAGGATGTGTGTGTGCATGTGTGTGTGTGTGTGTTTTTGATGATATCCAAGTATGCACATGTGTGATTGTGGGGTTGTTCACATGGCAGTACTGCCCTTTGGAATCGTGCAGTACATAGACATGGACTGACACATGAGACACCAGGAATACTTGCCTGATATGTAATCACAGGACAGCTGATAGTATAATAAGGTCTGTAGCATGGAACATACATTGGGAGGCAAAGTAGATACCAGGTATACCCTTAATATTGCAATCAGCAGAGAGGTGAATAACTCTCCACGTAGGCAGCACTACAGATGCATTGGGGAATTATTAGACAATACCGGGGAGTGTATCCATATATTACTGTTGTCCACATGATAAGTTGATTGAGCAGCAGATCTGGTTTGTACTGAGCATTAGACCCATTATAGAATACAATGCCCCATTTGGTTTTTACCTCTCAAAAAATCTGCCTCAACTGGAAAGGCTGCAGAAATACCTCACAAAAAAAATCACAGGTGTAAAGCAAATGCCCAGTGCTGACCACCTTAAAAAACTCCAGCTATACTCTGTTGCATATCGTCTACTCAGAGGTGATCTCTGCTTAACATACAAGGCCATGTAAAACCCAGAGCTGTTGGACATGCTACACTTAAAGAAATCCTAATCCCTCAGAGCCAAATGCTCCAGGGATCTAAACCTTGTCATCACAATAAACAAAACATACTGGAGGGATAGGTTCCTGACCCAGAGACTTCCCAGACTCTGGAATAAATTGCCCATACATGTCAAGCAGAGTGCCTCTTTGTCCCTCTTCAAAAGGAATCTTGACGATTGCATGGGAGAAAGGAAATTCACCCCGGGGATCATGTCAGTCACCCTGCTAGACAGGTGTCCAGGGAAGTAAATAGTGTGGGAAGAAATAGCCAGGGAATTGTTATGGCTAGCCTTGTATAGGCCCTAGGGCCGATAGCCAAGTACCAACCTATGAACTTATGAACTTACAGATGACATTCCAGTGCGTGACATTATGGAGTAAATGTAGTAGCCTCTAACATATAGGTGCCATGCTCACAATGTCTGGACATACACAGGGTGAACACTGGATGACAGCAGTGAGGCTATGTAAAACCTACTTCACTCAAGTCAAGGAGGTAATGGAGTAACAGGTCATGTCTTGTGATCACTCGTGTAGCGATTTACAAAAATGATACGTTAATGAGAGGTATTAATGAGTGTATGTTACCAAGTGTGATGTAGGATGGGGAATTTATGTGAATAAATGTGGGACTGTCTGTAAAGTCAGGGACAGGTAGGTATTAAGGTGGAGTGTGTGTGTGTGTGTGTGTGTGTGTGTGTGTGTGTGTGTGTGTGTGTGTGTGTGTGTGTGTGTGTGTGTGTGTGTACTGTTATACAATGCACAGGTGTTAACGTGCGTTTCTTGTTTTCTCCCACAAGTGGTGAGATGGGTCTGGGTCCCTCCTGCATGCAATCTGATGTTGATGTCCATACAGACACCGAAGATGATAATAGTACTGTTGAGGCACAGGTGAGGTTGTCAGGGGCCAAAATTGTGCCATCGTTTGACATCCCCCTCTTAGCCACCCCAATACTGCACACAGTTACAGTGCCTATACATACTCCATCACCAGTGGCCATAGTAGAGGGACAGTTGGCGGTTGGTGGCAGTGCACAGGAGAGTGTGGTATCTATGCCTACTGTGTCTGGTCACAGCAGGCATAGCTGGATGTCCGGCAGGGCACCGCATAGGCAGATGTACCAGAGTGCTCGTGGTAATGCACTGGGCATCATGACCCTGGCAGAAGTGCCACAACTGATACCACCAGACACATGTTTCAGACTGTCATGGGGGCGCAGGCACATATAGAACTGTACACCAGACAGGGCCTGAGGTTGCAGAGGGCTGATCTCTCATCTGCAAGTGACAACTTCCATGAACTGTCTGGTGCCCTCCGTGATTATACCAAGGTCATGGATAGACAGTTGGGTGAGGCGGTGAGCCTCATCGACCATGGTTTGTCCGTGCTTGAACATGTGGTGGGAGTGTGGCAGCAGCCACGTGGATATAGGCCAGCAACACCAACAGCTGGCAGTTGATGTGGATGTGCTAGGACACCAAGGCACTCCCGTAGTGGCAGTAACAGCCCCAGCACTGCAGGGGGATGCTGTTCACACCTTACCACAGCAGGCCACGTGCACGTGGCCCTGGCCAGTCCCAGGAGGGACCTGGTTCCAGCAGACATCTATCATCATCAGGGGAGAGTAGCACATCAAGGCCTGTACCTGGGCATAGCCATGGAACCCCTGGCAGGCACAGTAAGTGTGTCCATGGCTGGAGGCGGTGAACTGCACACCCTGCCAGGTATGGTCTGCAGCTGTCCAAAAAAACACCTGTATAGGGCAGCCACATGGCAGAACTGTGTGCATGCATAACCACACACTATATGAACATACTTAGAGCAACCCCATACCTACACACACTACATGGCCCAAGCTCGGTCTCTGGCAAACCAACAACACACCCTGTGCATATGATGATACCTGTGCCACATCCCTGTCATCCATAACATCAATGCAGGGACAGGCTAATATGGTTCTGATGCACACACTGACTGTACTACAGTGTATCAATGTACTGCAGTGTAACATGTTGTCTGGAGTAATGTTTAATGCAAACATGTCAGGTAGTGTAGCTGTCCAGCCATGATGCATCATCACTTTTAGTAACACTGAGTGATTGTGGTCTACATAATGTTATCCATTTCTGTTTTAGGTGTACATATGTCAGCAAGAGGATGGTCTGCAGTCATATTCCACAAGGGGTATAGCAATGTGGTGACACCATGGTTGTGACATATCCTGGGTACAGTCGAACACGTCACAGGTTTGTATAACAGTTATTGCCTGTGCCACATGGACAGGTGACCCACTGGGACATGTATAATCAGCAACCTGATGTAGACCCATCCACATACATGCACTCTCTTACTTGGCAACACTGGGACTAGACCCCTACCTAGGTATGTAGTGCTACTGAAGTGTGTGGCTTTCATTGCACACATCACACAGTGTTTAGGGTGTGGTGTGGTCCAGGTTACATGTTACATGCAGAATATCCCCAGACATGTACAGTATGGTAATGGGGGATGTAATGGTTGTATATGGACAATACATAGTGTGACATACCATTATATATACATTAACAGACACATAACAGGCAGACACACATCCAAGAGACCAAGGCCTATCACTGCTAAATAACTTGACCATGTGTCCAATGTGTTGTAGGTAGGCTGCACACAACACATTCATAACTGGGCTGGATTGTGGTATCAGTTACCTGTATGGTTGATGGTGACAGTGGTCACCATACAGTGGTACATTTGGCATATACTGGGTGTACTATGGTGTAATGACAGTGTACACAGCACCTACATCCCACAGTGGATATTGTACTCACTAGAACCCATGATGACACTCTGACATACCCACCATCACACATTGCCCATGACTGCGATACAACCCATTATACATCCCAACAGTGGTACTACAGGAATATGCATCTAATGCACATGCCACAGGCATATTAGGGTGTTACATTGTCATGCCTCACCTATGGGTAGGAACAACACTATCCATACTTCTGTGTGGCAATGCGTATTGTAATAGGAGTATGTGGCCTTGGAATGCTGTACGCTACAGATATACAGATATGCGCACATACACACACATAGAAAAGTCACAAAGTACAAATTGAAGCAGATAAACACAAAAGCTAGAAGAAGTAGCTGGATTGAACCCACTCAAAGTAATGCAGGCTGAAAATCATCACAGAGTTGTAGAAAGCCGAATCCACGTTATTAACTTCAGAACATAAAAATCCAAGTATGAGCGCTTTCTTTCTCCATTAAGTATTTTTACATTTTAAATAATTTACATGTTCAGTATTTGTTATGTTAATGTGTATTTATTTCTCTTAACATTTTCTATCATATCTAGTTTTTAGTTTTTAATTACACATATTTATTGTTTTAACATATTCACATTGTTAAATATGTATTGTGCATTGTCATTTTATGAAGCATTGCTTATATATAGTGTGTTTTCTAGGGTAGTGTTCCATGAACTTTTTCAGTTTGTATATTTTTTCTGCTTTTTAAATTCAGTGACTGTAAATATGGTGCTTTTAATGACATAATTGATTAGTTCATAACTGGGTGGAACTTCCTGCTTGAACTGTATAAAAACGAAGTAACTATGTGGAGTAAATTGTCTAAAGAAGTCTAGATCTTTCTGGATGAAAGTGCTCATCCTTGGATTTTTATGTCCTGAAGTTAATAAAGTGGACTCTGCATTCTACAACTGTGTTGTGATTTGCAGCCTGCATTACTTTGAGTGGGTTCAATCCAGCTACTTCTTCTGACTTTTGTGTTTATCTACATACACACACTTGACAGAACTCAATGGATGTCCCATGCCTATCGACCCATTTGTACAACACTGTTGTGCTTGTACTGCAAGGATCATGTAGCCATTAGGGAGAGGAGCGTAACAGGGTACATGTAATATCTGATACAGCAGCAGCCACATCTTACTATGGCAATTGGTGTTGCAGTGGTTGTGAAGGCCTTCATGGTATTTCCAACTACAGGTATACTAACACACAGGCACTGCTATCTTCAGTAATGCACACGTGCAAATTTGTCTGTACTGGGGTGCATCACTGCAGGTGGTCATAGGTGTGTACCTGGCTATTGACCATGGAGATACTGGCAGTGAAGGGGATGTGTGTGCAGTGGTATCATGCCACCTGCCATATGCCAGCAGGCAATCAATCTACAGACACCACTCTGGTGACCCACAGGGTGAGAGTGGCATGCATCAGCCAATCCTCTGGGTGCCTCCTGCAAATGCCCACTGAGGAGATCCAGTTGACATGTATGCAACATGTATTACAACACATGGTTAGTGTTTGTGATGGAGACCTGTACCCAAGCATGTTCTGTTGACTGTGGTAGTGTAGTGGAGGTACCCATGGCATGTGGTGCGTACAGAGTGTTGTCTCCTATATGTGTCAGTTATAACACAGCTGGGCAGACATGTCAGTGTCAATCAAGCATAAGGTGCATGTACATATCCAAGCTAGATACCTGCCATCTGCACATCTGTACAGAGACTGACAGACATCAGCTTGGCAAGTAGCTAAGCAGTAGGATGAATGTGTCTATGGATAGATGTCTGACAACAATATGTATGCCATTACTGCATGACATGTGCTGTACAGATGGTAGTCTACAGTTACTTTCCACATGCCAGATCATTATCCAGTAGGAGATGTATACTGTGACACAGCTCAATCACCAGTAACACGACAGTGAGGCCTCAGAGTCCAACTATGCCTGCAGGTGTGCTTGTTGTCAGTACTACATTTAGCACTATACTCTTGCCTGGGACAGCACTGTCAACAGTAGTACCATCATGATACACTAAATGGCAGTGTCAAAGCACGTAACATGGGTTACTACCCTTGTATGTAACACATTCACATGGATAACAGTGCTGTACAGGACTTATATACTTGAGTGTCCCAGATATGACACTTCCACCCCTTGTTACTGTAATGACAGCACATAGACGCATGTATTGTACATGGCATTACATACACTTATTACTGATGTCATTACCCTGTTATATTATCAGACTGGGAATTGAGCACTGGTTACCATGGCTGAGCCATGCTTAGCAGGTGTCAGCATTGCTGCAATATAACAGTTAAGCACATTTGTGCACTGGTAAGCGAAGCCTACATGGTGTAAGTGCATGTACTTTTAACCATACGTTAGCAGTGTTTAGCTTCACACAAACCTGCACAAACATGCTTAAAGCTGCTCAAAATTGAGTTAACCACTCTGTATCCAACAGCCCTTGTTCTGCCCAGCAACAAAATGTACAGCCCTTACAGGTCTTGAACCCAGCACCATGTATACTATAGTCGTAGCAATTAACCACTAAGCCATGACAGCTATGAAGGCAGTTGTTGTTTTTCCAATATATCTGTCAGTACACATACTGGATAGTATTGAACAATTGCTTTGACTTCCACAATTGTGTAGTACTTGTTATTGATATTACTGTTGCATCACATATGTTGTTATATCTAAATATACACATATCAGATACATACGGTGAGATACATCTGGGAAGGTATACACAACCATGATGTTTACACATGACATGAATATGCATATATACATATACATATATAGATATATGTCTACATGTACATACACATATATATTCCTACATATGTATGTCTACACATCTGCATAGTGCATCATATATATGGCCATTTGTAGATCTCTAGCTTATATATATATATATATATATATATATATATATATATATATATATATATATACACACACACACATATATGTACGTTGCACATTCTATGTGTAGAGATATACCTATTTATGTTGATATATATGTAGATATCTATAACTATATGTGCATACATATCTAATCAGATATACCTATTTATGCCAATATATATGTAGATATCCATAACTATATGTGCATATATATCCATATATCTGTATATGTGTAGACATATATTGCTGTGTATATGTATATATTTATAGGTTCATAGGTTCATAGATTGGTACTAGGCTATCAGCCCTAGGGCCTATACAAGCCTAGCCATAACAATTCCCTGGCTATTTCTTCCCACACTATCTACTTCCCTGGTCCCCTGTCTAGCAGGGCGACTGACGTGATCCCCGGGGTGAATTTCTTTCTCCCATCAAATCGTCAAGGTTCCTTTTGAAGAGGACCAAAGAGGCACTCTGCTTGACATGTATGGGCAATCTATTCCAGAGTCTGGGGAGTCTCTGGGTCAGGAACCTATCCCTCCAGCATGTTTTATTTATTGTGATGACAAGGTTTAGATCCCTGGAGCGTGTGGCTCTGAGGGATTGGGATTTCTTTAAGTGTAGCATGTCCAACAGCTCTGGGTTTGACATGGCCTTGTATGTTTAGCAAAGATCACCTCTGAGTAGACGATATGCGACAGAGTATAGCTGGAGTTTTTTAAGGCGGTCAACGTAGGGCATCTGCTTTAGGCCTGTAATTCTTTTAGTGAGGTATTTCTGTGGCCTTTCCAGTTGTTGCAGATGCCTTGAGAGGTACATACCAAACGGGGCATTGTATTCTATAATGGGTCTAATGAGGGATGAGTACAGTGGGACAATGACCTCATTTTTTCTGGATGAAAAGCCCTCAGTGATGAGTTGTGCCACATAGAAGGATTTCCTGACTGTTGTGGTGATGTGGTTATCGAAGGTGAGACCACTGTCCACCTGTGTCCCTAAGTCTCTTATCAAACTTTCGGTGTTTAGTGTACTGCCACCTATATGGTAATTCATGGATACATGTTTTTTCCCAAAGAGGATAACTATACATTTCTTGGCATTGAGCTTGAGTTTTGAGTTTTATACACACACACATATATATATAGATATATATAGATATATATATATATATATATATATATATATATATATATATATATATATCTGTATACATATATGTTTACCATATGTCCAGAACATGGAGTGGAGTCCTACTTCAGCACCAATAGTCTCAACCTCTTAGTGCAAGGGGATGTCATGTATGTATTGCAGGTATATATGTAGACTGTTGCTACTCTAACAGAGGTGGTCTTAACAGACATGTTGTGTGTGGGAGGTCACATCTGCTTTTGACATGTACACCATTGGCTACTGACAGACATCCTAAGGACATCATAGTACAGTACCACTGCTAGCATAGTAATGATCATGTGGACTACAGCACAGATATGACCAATATATGTGGACAGTCTGGCACTCTGTGGTCAGTCCAGAGGTGTACACAAATCCCCATTCATGTGAGGCATGTGGACCATGCCTTACAATGTGGATGTTAATAGCCATGTACATGGGTATATCATGTAAATACTGGACTACATATGCCCACACAGGTTATTCATTCACACACGCAAGTCTGTCCTGACACATAATACCTGGTGGTGCTGAGGTCACATGGCCACATACTACCCAGTAGTTAGTGACATATATCTGTACAGAATCCCATTGCTTTGTCAGAAATACACAACAATTATGGTGGCCTGGCAGCATTATGTCTTGCAAATAACTGGACATAGCTGCACACTGGGTAATTACACTAACCTGCTAAGAATGGCACAAAGCACTGTGCAAACTACAGGCAGACCCACAACACTGGACTACATTTTGTATGGGGGAATACACATGTACCTGCAAATATAGCAGGCTCTACATGCATGTCACAGCACAAAGTAACAGATGCCTGTGAGAAAGTGCATACCCCCAACCAATGTGAACACAGCCACAGCCACATATGGTACGCAAGCTTAATATGACACTATATGGCCTGTCTGATAAACACCATCCTCATATGTGCCACTCACACACTAACCCTACATACACCGGGTCACGGCACAGTGTGGTCCAATGCCTGTCTATGGTATGGGATACATGTGTGTCTGGCCTTACAGACATGTGAACCAATAGAGTACCATACACTGGAGCAGCATGTAATGTCAGACTGACCCAGACCAAGAACAATGACATTTACCACAGTCTATGCACAGCACAAGGTGCATATGCACAATAGACATACCATCGACAATCACCATAAGTAAACAGACCCCAGTACTATACACACAACTGCAGAATGCCCAGGTTATGCCCTCAGAAATAACCTCTACTATACATAACATGTCTAGCAGTCTGATATATGACTGGCTTGTTATCAGGTATGATGTCAATAAATAATGGTGTACAGAACATATGCACCTCTTACTGCATGACATATGTACAAAGGTTGACAGACTTGTGGCTGGAGCTATGAACACTGGGCCAATATGGGCATGTTGCTGTGATAACCTCATACATTTACTGTCGTACCAGGATTTGTTGTGACATATGTCCTATGAGGGATATGAAGTTGGTTACTCTCATGGCTGTCACCATGTACAGGCTCCAATCCTCAGACTATGCTTCTGCAGTTCTAAGATAGGTGTTCTGTGAGTAACACAAGAAACATAAGGCTCCACACAATGCCCAGTCTGCAGATGACCCTACAGATGGAAGTTTCCTCAAACACATAGCACTGTCATGACAGGTATTAACTCATGTAGACCAGCCATGTCCACATACACCCTGTTGAACCAACATTACTCCAAATGCAGAAGAGCAACACTTACATTCTGTTGTCATGTCTGGCACATCTCCCTCCTGTCTGTTGACCTGTTTCCACAGTGTATGTTGTTAGAGGTACATCCCAATACCATCTATGATACTGTTTGCCAAACACCAGCTATAGGTTCTGCTCACAGTGAATGAAAAGGCCCAACACCAACAGGATGTTCCTAGATATCAGAATGTGTTTCCATGCAATTGGCTATGGGAATGTTACCACAGTTGTTCTACATGCAATCAGCTAGAGGAGGACTACAATTCATGCAGAGACCATCAGCTGATCATGAGCATCACTTACAAAACACAAGCTGCTGCCTAAGCAGAGCAGGTGTACTTCTCCACATCCACCAGAAAGGGAGTGAGAGAGACAGACAGTGACAAAGTAAGTCAGGGAGGGGGTAGGAAAGTAAAACCTAAGCATGTTTGTATCACACATTTACCAGTACAGGGTTTCAAACCCCTGACTGACTATGTATTGCGATGACATATCAATGCAGTTATTGCATGCACCACATAGCTTACATGCTGGTTAGTTGCCCAAAGGTAGATCTGATTGTGAGTGACATCTGCAACAGTGATATAGTAGCGATAAGGTAGGTGTAATATACGTGCCTGTCCACATGAACAGGTGACAATGTCAACACAGCCACACTCTCTCAGTGACTCACACAAATTGACACAGTTGGCAGGGTTAGGAATAGACTTCCTAACTAGCTAGTTTGCCACAATATAATAATGCACAGGCATCAAATGCTCCACGGGGGTTATCTGGATGATATTTGGGTAAAGGATATGCGAAGGTGTCTGACATCAGACAGCATGCTTCAGTAGGCCAATGGGAGTTGTAGTGAGTGTGAATGTGGTTGAAAGCATCATATTCCACACACATAGACACAGGTTGCCAGTACTGACATGCATGGGCACATTGTTTCACAGGTGTGTAGTGGTTGACTGTGCCAGAAGGCTGTACAAGGATAGGTGAAGGGTATTCCTTGGCATCAGGCCACATGACAATGGACTGCAGTGTGGCTAAGGGGTGTGGTGTCTGGATTGGCCCATACAGGTGGGTATTGTATTCACCATCCAGTCACCTGGGTTACTATTGTGTGTGGCTAGTGCTGTGCAATGCTTGCCATGTATGTGTTCTATAGTCCATGACATGGAAAGTGCCTGGGATGTGCATAAGACCCACATGCATGTTCAGTGACATGTGGAACTGTACCTGGTGTGTCTGGCCCATGTTATGTAAACAGATTGTAATCATCAGATGTGCCAGTCCTGGCCTCATGTGGCAGGAACTGGTAATGGACACCAGGTTGTCCCTGCACCTACATTGATAGCATGATACAAGTATTCCCTGGTGTCAGTGGCATCTATCCATACAGGGAATGTGTTTAAGGCATGGTTTGTCATTTGTGGGTCACATTTGATGGCCCCACAGTTGTTGCAGGTGTCCAGTGGGGAACATAGCAAAGGCGCAATTATGTAACTATTGTAGTGATGGGACAGGGTGCCATGGCCTCTATAGTCCACTGCAATCACACCATGGTTACTATCTGTAGGCAATATGCAGGGTCGCACCAATAAAGCTGTTGTTGCCTAGGCAATTGTGTTTGTGTATGAGACATGGGTTAAGAGTGTTCTGTGAGTAATACAAGGGTTGCTTAATTTGTTTGCCAGGCCTTGATGTCATATGTAGGGGGAATGGACTGGCACCCCAGCCTCTCGGCTATTTGACATCTGTTATCCTTGTAAGGTGGACATTATGACATGTAATAGGCCCACCACATAAGAAATTTGTAAAACCCACTCCACAATGAGTCCAGTTGTTACACACTCACATCCACCCCCACACAGGATATGCATGACAAACACACACACAGACACACACACACACACACACACACACACACACACACACACACACACACACACACACACACACACACACACACACACAGACAGTTGCCATGGTCATGATTAAGAATTCCCACCTAACTAGTTTATTACACTACAGCATTGCACAGTTATAGGACATGCCACAGAGATGGCTGGGTTACTTTTTCCACAAAGGTGTATTTCAAGGTGAATGACATCAGCCTTGCCAAAGAAGGGCAATGGGGTTGTATTGACTGTGAATGGCCTCAAAAGCATTGCTCCCTACACAGATAAAGAAACACACACACAATCATACACTTGTCATGCCTGGGAAGAAACCCCCGACCAAATTACTATATCACACTATAGCATTATTCAGTTATAAGACGCACCACAGAGATTACAGGACTTTTCCTTCCCAAAGGTGTATTGCAAACTGAATGAGATAAGCAGGCTTACCATAGTAGGCCATTTGAATTGTAGTGAGTGTGACTAGCCTAAAAAGCATTGCTCCCTACACAGACAAACACACACACACACACACACACACACACACACACACACACACACACACACACACACACACACACACACACACCCTTGCCATGTCTGGCATTAGAACATATATCTAACTAGTTTATCACACTATAGCATTACACAGTTGTAGGACATGCTACGGAGATTATTGGACTACTCATTCCCCAAAGGTGTATTTAAAAGTGAATGAGATCAGCAGACTTGCCAAAGTAGGCCGTTTGAATTGTAGTAAGTGTGACTATCCTAAAAAGCATTGCTCCCTACACAGACAAACACACACACACACATGCACGCCCACACACACACACACACACACACACACACACACACACACACACACACACACACACACACACACACACACACACACACACACACACACACACACACACACACACACACACACACACACACACACACACACAGATGTCTGTAGTCCACTGCAATCACACCATGGTTACTATCTGTGGTCAATATGCAACAAAGCTGTTGTTGCCTAGGCAAGTGTGTTTGTGTATGAGACATGGGTTGAGAGTGTTCTCTGGGTAATACAAGGGTTGCTTAATTTGTTCGGCAGGCCTTGATGTCACATGTAGGAGTATGGACTGGCACCCTAGCCTCTTGGATATTTGACATCTGTTATCATTGTAAGGTGGACATTGTGAAATATAATAGGCCCACCATATAAGAACATTGCAAAACACACACTCACATCCACACAGGATACAAATGACAAACACAGACACACACACACTTGTCATGTTTGGGACTAGAACTCCTACTTAACTAGCTTATCACACTACAACATTATGCAGTTATAGGACACACCACAGAGCTTACTAGGCCATATTTTCCCCAAAGGTGTATTTCAAAGTGACTGACATCAGCAGGCTTGCCAAAGTAGGGCAATGTGGAGGGCAGTGTGTGTGCATGGGCCATAACACATTCATCTAGAGGTAGACATACCACACTCAGACACACACAGGTTTATATTCCGCAGCTAGGTGTATACAACTGCTAGATGACTACTGCTTTGTACAGTCATGTTGCACACTTAGCACTAGCACCACAGAGACTATAATGCTGAGGGATTCAAGAGGCTAATTTCTACAGAGAGTGACATTTACACATCATGTGGTTGAAGCCATTTGGCTATGTGCTGGGTGGGACAGGCCTCATGATGGAAGGCTCTTTGTCACTGTCACTCTCTTCCACACATTTGTGTATATGTACTTTTGGCATATTATAGTTTGTTGTCCTTGGATATATGTGTGTATTCTTATCCAAAGTGTGTGCAAAGCATGACTGGTGCATACTGAGGGGTGTATGCACTAACATCTGCAACTGTCAGATATGTATGGTCTACTGTTGTTGCCAGACAGGGGCTTCATTTCTTTAAGTGTGTGAGTATGCCCAGTATGCCCTTTCAGTATTTTGTTGTCTGACATTGCCTTCATTTCTCTAAGTGTGGGGAGCATGCCCAGTATGCCCTTCTGTATTGATCGTGTGGATCCATTCCAGGTAGATTGTACTCCAGTGCAGACTTTTGTGTTCTACACCTACAGCTAGCAAACTGTTTCTGCAGGATATCTGTAGCTCAGTTGATAATATGGGGACAAACTGGGCAAGGGATAGTTGGTACTGTAGGTAATTGTGTCTGTGGTGCTTCTGCTACATGGTCCTGGTATTAGCAGACATGTGTACTGTGGGTTCCTATTGGAACATTGAATTTCCAGTTGTTCGAATCACTAAAGGTCAACCTTTAATGATTGAACAATTGGAAATTCGAAATGTTTAAAATAAACATTAAAAAAAAAAAGAAAAAGTAAAAGGTGTAGGCAGGGGGGCTGCCCCCTGCACCCCCCACACCCCCCACTTCTTAAATATACCAACTTTGAGATCGCGCTACAGTGTAGGAAAGTGAAATCTTCCCTTTCTGCACCGTAGTTCTTTAAAGTGCGATGTCGGAGTTGGTATATTTAAGTAATGGGGGGGTGCAGGGGGGCTTGCCCCCCTGGTTTAACCCATCAGGGTATGTTTTCTTTTTTTTTTTTTTTAATTTCGAAGTTATGGAACTTTGATCATATGGTGTCAAAAATATGGTAGTCGAAGTTCTGTAACTTCAATTTTATAATAGGTAACCATGTACTGTTATATACTGTGATGTTTTATGTCAAGTACTGTCAGGTAGACATTTGTGCTCACAGTGATGTCCTGGGGAAAACAGGGTGAATGCAGCTGTTTCCAGTATTGGGGTCAAATGCCTACATATTCCTGCAAACTAATGGAGGGGGAGCTGGAGACACTTCCTGCTGGGTCACTGTAACTGAAACCATCCCCTCACTTATACTGCAGACACCCTACCTAACGACATTAGCGACCATTCACTCACCTATATAATTAGGCATAAAACCTTCTTCCCTAAACAACCTAACTTTAAAACCATACAAAACAAAAAACACTTTAATGCTGTAAGTTTCCAAGCTGAGCTACAAGCCTGTGATTAGTCTCCCTTAAAAGAACTCTCCCTTGATGAAGCAGTATCCCATTTTAACTCTAAATTCCTACAAATACTGGAATACCATGCCCCTAGTTGATCCATAAGAACCAGAAGTAAAGCAGCACCATGGCTCTCTAAAGAAACAAGACAAAAAATCCTAGTAAGAAATAAGATCTGGTCTAAATGGAGATGTCCTAAGAGCCCAACTGATCACCAGAACTATAAACAGCATAGAAACACCACAAAGAAAGCTATACTCCTTGATAAAAAAAAAATACTACCTTAAACTCCAAGACAGGCATCAGCAAACTCCCCAAACATTTTGGACTGCTATTAACAAACTTCTACACCCAGGACACTCCAAGACTAACTCCTACAGCACTTTCCCTAAGAACATCTAAGGAGATTGCTGACACCTTCAATACCTCATTTACTGACACTGTACAGTCTCTCGCAAATTCCTTACCTCTTGTTACCACAAACCTCCCATTCTCCATGACTAGCAAACCCCCTACCTTTCAACTAAATCCATTCTCTACATCTGTCATCCACACCTTACTAACAAAACTTAAACCATGTACCCCGTCCACTGATCTCCTACCAGTGGAATACCTGCAAATTGCAGCTAAAGTTCTCTCCTATCCTATTTCAATACTAATCAATAGAACTATTACTGAAAGTTATATCCCATCTCTCTGGAAAATCTCACACATAATTCCTCTTCATAAGGGTGGTAACTCAACCGAAATATCCAACTATCACCCCATAGCCCTGCTCTTCCCTCTAGCCAAAATAATGGAAAAATGTATACACCGCCAACTACTTGATCACCTTCTCCTACATAACCTTCTAGCAGACTGTCAACATGGTTTTAGGCCATACCACAGTACTACTACTGCCCTACTATCCTTCACTGATTGCATCAACATGCATCATAACAATAATAGGCTCTGTACTGCTTTGTTTATAGACCTATCAAAAGCCTTTGATATGGTGAACCATCAATTACTGCTACAAATACTAGAACAATACTCACTCAACACAAAGACATTACAGTGGTTCAAGTCCTACATAGAAAACAGACAGCAAGCTGTTCTGTGGGACAACTTCTCTACTCTTCTTCCTATTACTCTTGGGATCCCATAAGGCTCCATCCTGGGACCGCTCCTCTTTTCTATCTTTATCAACGACCTACAGTTAAATATTCCACAATCTACCTGCATATAATATGTAGATGATTCCACATTAGTGTGTTCTGCCACCTCAGCATCCGAGCTCCAATCTATCACCCAGTCAGTATTTACCTCAGTTGAAAAATGGTTTTTGCAACGTTGCCTCCTACTAAACGCCAAAAAAACAAGTTACTTGTTTTTACTCCTACACAGAAGTCCCCTCCAATAGACCTAACAGTTAAATCAAGCAATGGTACTATAATCACACCTGATCCAACCACCAAGCTCTTAGGGGTAACAATAGATCACAATCTCAAATTTGACACACATATTAGCACTACAATTAAAACTGTTAACAGAAAACTGGGCTCACTGTACAAGATAAAGTCCTTCCTTACCCCGAAACCAAAACTACCATTTCCCATACTCACCTGATGTCTACTCTCCTCTATGCTTCATCTATCTATACAAATCTTTCTGAAACTAACCTAAACAAATTAGCAACCTCCTACAATAACATTGCCAGATTTGCTTCTGGTTCACCATATAGAACTCATCACTGTTTAAACCTCAAACAACTAGGCTGGCATGAACTCCAAAACCAGCTACTATTTCAGCAACTTACAATTTCCTATAAGATTCTCTTTCACACCAATAGGACTCTTATTCTTTGTAGCATTGCAACTCGTTATAGAAATCTTACTACCCTACACTCAGCAAATAAACTACAACTATCCACCCTCAAATCCCTCAATAAACTCTTTCAACTCTTACAATTACTTTCATCCTTATCACTATTCAAACAGCAGCTAAAATTACACCTTAATGAACATTGGTTATGCACATGTGCTAATCCAGATTAACACCTGCCAGCTATCATAATTCCTTTCCCCCCTCTACTATCTACTAGGGCACAATCACATCCTATTCATTCATAGTCAGTTTTGTAGTTTTTCTTATTTCCTTCTAACTTCATTAAACTTACTCTTCATTTTTCTGTAATCACTCTCCACCTACTGATATTGTTCTACGTCAATCTTAACTCCTATGCTACCTATGACATTTCACGCAAACCTTGTCTAACATAACAACTAGATGGCACCTTTCACCCCCTCCACTCTTTTTTTTCTTGTCCAAATATTGACAGTCATTATTCCTCTTGTATATACTGCTCATAATACTACTGACTCAACACCCTAACCTTTCCTTCTCTAATGTTTGTTACTTCTTTGCTAACCTCTCTTTCTCTAATGTTGTTTGTTACTTCTTTGCTAACCCAATCCTTCTTTGATTTTAATTTTTTCTTTACCATTTTTGTTGTTTTTTATCTTTTGCTATTTGAAGCTACTTGAGTTCATTAATAGGCACCCTTTAGTTATGAACTGCATTAATTCTTTGTAATAATTTACTGTTCACAATTTTACTTTTATTTGTAGTCCTGTTACATTACCTTATATTGGAGGTTGCATTCATTGTTTGTAATAATGTACTATTTACAATTTATTTTTATTTGTAGTCCTGTTACCTTACCTTAATGTTGGAGCTTATCTTCCCGGGCAATATCTCACAGCTGTACAGATTCACACAGGTTACCCAGGGGCAGGGTTCATAAGTCAGGACATTACTCCTATTGTGGTTTACTAGCAGGTTTGTAGCCACCCATTCTTGTATTTGCAGCCAGGGATAGTATGTGCACATGGCTGTGTTTCGGACTTCGCACATGCTATGCTGCCCATGGTTCCACCGCCCCCCTCTAGTAGTCTATCCTCTTCCATACATTATGCAAACATTCTCTGATACTTTCCCTATAGTTATCACCTCATCACAGCAGTGTATTGGTGCTGGTTCACAGTTCATGCAGTGGGACATGGTGGACATGTTACTGTGGTTTGTCCACATGGCCTTGCATATGGGTTCTGTGGACTGTGTTATGTTGTTATATGGGAGTCCAAGACATAACATACATTGGCAGTATGGGTGAGACACAGGCCTTTGGCAGAGGACTGTAGGACAGTTGGTAGTGATGCAGGCCAGCTGTAGCAGGCTGTTGCATTCTGTAAGTCCTACAGTCCCAGACTGCCATACAGTATAGTCCCCTGGGGTGAAAGGGTAGGTGTGCTAGGTGTTCATACCAATACTTTCTGTCAGTATTGATCAAGTGGTGTGGATGCTGGCAGGGTGTTGCCTACAGCTAGGGACGCACCTGCATGGGACACCTGCACTGCATGCCTCATTCTTTCGCTATTGCCATACACAAGTGGGGGTCATATTGTGTCCATTCCCAACAGCAGGGATAAGACATTGAGGTAGTGGGTGCTATAGACTGCCCGCACATATGCATCAAAGCACCACCTGGTGAGTGGGGTAGGGTCTACATCAATCGCAAGGGCTTCCCTTCCATCAACTGAAAGGTCATGTGTGATGCCCAGGGCATAATAATGAATGTGTGTGCTGGCTGCCCTGGAAGCTATCATGATTCTCACATCTGGCATCTGACACAGCTGTACCAGAGATTTACCAATAGGCACTGTGATGACCGTGCACTGGCCCAGCAATCAAGGAACCCCAATCCTCACCACTAACACCAGGGAGGTCATCTCCTAGAAGAGGACAGGATAACTAATACACACAGTAGTGTACAATTTTCCTTAAGTACACACAGAGAACACAGTCAGTCTGGGGCTGGTTGCTCCCTTGCTCACCAGGTCCCCAATAAGACTCTCCACTGGTACAGCTATAGGGTCCAGGTCTCAGCCTAACTGGGCAAGCTAAAACCTCCAGTACCCTCTCTATCAAACCAGTGCT
Organism: Protopterus annectens; assembly: GCF_019279795.1. Taxonomy (NCBI): domain Eukaryota; kingdom Metazoa; phylum Chordata; order Ceratodontiformes; family Protopteridae; genus Protopterus; species Protopterus annectens. The sequence continues at coordinate 163,357,598 of NC_056733.1, forward strand.
TCGTGTCCCTGCCAATTAGCTGACACAACACACACACACACACTTTGAGATAAGTATTTATACAACTTCACAGACACTCCTGGGAAAGGCTGACACAGATTCTCCAGCTGTACCTCTTTACCTAGACTATATGGTAGTAATTACTGCCACCACCCAGTTAATAATATCAGCTATTAAAAGACCCTTAAAAGGGTGTCCAATTATTACTCTGCAATATTAATATCCAATGGTAGTATGACTAACAGTCAAGGCTTACTTTAGAGTGGCCTATTACAATAACCTCTATAAATATGCAATGTACTCTAGAGCTTATCTCTACACAAATCAGACACAGGTAGAAGGTTTAAAAATATTTAATAATAAATAATTAAAACACAAGACAAAACTACTACACCACAGAGATATCTAAGAAATCAGAGATCACACAAAAACTTAAAATAATACAGTAGGACAGGTCTGATTTCAAAGAAAAATACCTAATTAATCTTTACTAACTTTAACTAGTCCTACAAGAAATCACAGTGCTAAAACTTACATGTGAGCACAAGGCAGAGTGCTGATAAGTTAGATGTCCAAAGTCAAAATGCCTTTTAGTCTCTTGTGAGAAATAGTATTTAAACATTACTAACAAACATGTCTCTAAGGCCCTCCCAGAATTACATCATTTTTGACACTTAGGTTTTCCCAATATTCATATTGCATCATCTTAACACATGGTCTGAGTTCTCAGGCCACAAACTGCATTATTTAGCATTCTAACACCTCCTCAGAAGCTTACAACAAAACAAGAGATTTCACATGTATACGCTAGCAGAAATCAGAGCAATAAAGCACCTTCCACATCTAAATTCTAGTCATACACTTTAGCCTTAAAACAATGGGCATGAAATCTTCATCCAGCCAACCTTGGAGCTGAATTCTAACATGAAAGAATGCAACATGCTTCACTGGGCCAGTAGAGTGCAATGTTGTCACATATTTTTCACTTCCACATTGCACGATATTCTTTTACATTCAAGAAAACATGCCTGTATTTTACATTTATTTACAAATGCCAGAATTATATATCAAATTCTATTTGACTAGGCTGGCAGCCTTCACCCATCTCTCCCCAATCGTCACAGGGACATCCCTGATGGTCACCTAGTGGGGGATGCTCAATATGCACTGGAGCTGTGGCTGATGACACCCATCAGAAATGCACATACACCTGAACAGGAAATCCATAATAAGGCACACGCACTGACCAGAATTATAGTAGAGTGTGTGTTTGGGATGCTCAAGTCACGGTTCCAGTGCCTGGACACATCCAGTGGAGCCTTGCAGTACTCACCAGCTAAATGTACCCAAATTGTCCTTGCATGTACCATGCTGCACAATATGATCCTGTGGAAATGGCTGCAGCAGGAACAGCGCAGGGCAGGGCCACCCATCCCCCCACCATTGCCAAGACCTGCACAGGCACAGAGTGACTCGGAGGAGGAACAACCTGAACCTGCCCCAGTAGGCAGAAGGAGGCATTCCCAGTATGCCCTGGCCTTGGCAAAGAGGCAATTCATAGTACATACACTGACACAGGAGGGACCCAGGGAATGACAACTCTCTCTGACTCTCACATACAGTAAAAGGGATTCCAAACATTACACTACCTGTGCTCAACCATATGTAGGGAGTGTACTATGTGCATCTGACATGCCCAGCCTTGCAGCACCACCCTCAATACTGGGACACCCACAAGGTAAGTGACTCACACATGCCAGACAGGTCGGTTCACATACCCAACAACAGTCACAGCCAGCAGGGCAGGTGTAGACAAACATAAACAAAGGCTGTGCTATGGCCTCTGAATAATGCCTAATGGTAACCTCCTCCCCCAGGCCTACACAGACAGATGACAGCAGGTCAGGCAGTGGGATGTCAGTTCTGAAGGGTAGGAAGTCTGAAATTAATATGTAGGTAAATAAAAGCTAAGATCTGTAGTACACTGGTATGTCTCTAGGCAGCATGATAGGTAAGACTGCAGAATGAAATGGAGTACCTGATATACCAGTACAGTCATAGCAAATGTGTACAAGTGTCAGGTGTGCCCCCCCATCCTATGTAGACATGTAGTAACAGGCAGGTGTGCCCCCCACCAATCCTGTGTAGACATGTAGAAATAGTTATGTGTGCCCCCCCATCCTATGTAGAAATGTAGTAACAGTCCGATGTGCCCCCAATCCCATGTAGATATGTAGAAATGGTCATGTATGCCCCACCATCCCATGTAGAAATGTAGTAACAGTCAATGCCATGTGATCAGCGGATACCCTGCAGCAACATTATGCTACCTGTAGGTGTACAACACATAGGTCAGCACTGCATTACAGACTACTTGGACTTGATCCACACATTCAATACAGATGGGCATACTGGGCATTCTCACACACTTAGAGAAATTAAGGCAATGTCAGTCAACAACACACTGAAAGGTCATACTGGGCATGCTCATACACTTAAACACATGAAGGCCTTGTCTGCAAACACCAATGGACCCGACATAACTGGCAGTTGCAAATGTTAGTGCAGACACACCTCAGTATGCACCGCACATGCTTTGCACACACAGTGGACATTAATACAGACATATATCTAAGGACAACACACTATAATAAGCTAAAGGTAGACATACATAGATGTGTGAAAAAGGGTGACTGTGACAAGGAGCCATCCATGCCTGTCCCACACAGCACTCAGCCAAAGGGCCACAACAACATGAGATTCAGATGTGACTCACTGTAGATACTAGCCACCAGTATCTGTCAACAGTACAGACTATATGGTGCATGTTCTAGCTGTGCGACATGACTGTACAAGGAAGGTGTCATCTAGCATCTGTATACAAGTACCTGTGAAATATGACCCTGTGTATGCCCATGTGGTGTGTCAACCTCTAGATGAGTGGTTTATGGCCCATGCACACACAGTGCCCTCCCCATAGCCCTACTATGATAAGCCTGCTGAGGTCATCCACTGTGAAATACCCTTTTGGGAGAGTTATAGCCCAGTAATTTCCGTGGCGCATCCCATAACTGCGTACTGCTGTAGTGAATAAACTAGTTAGGTAGGAGTTCTAATCCCAGATTTGTTAAGTGTGTGTGCATCTGTGTAGAGAGCAATGCTTTTCAGGGTAGTCACACTGCCTACAATTGAAGTGCACTACTTTGGTAAGGCTGCTGATGTCATCCACCTAGAAATACACATCTGGGAAAGCTATAGCCAGGTAATCTCCGTAGTACGTCCTGTAACTGTGTACTCTTGTAGTATAATAAATTAGTTAGATAGGTGTTCTAACCCCAGACTTGGCAAATATGTGTGTGTCTGTGTAGAAAACAATGCATTTTAGGGTAGTCACACTCCCTACAATTCAAATGCTTAACTTTGGCAAGGCTGCTGATGTCATCCACCTAGAAATACATCTCTTTGAAGTCATATCTCAGTAATCTCTGTAGCGTGTCCTATAACTGTGTACTGCTGTAATGGGATACATTAGTTAGGTAGGTATTCTAATCCCAGACTTAGCAAATGTATATATGTGTCTGTGTAGAAAGCAAAGCTTTTTAGGGTAGTCACACTCCCTACAATTCAAATGCTCAACTTTGGCAAGGCTGCTGATGTCATCCACCTAGAAATACACCTCAGTGAAGGTTGCAGCCCAGCAATCTCCATAGTGTGTCCTATAACTGTGTACTGCTGTAGTGTGTTAAATTAGTTAGGTAGGTGTTCTAATCCCAGACTTAGCAAATGTTTGTGTGAGTGTCTGTCTGTGGAGAGAGCAATGTTTTTTAGGGTAGTCACACTCCCTACAATTTAAATGCTCAACTTTGGCAAGGCTGCTGATGTCATCCACCTAGAAATACAACTCTGGAAAGGTTGTAGCCCAGTAATCTCCATAGCACATCCCATAACTGCGTATTGCAGTAGTGTGATATAGAACCCCTATAGGGTTCTGTTCCCACCCATGGCAGTTTTGGATGTTTTATGTGTGTTTTAGTGTCTGTGTAAGGAGCAATGCATTTTAGGCTAGTAATGCTCAGTACATTTCAAATATCCTACTTTGGCAATCCTGCTGATGTCATTCATTGTGAAATACACCTTTGGGGAAGGGCTTCCGCAATAATTCCCATGGTGTGTCCTATAACAGCTTCATGCTGTAGTGTGCTATAGACCTCTGTTAAGGAGTCTATACCCATACATGTCAGTTGTGGCTGTTTTGTTTGTGTGTCAATGTCTGTGTAGGGAGCAATGCATTTTAGCCTAGCCACACTCACTACAATTTGAATGTCCTACTTTGGCAATCCTGCTGATGTCATCCAGTGTGATATACACCTTTGGGAAGGCATACTCTAGTAATCTCCATGGCATGTACTATAACCATGTAGTGCTGTAGTGTAGTAAACTAATTAGGTAGGGGTTCTACTCCCTGACATGACAGGTGTGTGCGTGTAGCTCCTTTCCTGTGTGGAGGTGGGTATGAGTGCATGACACCTGGGCCCAATGTGGGGCGGGTTTTGCAAATTTCTTATATGGTGGCCCTAGTACATATTACAATGTCCACCATACAGGGATAACAGATGTGAAATAGCAGAGAGGCTGGGTGCAAATCCCTACCCACACATGTGACATCAAGGCCAGGCAATCACAGTTAGAAATCTCAGTATTACCCAGAGCACACTCTCAATCCATGTCACACATACACACACACACACACACACACACACACACACACACACACACACACACACACACCTAGACAACAACCAATATGTGGGTTGTACACTGCATATTGGCCACTGATAGTAACTATGGAGTGATTGTAGTGGTCTACAGAGGGCATGGCACTCTGCCCAATAGGCACGTACATACAGACAGTGCACCTTCCCCATGTTCCCCAGTGGAAACCTGTAACACCTGTGATGCCATCACATGTGATCCACAAAGGACATACCATGCCTGAAAACATGCCCTGCATGGACAGATGCCACTGACACCAGGGTATGCCATTAGCATGCTATCAATGTAAGTGCAGGGTAAACCTGCTGTCCATTACCAGTGTCCACCACAGGTGGCCAAGACTGGCACATCTGATGATAATCTGTGTACACAACATGGGCCAGACACCCCAGGTACAGTTCCTCATGTCACTATACATGCATGTGGGAGGTGTGCACATCCCAGACACCGTCCATGTCATGGAATAAGGAACACATACATGGCAAGCGATGCACAGCATTGGCCACATACAATAGTCACCCAGGTGACTGGATGAGGATACAATACCCACCTGTGTGGGCAAATGCATAAACTACAGCCCTGAGCCACAATACAGACCATTGTCATGTGGCCTGATGCCAAGGTATACCCATCACCTAGCCTTGTATAGCCATCTGGCAAGTCGACCACCACACACCCATGCAGAAATGCACCCATACATGTATGTCAATGTGTGTGCATCCCTGTGAGGGTGTAGCTTTGTTGACGCTGTCACCTGTTCATGCGGACAGGCATATGTACTTCACCTACCGTATAGCTACCATAGCCCTGTTGCAGATGTCACTCACCATCACATATATGTTCTGAGGGCTCTACAGCAGTTAACCTATGGGGTGCATCCAATAACTGCATAGAACTGGGATAGCACTACATTGTCATCAGGGGTTTGATACCCTGTGCTGGTAGGTGTATGACACAAACATGCTTAGGTTTTACTTTCCCACCCCTCACTGACTTGTCTTTGCCTCTGTCTGCCTCTCTCACTCCCTCACTGGTGGATGTGGAGACCTACACCTGCTTTGCTTAGGCAGCAGCATGTGTATTTTAGGTAATGCTCATGATCAGCTGATGGCCTCTGCACAAATTGCACCCCTTCCCCTAGCTGATTGCATGTGGAACAGCTGTGGTAACATTCCCATAGCCAATTGCATAGAAACACACTCCAATATCTAGGAACATCATGTTGAAGTTGGGCCTTTTCATTCACTGTGAGCAGGAACTCGATCTGTTGTTTGGCAAACAGCATCTCAGATGGATTGGGGATTTACCTTTGACAACATACACTGTGAAAACATGACAACACACAGGAGGGGGATGTGCCTGACCTGACTACAGACTGTAAGTGCTGCTATACTGCATTCGGAGTAATTTTGGTTTAACAGGGTGTGTGCAGATATGGCTGTCCTACATATATTCATACCTGTCATGTCAGTTCTATGTTTATGTAGGATCATCTGCAGCCTGGGCAGTGTTTGGTGCCTTTGGTTTCATGTGTTACCCACAGAGCATGTACCTGTGAACTGCAGAATGTAGTGTGAGGATTGCAGTCTGTAGATGGTGAAAGCCGTGACAGTTACTTATTAGTTCATATCCCTTATAGGACATGTGTTGCGAAAAACCCTATTACAATAGTAAATGCATGATGTTATCACAGCAACATGTCAATATTGGCCCTGTTTATGTGCTTCCCACCACAACTCTGTCAACCTTTGTACATATGTCATGCATTAAGAGGTGCATATGTGCTGTACACCATGATTAGTGTCATCATGTCAGATAACAAGCCAGTGAGATATCAGACTGCTACACATGTTATGTACAGTAGGGGTTATATTTGATGACATAACCGGGACATTCTGTGGTTGTTTGTAGAGTACTGAGGTCTGTGTACTTATGGTGAATGTCGACAGTGTGTGTATTGTTAATATGTACCTTGGCCTGTGTACAGACTGTGGTAGATGTCATCGTTCTAGGTCCCATCCTATCTGATGTTACATGCTGCTCCACTGTATGTTACCGTATAGGCTTACATGTTTGTAGGGCCATACACACAGACATGTCCCATACCACAGACAGGCATCAGGCCACACTGTGTAGTGGACCAGTATATGTATGGTTAGTGTGTGAGTGGCACATATGAGGATGGTGTTGGACAGATAGTCCATTATGCTAGCTTACCATATGTGGCTGTGGCTGTGTTCACATTGGTTGTGGTTATGCACTTTCACACAGGTGTATCTTACCCTATGCTCTGACATCCCTGTAGAGCCTGCTATATATGCAGGTACATGTGCATTCCCCCATAGGAGATGTAGGCCAGTGTTGAGCTAGTCTGCCTGTAGCCTGCACAGTGCTTTGTTACATGCCTAGCAGCTTAGTGTACTTAGATGTCATGTCCAGATACTTGCCAGATGTACTGCTGCCAAACCTCCCTTATCAGTCATGCATGTCAGACAGAGTGATGGAATGCTGTACAGTTGTATGTCAATATCTAGAGGGTAGTATGTGGCCATGGCACCTCTGTACCAGCAGTTATTATCTGTCAGGACAGACAGGGGTGTGTGAATGCATAACCTATGGGGACGAATGTATACCAGTCGTTATGTGTTATATCCATCTACAAGGCTGTTAAAATCCATATTGTCAGGCTTGGTCCATATGTTCTGCACTAAGGGGTTCTGTGAATACCTATGGACTGTACAGAGTGTGCCAGAATGTCCACATCTATGGGCCAATATCTCTGCTGTAGTCCACAGGAACATTACGTGCTTGCAGTGGTACAGTACTATGATGTCCTTAGGATGTCTGTCAGTAGCCAATGGTGCACATGTGAAAAGCAGATGTGACCTCCCACACACACAACATGTCTGTGAAGACAATCCCTATTACAGTAGCAATAGTCTACTAATATACCTGCTATACATACCTGACATCCCCTTCCACTATGAAGTTGGGACTATAGGGGCTGAGGTAGGGCTACACACACATGTTCAGGACATATGGTGAATATATATGTAAATATGATTATCCAGATATCTATATAGATAAGTACACATGTACATATCAACATATATAGATGGGCGTGTATATGTACATAGATATGCATATACACACCCAGATATATACATATACAGAGCATTATATGTCTGCACATATACAGATAATGATACATATGCATATATACATATACCATGCTGCCATTCCTGTCAGCAGTCCACTGCTGTTGTATACCCCACACATACAGTGGGGCTGGGGCCATATATGTTTGGCCTTCACCTACACAATACATGTGTGCCCATATGCACTCCAGAAGCTAGTGTTTGTAACAGTGGTATATGGCCCTGTATTATTGAGTCTGGGGGGAGATGCACCATACATAACCTAGGCTGTTACAAAATGTGGGGATTTCAGGGGTGAGCTGCCTTAAGGTATCTGGATGTACAGTGCCATTCATTTCACCTGTCTTGACATTACTTACATAAAGTGGGTTACTGCAGGCCTACTGCCTCCTGCCATACAGACTGTTCTGTTTGCCAGTGTGCCTGTGATAGTGTCAGTTATGCCTTGCTATGTAACAGTTACATCACATTTGGTCAGCTGAAGCCTTTACCACCTAGTGATTGTGTACAGAGTGTAGACAGAGGCTGCTGGACTATACACCTGCATCACTTACTGTTGACTGTGTGGTATCCTCTGGCCCAGCCTGTCTTCACTATTGTACAATTTGGGGGGGCTTGGCCTGGACAGCAAGAGTTGTGAACCTTTCCAGACTACTGTATTAGTATAACTGTTTCACAGTTGCATTACTCTGTTTATATGGATGTCAGTGTCTGAACAGTTAAATGGCATGGCATATAAAACTGTAATAGTATACAAATAAAGGTTTTCTATTTCCGAAAACCTGTGAGTGGTGTTTCATCCTGTGACCTCTCTGTGGGAATATGTTGCAGGCACTGAATGTCGTTTGTATGGGTGGCTTATCCAGTGTCCAGTTGCTAGGGGGTTAACTGTAGGCATAGCGGCTGTTCCATATTGTGCACGCCTACTACATAAGTATCTTACTGTACATATCTCTGCGTGTGTATGTGTAGTCACATGTATATCTATATATGTACATATATATCTATATCTATATCTATATCTATATCTATCTATCTATATATATATATATATATATATATATATATATATATATATATATATATATATATGTATATATATATATATATATATATATATATATATATATATATATATATATATATATATATATATATATATATATATATATATATATATATATATATAAATCTGTATCTGTATATATGTGACTTTGTATATGTATCCTGGGGATGTTGATAGCTTCCACATTTTACATTTCCTATGGGAGCCAGACTGTACTGCATATGTTACCAATACCAGCCTTACATCATACAGGTGGATGTAGTACTGTTAACATCTTGTGCCCATGTCATGTCAGGACCTGGTTATGGTAGCTGCAACACTTGGTAGCGCATTGCAGGGTGGACGTGTTTGGCTGTGGGGGTGGGTATACGTATTCGTACAAGACGTATATCGTTTGGGGCCTCTAAACCCAATTAACAGTGCATGTGGGCACATATGATTTAGTTAATCTCCCATTGATATCTGCACATGTATGTCCATATATACCTATATGGATATATATGTATATATATATATATATATATATATATATATATATATATATATATATAACTATGTCCATATATACCTACATATATATATATATATATATATATATATATATATATATATATATATATATATATATATATATATATATATATATATATATATATATATATATATATATATATATATATATATATATATATATATATATATCTATATATCTGCTTACATATATACAATGTGCTGTGTATGTAGACATATATGTGTAGACATATATATATCTGTTGAAGTAGCATTAGCATGAATATATGTTCATATATATATATATATATATATATATATATATATATATATATATATATATATATATATATATATATATATATATATATATATATATATATATATATATATATATATATATATATATATATATATATATATATATATATATATATATATATATATATATATATATATATATATATATATATATATATATATATATATATATATATATATGTGTGTGTGTGTGTGTATATATATATATATATATATATATATATATATATATATATACATATATATATATATATACACACATATATAGATATATTACAGCTGTTTAGATATTAATATGTTTACACACACACATACATCTACATGTTGGATACATTCTCTGTAGTTTGATGACTGGGCTGGATGATATGTGTTTGAAATCATCAGGGGTATGTATATCTGGCATGGCTTAGTGATAAATCATGTTATCTATGGTGTGCAGGGTCCTGGGTTCAAGGCTTGCGGAGGCTGTTTATTTTGTTGCTAGGCAGAACACGAGCTGTTGGATACAGAGTGATTAAGGCACTTTAAAGCAGTTGCAAGTGGGTTTGCGTGGTTTTGTGAAGAGGTATGCACTGTTAACTTCTGGTTACAGTTTCTTATATTCAGTTAGCTTCTAAATTGCTTAACCAGTGTACGCATTGCTTAAACATGTGGAAACAGGCTTTGACCCGCTTACTGCTGTTTAAAAGTGCTTACTCCTGCTTACCCCCACACTAATTTCTTTAAAAGAAAAGAAAAATGAGTTGATAGGAACGTGGTCAAAAAGGGGCACAAAGGAAAGACACTAGGGAAAATAGCTAGGGATGTGCAGGAAGAGTGTAGGGAAGGTCCATTGCTGTCCATTTCTTCTACAGCAACAGCTGTGCATATAAATGAATTTGGAGGTAGATGTGGGCACTCATAACTTGGGAGAGAGGTGAGGACAGCAATAATAAGTTGTGATGCCAATTAGACTGGATTATATGTGTCCAGTAGACGTGTGCGAAATGGAGAGCTATGTATGGAGCAAAAGTTTTTTGTAGTAACAGATTGCCCTTTTTCCCCTTTTTCAGGTGAGAGTGAGATGTTGGGGAGGGGTAGTAGCTATATTTGGGGAGGTAGGTGGGTTAGGTTAACAGACAAGACACACAAGACACATACAGGGGTGGTATATGACATGTGGGGTAAACACCTTGATGAGGAGGGGTGTTGGGATATCGGAAGCCCACAAGCCCCCTAGTGGTAACAGTGGGACTGAGGTTCCCACCCATGGGTAGTCACCACTGCACCTTCACAGCACTGAAGGTGGCTGTGCAGGGGGTTGAGCAATAGAGCCAGGCTGACTCTCTAATCGTGACATGCGTCCCTCGAGCTGGCGTAGAAGATCACCGAACTGCTCGTTGATTGCTCTACACACCACAACCCCAACCTGGTGATGGGTGACAGCTGCCTGTCCATGCCAACTCCCAGGGTGGGTGAGCCCCATCCCCTGAGATGGTTCCACCAGAAGGTGGTGCAGGACCAACGGACAGGGGGATTTGGGGTTGGTCCCCAGACATGCTGTTGCCTGGTGCCATGGCCAGCTGAGGTAGGACAGGTGGGTCCACTGGTACTGGCCTTCCCAAGCGTGCTATAGTGTTTAGATTTCATCATATATGGGTTAGTAATAGTCAACACTTTCCAGGGTTAGGTATAACAGCATGTATAGATATTCCCATTAACCCAGACACCAGATACGGAACAGTTGCATAGCAAACAAAACACATGCGTAAATGGGACCACAGTGGTAATAAGAACAGCATGCAGGTACGTTGATGACACCATGCCAACAATGTTGGAATAGTTCAATATGGCACATGCATGGGAACCATTAAAATATTTATCAAACAATTGGACATTATCAGAGTCATTACATACCAGTTGGGGTGGGTATGTTGACTATTGTTGGAGATAAGGTGGGGGGAGAGAAATATGTCAATTAACAAGTAATATATTCCTGTAGTCCACATTACATTCCTAGTCAGTGCTGTTATCTGTACCTTACAAGTCTTACTACACTACCCTATAACCTTATTTTGGACAGTGATATGGCTGTCATCATCATTACGGATGAACCGATTTTACCTGCAGTATATACCTCTTACCTGATATACTTGTGGAGGGGATGTCTGTTAACACTGACTTACTGTTTATCCACATACTCCCAGATTCCAGGTTGATGTTTTGCACTATGCTATCCAACTCATTCTGCACAGACTCTGGCCATGTGTTGACCACATGCTGGTGTGCCTGGGCCTATCTAGAATATTATCCTCTTTCACCTTTAGTGACCTGACACACACATATACATACTTTCCTACACAGTTATATTATGTAGCACAGTGTTGGTGACAGTGACCAGTGATACTTTATTATTCAGAGAAACTGAGACACTCACAATCTCCTACAATACCAGGGTGGACAGTACCAGTACAAGTTATATTGGTCTGTATTTCTCAGCACAGTGTTCATATCCAACGTACCTGTGGGAGCAATGTTTGTTAGCACTTCCTGATTATTGCCACACAAAGTTCCAGATTACACATTAGTATTATGCACATACATCTCACTCTGTTACTGTACACAATCTGGTCACAGCTTGACAACATGGGAGTGTAGATAAGACATACTTGAAATATTACTCTGCTAACTGTTTTGGGGTTGCTACAGTGACAGGTGTGTTCTCATGATGGTTGACAATCACTTGTATTCCATGTTTGCTAGCTACATATCTGGGATCATCCCACATGGGGACAGGGGGGCAGGCAGCAGATATGGGCACATATACTGGACATTCTGGCCTCATGTGTACAGTTGTAGGGTATGAATCTGTATGCAGTCTAATTCCACTCCCAATATTCAGATCATGGCTGTGTCTGCTACATCTTAAACACTGTCCATCACAGTTGTGTCTGATATATTGATATTGCTGTATATCTCCAATTTGCTTTCTGTCTTATTAATCTCCTGTACTTATGCATTCTGACCTTGTATAACAACACTCTTATACAGATTTCCTAGACAGTTATATGGTGTAGGACAGTGTGGTTGACAGTGATGCGTAATACCTCATTATTCAGAGCAACTGCATATCATTCTTGTATTTCTGGACACAGTTTTGCTATCTGACAGACCTGTGTGAGGAATGTTTATTAGCACTACCTGAATGTTCCCACACACAGTACCAGGTTCCACTTTACTATTATGCACATACATCTCACTAGGTTACTGTACACACTCTAACCACAGCTTAACAAGTTGGGGTGTAAATAGGACATATGGGGCTTCTTAGTCACATAAGGTATTAGAGAGTTGCTAGTGTGCCAGGTTTGTTGTCATAATTGTGTTGATAGGCAATAGATATGGGCCACTTTAATAGACATTCTGGACATATCTGTACAGTTGTGGGGTATGATTCTGTATGCAGACTACTACTACTGGCAGGATTTGAACCATGGCTGTGTGTGCTAAAAGCACAACAGTTCACATCTCAGTTGCATATGCTATTTGTTTTTTGTTGTTTGCACTGTCCCTGTTTACTGTCTATGTGTCTCTCAGTTGTGCTAAATGGCCTCTGGAGATTACACCTCTAATATACAAGCATTCCTACACATTCAATTTATGGTGCATGGTGTGGGTAACAGTGCTTAATACAACAGTACTATTACATGATTGCAAAATTAACATTAACATATGATACCAGAATATACACATGCAGTCCAGCAGTTAGACCTGTTTTGTCAGGATATTACACTTTTATTGACATACAAACAATATGATACTTTTCCTGCCATATTCTCTAGTGTATGCAGTACTTGCCTTGAACAATACAGGTTTTATACTAGCAATTAATTTACTACTACTTTTATTATTATTTCCTATGACAGTAAAAGCATAAGTATTACTGACCTGCCTCACATCGCAACCTCGCCAGGCGGCTGATGTGGGCCTCCTGGTTCACAGCCCACTCCATTGCAGCTGTGGGGGACATAACAGGAATATTGAGCCATACCTATCCATGATCTACCTGAGCTGGCAATTATTACACACATACTGGGGTGATACTTACACATGTCTGGAACATCCCCTGATGCTCTAGCCACTTAGAGCCACTCCTCCAATAGGTCACCCTTCCACCAGTTCAGTTTGGCATAGTGGTGCCTGACCTGCTCACCAGTTTGGTGTATCCCAGTGGCACTGGTGAGGTCATGGGTGAGATGGTCCCAGGCCTCCACCTTATATTGGGAGCCCTGGTACTGGCCCTGCAGCAGTCTCTGTGCATAGTCTTTAACTAGGAATCCTGCCATGACCTTCGACTCCTGGATGCACCAGCGCTGTGCTCAGAAGCGCACTCCTTCTCCCATTACTACCATAGTGTCTGCAAGGGGAAGCTACAACCAGTTGTGAGATATATTCATGCCTCTTGGTTCTAAGTAGGGCCGATTTAACACACTTTTAAATGATTGGCCGGTTTTGAAAAGGCTAAGCTATGGGAAAACTTGCTTACCTAAGGTTGGCATTGTGTAAAGGGGTATACCACTGGGCACAAAGAGTTAACTGATCTACACGTTTCTCACACCTTCTAAGCTGGCCTGTGCAATGCTTAGCATTGATTACATTATACCTTCATTATAATGCTGTTTTGGCATTGTGCTATTATTCATTACACCTTATATGTATGCCTGGTATCCCTGACTGATGTGTACGTACACTCTGTGGGGTCCTTGTGTTTTATTGGGGACTTCAACACTCTATTACAATTACACCTCACTTCTGGGCTTACTGCTGTACTCCAGTTCACATATTTATGTTATGTAGTGGGTTATGGCACATATGACTGTATACTGATGCCTTTCGCAGGTTCAGTTTGGTTTTACTATGGTGAGGACTTGTTTGCTGATACCTCATTCATCTGTAATGCTGTAATGGCTTGGTGGTTAACTACTGTGATTAAAGTATATAGGGTACTGGGTTTGAGACCTGCATGGTGGTTTATTTTGTTGATGGGGAGAACAAGGGCCATTCTATACAGAGGGATTAATGCACCACTTTTGAGCAGTTGTAAGAGGGTTTGCACGATGGTAAGCACTGCTAACCTGCCATTACATCTGCTTACAGAGAGTTAGCTTTAGAATTGCTTAGCCAGTGTAGGCATTGCTTACCGCTACACAAACAGGCTTAAGGCTGCTTACTAGTGCTTAAATATGCTTACTACTGTTTATTTGTCCTTACACCTGCTTACTAGTGCCTTATTCATTATGACACTAACACTTCACATATGCATTTACTGCAGTACTCCAGTTCATAAATATATGTTATTTAGTGGATTATGCAACAAAAATGTTGGTCATTACCTGCTTTGCCATGTAAAATGGAATGTGCTGCAGTGGGACTCGAACCAGGAATGCCAATTCTCTGTCCACTACTCTATTGCTATGCTGCTTCATTTGCATATAGCTTCCTTGTTATCCTCTTCAGCCTTTTAAGCTGCTTTAAACGTAGCTAAGCGATGGGCACATCCGCGTAGCTACGGTTAGCTGTAATCGTATTTTTAAAGAAAAAAAGTGTTTCTTCATTTATTTCAACATTCTGTTGCTGTTATACACAAGGGGGACTGTTGGTGGGGATATGCAGTCAGCTGTGAGCAGTCTCACTCATTGCATACCCCTTTCTGCTGTTCTACATTGCAGGGGTGTTTTTATTCTGAGAGCTCTACTCTCAGACATGCCCCCTGCACTGTTACACACTCCGTTTAAGCCTAGGAGCTCGGGCAGGGCACATCATTAATATGCATGGTGTGCTGCCATCCTGCTCCTAAACGATCGCTTCCGTGCAGGACTAAGCTAGTCCTGCACAAAAGATTAGTAAATCCGGGGGGGTGTTTACTGTGGCTTATAAAATGTGGTTTAAGGCCTAGAACCTAAAGAATACTACCACTATAAATATAGTTTGTGCTGAAGAGTTTGCCATTTATACTTCTTTCATAACTCCTATGGATGCAGAGATATTAGCATTTGTTTGAAATGTAAGGGCATAACTTGATTCTGTCAAAAGGCTTAGGCTTCACCCATTGGAAGTTACAGTGCAAACTTCCTGAGCTCCATTGGAGTGAATGAGTTAACGTAGACTATAAGTTATTAATAGAAAATCTATCAGATATGGGTAATTAAGGTAATGCAGAGATTGACAGAAGAGAAGGGGTATTGTGCTAGTGACAGGGGAAATAGTTTGATTTTGGCTTTCAAAATATAGCAAAGGTATTAGATTAGGTGTGTGAGGTAAATTGATAGTTTTAGATATCTTAGGAGCCTTTGATAATGTGTATGATTTGTAATATTTATTCTTACACAGGTTATGGTCTTGAAGAGCAGATGAGAGGTAATATTTTTCATTTTATGAGCATTACTGAGTTAGTCCTATGTAAACAGGAAATTTTGGTAGAATTTTGGAACATGTAAATGAGATGAGACTTACTCACCAAGCCACATGTTGTTTAGTTTGTTAACGAAGACAGAATTAGTAAGAATGAAGGAGGTCACTCACAGATAACTTTGGAAACTTTTGGACAGTAGTACCACACATTTTGTTTTAGTACATGTGGGTGATTTGGCATTGATAGTTGGAAACAACAGGTTTGTATTGTGTACAATGCATATTCCTGGTGTTATTTGTCTGAGGTGAGTCATTACGTCATTACCTGAATCAGAATAAATCCCATGGTTTTATTGGGGAAAATGAGGTGGCAAGACTTTACATTCTCCCAGATTAAGGTGCTAGAAGTTCAGTTTGGAAACTACCATGTCTTCATTTAAGAATGAAGATGGATTTTAGTAGGATGAGTTCTGGATGGCTGTGGAAAGCTTATTTCCACATGGATGCTAAGAAATTCACTTTAAGAGCGACGCTCAAGGAGTGAATGTTGGCATCCATGTCAAGAACACAAAATAAAGGGTTATGATCAGAAACCCAATCATAATTTTTTTCCGGTGCACAGAACGTTCTCTGTTACATATACTGTTAGTTACAGAAAAAAAGCAAAATGTTTTACCAGCTTTGAAAGCCACTAAAGCACTTGAGTGCTGTCAAACACACAGCAGCATACCTCTCATCTTATATGCAGGGTTACAGAGGATAAAAATTAGATGTAGTTTTTTAAATATTCATTTTTTTTTTCAAACAAACTGCCTAAATAAAGATAATATGTTTTCTTTGAAAGAAATCATATATTGTTATCTTTCTTTAGGCAAAGTGACACAAGTCAGCCAGGTAATGCTGACTTCACATATTGTGTCTCAGGGGCTTTAATTTCTTTTGTAGCACGTGCCCACAAAATGTTGCTTATTGCCAGAAGTCTATGGCAGAGAACACTAGCATATGCACTTCTTGTCTGGAAGTTCAAACCAAATATTTGACACACACAGCATGAGAGGCTGAGCATATTCTTGGCTCAGGAGAAATTGTGCCTAGTTAACATCAAATCAAAAAAGTTGTTTAAGTATCCTAGAAAGAAAATAAATGTAGATGTCGAGGATCCACATTGCTGCAGTCCTAACTATTGGGTTATGTACAATATATACAAAATTACCAGAATATAACCTCACAAAATAGTGTGGCAAAACCAGCCCTAGACTTAGAGTAGAGAGGAAGGTGATAATGAGCTGGAATCTGCCATGATGATGGGAATAACAAAATGCACAAAACCCAATCCACCTAGAAATAGTTTGTTTTGACACAGGCTTGCCCTGCCTAAAATCCTTCCTAGTCCTGCTCAAATAACGCTTAATTGCCTGTGTACATCTAAAGTGTGCAAAATCTTTTCCCCTTTTGGGGATCTGCATAAAAAAAAAGGCAAATGAATAGTTTGGTTTAAAGCCACACTAGAAACCACCTTAGGCATAAAGGAAGAAACCCTTTGCAGAAGTAATGGCCAACAAAAAAGCAGTCTTCCATGACAAATATTTCTGAATCTTAATGGAAGAGAAAGACAAACCTTGTCCAATATAACAGTAAGATATATGAGAGCCACACTCAAATTAGGCTCAGAAATCTCCAAATTGTTCAGATCTATGTCTGGAGTTCCCCATGACAATAAAATCATTGTTGCTGCCTGCAATGGGTAAGATGTGTCCCCCCTTGTTTGTTGATGTACCACATGACAGTTGTGTTGTCTGTTAGAATCAACACCTGCCTGCCATTAATGCAAACTGGCTAACATCTCTTCATGTTGATATGTTATATGCTGTAGTCTGGCAGGCCACTTGTGTGTATATCCACTTTCCATTTTAGATGAGCTCCCAAGCAATGTCTGAGGCATCTGTCGTTAGAATCTGACTAGCCTAAATCCTGGCAGTGCTGTGTCCATACATTTTGAGATAACTGAAGAGATAGTTGATGGAAGTAACTGGAAAGATTCTTTGGCCATCTGGGCTGCTGTATTCAGTCTCACACCCAGAAAGCACATGTCTTGAGAGGGTAGACTGGACTTTATTCAACTTAGTCTTATAGGCACATGAAGGTAAGCTGAATGATATCAGAACCCATCTGTCTTGGGTAATTAAATCCCAAAGAAGTCTGCATAAGTCCATCCCTTAGTAGGCCAATTTCTACTAACATCTTCCACCACATTCAGAACAGGAGTAAAACAAGAATTCCCTAAGCCTCTTCCTGGAATCAGATAAACAAGGTATACACAAAGTATGGTAATCCAATACAGTTATTCACTTTTTCTGACATCCGGTTAAATACTGAGGCAAGAAAATGAAGAACATCCTGTAGTTCTAAAAAAAATCAGTCTGTAGACTTTAATGACACTCCTTGTATTGTGCTTGCAATGTCTTCTTGCCAGTAGCAAATGGTGAATTAATATTGGAAATAAAATTGATTACTTTTATTTTCTTAGTTTGTTAATTGATATCATTACTTGTTTATTCATTTAGTAATGATGCTTCCCTTTGTTGGTTATAAAGCAATACGTTTTTAATTATACTTTCAGTGTCACCACTAACATACACACACATGCACACATGCACACACGCACACACATGCACACGCTCACACATACCAACACACACACACACACATGCACACACCAACACACACACACACACACACACACACACACACACACACACACACACACACACACACACACACACACACACACACACAAACACACACACACTAATTCTCTTTTACTTTTTCTTCAATAGGACATAAAAACTGTTGCCGTCTCAGAAAAAGGGACTGTTAAAAATGCAGTTATCTGACAGCAGAAGTTCTCCTTTTGTAGATGCCCTTAAAACTGTCAATAGTTTTGCTTATTAAGGAGTCTCGCACAAAATCACTGAATACCCTTTTTAGGAGTGTGCCCTCAGCTTCAGTCTATTTATTCAGCACCACCTTCCCCATCCATATAGCACTGCCTAATGGAGCTGAATCATACCTTCTCAATATGCAAGGAGTAGTTTGTGTGGCTTAGATATTGCATTCATTTTTGTTGACCAGAGATAATTATAGACATGCTCCCGCTACAGACAGCACCTTGCAGCATATAGTTTTATTATGCAAATTATGAACCAAATGTGGCACAGGACAACCTCAGGCAGCCATTCATTCAACCTTCTATGACCAGTCAGAAATGGGGAGAAGAGGGCTATTTTTTCACACTGTATATAAGATGTCTGAGGCCAGTTGTGTGCCAAACTTACTGCTCAGATGAGCTTTCTGCAGCGTAGGTAGTGAGAAAGTGTAAGAGGTTATGTGTCTACCTGCAGCACCAGCAATATACCAAGTAATGTAAATTCTCCTGGCATTGCCACCTACGTTACTAGTGTTTAAGGTAAGTAGGGAATTTTTCATGTTCTGTTCTTATTAACAATTGCTAAGTGTTTTGTTTTCTCTCTGTGCGGCATTAGTTGCAACAGCATTTATTCCAGTTTGGGCATCTGCAGTGAGTGATCCTTTCCTCTAACAGATGATGATCATTGTGTTAGGCTCACTAAGATCACTCCATCCTCCTCAGAACACATGTCCCCAGCCATCCCTAACCCAGCGAAGTGAAGTAGAAGATGACCAGGAAAAGAAAAGTAGGAAGGGTGAAAACTAAAGCTCTGTTGGCTGTTGACAGCATCAGAATCACACAGAGGGTAAAAGCTAACAAACTTGAAAGAAACCAAATACACAACCTTATTTCTGCTCTTGATGAGCTCAGTAGCATTCTTTCTGCCCGTGTTCCCAGATGACACCAAGGTGACCAAGATTGAAACTCTGCACTTTGCCTATAACTACATCTGGGTGCTGTCAGAAACTCTGTGGATGTTCATCATGTTACCCTGCTGCAGTCATCA
Organism: Protopterus annectens; assembly: GCF_019279795.1. Taxonomy (NCBI): domain Eukaryota; kingdom Metazoa; phylum Chordata; order Ceratodontiformes; family Protopteridae; genus Protopterus; species Protopterus annectens. Next base: position 163,377,790 of record NC_056733.1, read on the forward strand.
CACTTGGGTTATCCTGCCATCAGGTGGTCCCGCAGTCGGCCCAAATTCCAAAGTCTTGGTCCGGCTTTGGTTGCTGTCGCTTCTTCCCTGACGTCAGTGTGCCGGGGGTATATTAGAGGCATCCGACACCATTTTCTTCAGTCTTTCTTGCAGTACAGTGCCCGAAGCAGAAGCAGTTCACAAGTGCCGGTCGGCCGACACCTGAGATTTTCGAATCGAGTTTTAGTCTGAAGTCTTCAAAGCTAAGTACCCCATTGGAGAACCTTTTCTTGCCTCAGTCCGATGTCAGAAAAAGTTAACAATTGCATTTCTTGTGGGAAGCAAATACCTCATAAGGGCTTTCATTCTTTTTGTATACCTTGCCTAGGCCCAGACCACAACGTCACTGGTTGTCGGTTTTGTGCTAGGTTCAATAAGCGAACTATTAAGCGACGCTTTGATTTCACACGACACTACTTCGGTAGGAAATTTAATTACACTATGCTGTCAGAGCAACCGATTACCGGTGTGCATAAAAAACACAAAGATAAAGAAAGGCAGCCTAGATCCAAACCAGACTTGGCTGGGCCGGTCGCCGGTTCTCCGGTTTTCAGTGAGGCACCTACACAGCCCCTGGCTACCGCTGAATTGGATCCCCAGACCACTTTGGATTCTCCAGCAGAGAGTTCTAGGCTGATGCAGCCATTTTCTTTAGGCCCTACCAACGACATTGCAGTAGGAGAAGCCGGTGCTGTAGAAACACCTTCGGTTTCTGAAGGTGTCTTCAGACCGACTACTCTCACCATAAAATCTTATGCTAAGCTTAAGACTCCTCTTAAACCAAAAAAGACTACTCTTCAGTCTCCAGGTCAAGGCCCTATGCCTAAGAAACAGATGCTTAAAATGGCTGAAGATTTAATTTCTTTGATCAGGGGTTCCCAACCCCCCCCCCCCAACAAAAGGCCTAGACAAGAGGAGGATTATGCCTCCGCTGATCAAGTGTCTGTTTCCTCAGGCTCCTCTGAGGAACAGGATTAATCCTTTCCCCCTTATGAAGATTCTGATGCTGAAGACTCCATTCCCTCAGTTTCTCCCCCTGAAGATTATTCCTTTGGGGAAACCTTACATACCATGAGGGAACATTTCCTCTGGGAAGATCAGGACTACTCCGACTCAAAGAAAAGGCTGCAAGAGTTTCTTTTACTCCCCCAGCACAGACCCCTTGCTATCCCCCCAGTTTTAGACATTGTGGATGAGGTTTTCTTAAAATCTACTCTAAATACAGATTCTCTGCCTCCTGCTCCAGCCAAACCAGATAGATACTATAGAGTGCCTGACTCACACAAATTCCTATACAAAAGCCCTGTTGCTGTTCCAGAGACAATCTCCCAGGGTCCCAAAGGGGCTAAGGCTTCTATGGCTAAAAATCCTGTACCCTCTGAAAGGGACTCCAGAGCACTAGATAGGTGGGAGACGAAGGTCTGCACCTCAGCTACTCTAGCTATGAGAACACTAAATTGTCAATTTCACATGTTTAAATACCAGCAATTCCTAATGTCTCAAATAAAACAAAAGATGGGTACACACCCTCAACAGTCTGAATTCAAGGAAATGCAGGATCTGTTGCATGCAGCTGAACAGGTGGGCAAACATACTTTACAATGTGGTTTTGATGCCTTGGAAGCTTCCTCTAGAGCAGCTGTTACTGGGTCTGTTATACGTAGGCATACTTGGTTAAAGGAACAATCTCTGCCTGATCATGTTAAAGCAAAGTTACTAGATGCACCCTTACAGCAGGATGTCTTATTTGGGGTTAAAGCAGAGGAGGTTTTAAAGAAAATGGAGGATAAGGCAAAATCTATGCAGATGGTCAAAGATTTCTTACAAGTACAGCCCCCACGCTTCAGCAGAAATTGGCCAACAAAAAATTGGTCCTTTCCAGCTTCTGACAGACCACAGAGGGGTAAATACAGGTGCCCAAGGGGCAGAGGACAAGCACAAATCCCTTACAAACCTCACCAATAGGGCACTGCAACACAGAAGGGAGGAGAAGACAGGCCACAAACTACTAGAAGGCAAACATAATGACTTATACCTCAAACTGCCAAGCAAAACTCTCTTGGCAGCTCCCTTGGGAGGAAAATTAGCACTTTTTGCAGGCAACTGGCGCATCGTCACAAAGGACAAATGGGTCCTAGACATTATCTCACAAGGATACAGATTCCATTTCCACACCTTGCCAAGGATAAAAGGAATGCCAAACCTGCCACAAAATCAATGGGCAGAGGCACAAAAACAAATTACAGCTCTCATGGACATGAGAGCCATTCAACTGGTACCTACACAGGAGCAAGGCCAAGGATTTTACTCAAGGCTCTTTCTAGTCCCCAGAAAGGACAATGCTTGGAGACCCATTCTGGACCTTTCAGTTTTAAACACCTTCTTGCAAGTAACCAAATTCAAGATGCTAACACTACAGCAGCTTCTTCCCATGTTGGGCAAGAAAGCTTGGCTAGTAACGTTGGACCTCAAGGAGGCATACCTGCATGTCCCTATCAGACAAAATTGCAGAAGATACCTCCGTTTCATTACAGGTTCAACCCATTACCAATTCTCTGCACTGCCCTTTGGCTTATCTACTGCGCCCAGGGTCTTCACAAAATGCCTGGCACCGGTAATTGCATACTGCAGACAAAGAGGAATTCAAATTTACCCATACCTGGACGACTGCCTCATCCAAGCAGAAAGCAAGGACATTCTCTTACAACACCTGGACTTTGTAAAACATCTTCTAAGTTGCCTAGGGTACACAGTAAACAAAAAGAAATCAAAACTAGTGCCCTCACAAAATATGACATTCCTGGGTGCCAGCTTGAATACAACGGCCCAGATGGCTTATCTGATGCCAGACAAGCAACTACAATACTTCAGAGCAATGACAACAAAGACCCAACTCCCTGCAAGAAAAGTTCTGCAGGCCTTGGGCTTCATGGCATCTTGCATACTACTAATACCATTTGGAAAACTGCATATGAGGAAATTACAATGGTACCTAAAAAGTGTATGGACTCAACACAGCCACAGCTTGGAAACAATGATACCTCTCATTCCCTGCCTTCAACAGGAGTTTCTATGGTGGTCAAAGGCATGTCACCTCAACAAGGGTCAGCCTTTCACCTTACCCCCAGCCAAGCAAACTATGACAACAGATGCATCGGACTATGCCTGGGGGGCACACATGGCAGGACAGTGTATTCAAGACATATGGGCTGCAGATCAAAGGAATCTGTACATCAATCAAAAAGAAATGCTAGCCATACAAAATGCTCTGACAGCCTTCAAGGACCTCTTACTTCCAGGACAGCTTATCATAAGGACAGGCAACACCACAGTAATGTGGTACATAAACAAGCAAGGGGGTACACACTCCTACCCTCTATGCAGGCAAGCAATGACCTTGTGGAACACAGCACTGGCTTACCAAGTTCAATTACAAGCTCAATTCCTGCCAGGAAAAAGGAACACATTGGCAGACGACCTAAGCGGAAACATCATGGATCCCCACGAGTGGAAACTGGATCCACAAGTATTTGCAATGATAACTCAAAAATGGGGGCTCCCACACATAGACCTGTTTGCCAGCCCCCAAAACTATCAACTAACAAAATTTTGCACAAGGACTTTTCACCATCAAGCTTGGAAAGTGGAAGCACCCTCATTCACTTGGAAAATGCTGACAGTATATGCCTTTCCTCCATTACCCCTTCTCACAAAGGTGCTGCTGAAAGTCAGGATGGAGAGACCCCGAATGATACTCATTGCCCCAGACTGGCCATGCCAGCACTGGTACCCACTATTAAGGAATATGGCCCAGGGCCCACCATGGATTCTACCACAAATTACCCATCTGCTCACACAGCAAGACAATCAGATTCTACACAGCCAGCTCAAAACCTTAAACTTGGCTGCATGGCAAATCACCTAAGCAACCAGCCAGCTCCTCTCTCACAAGCTGTTATGGATGTTATTCTGGAGGCCAGGAGGCCCAGCACCAAGAAAGCCTACTCAGACAAATGGAAAAGGTTTTGCACCTGGAACCAAGCTAAAGGCCAAAATACCATTCAGCCTGACATACCTCAGATTCTGCAATATTTAACTGAGATGTTACACAAAGGGCTTTCTTTTTCATCTATTAAAATCCACGCCTCAGCTATTTCAGCTCACTACAACACAGATCCTCCATTATTTTCACATCCACTCCTAAGGCAATTTCTCAGAAGGGCCAAAAACATTAGGCCTCCCAGGAGAGCACCAACACCTACTTGGGACCTCAACTTTGTTCTGGAAAAACTTACGCTACCTCCTTTTGAGCCAGCTTTCTCAGCTGACTTAAAGTTTATATCATGGAAGACTTTCCTGCTGCTAGCAATTACTTCAGCGAGAAGAGTTTCAGAGCTTCAGGCACTAATGGCAGTAGAGTCTTTCCTCATTTTTCATCAAGACAGAGTTTCTCTATGAAATAACCCCTCCTTTATGCCTAAGGTGGTATCCAGTGTGGCTCTAAATCAAACCATCCATTTACCCACCTTCTTTCCAAACCCACAGAACAAAGGAGAAAGACTCCTACATTCCTTGGACATTCACAGGCAGCTACATTACTACTTGGATAAAACTAAGGTTTTCAGAAAATCTGACCAGCTTTTTGTATCCTATGCTACAGTATCACAAGGAAAGGCTATCTCAAAACAGACCATTTCCAAATGGATAGGACATTGCATACATATTTGCTACACTCACCATGGAAAACCAGTTCCTGCTAGTATAAGGCCCCACTCTACCAGGGCAGCAGCTACATCTACAGCCTACCTCAGGGGGGTGCCAACCAAGGATATTCTGGAAGCTGCAACTTGGAGTTCAGTACACACCTTCACCAAACATTACCACTTACCACTTTACTCTATGACTAGAGCTGGCTTCGCCACTGCAGTTTTGCAGGGCCTTCTAGCCTCCTCTAACCCTGTTTGACTCCACCACCCATCCTTAGCTTTGGGATTCTACCCAAGTGTGATGACTGCAGCAGGGTAACATGATGAACATAGTACAGTTTTGTACCTACCATAAATGTAGATGTTCAAGTGTATACCCTGCTGCAGTGCAGGTTACCCTCCCTCCATCCCCTCTGAACTACCTGAACTTATCTCTACCACTCTATCCTATACTACCTCTGTGGTGTATTTGCTTGTGCCTAAGGGTTTTGTTTTATTTTTATATAGCTATATGTGTATATATATATATATATATATATATATATATATATATATATATATATATATATATATTTTGCCTACCTATTAGGGGCACCTGACATCTGGGGCAAGAAAAACTGAAGAAAATGGCGTTGGATGCCTCTTATATACCCCTGGCGCACTGAAGTCAGGAAAGAAGCGACAACAACCGACGCTAGACCAAGACTGAAATTCGGGCCGACTGCGGGACCGCCTGACGGCAGGATAACCCAAGTGTGATGACTGCAGCAGGGTTAACACTCTAACATCTACATTTATGGTAGGTACAAAACTGTACTTTAGCTGACCTCCACTTAGAAAGTGACAGAGTGGTGCTGGCCATGGTGCTGAATGTGTGCCAAACTAAAAGCAGTAATCCCACATTCCATGTAGTGACAGTAGTTCTTGGCTTCTGCAACATCTATGAGTGGAATACCAGTAGACACAGCAGATCAGGAAAGTCAGGTCTTTAATAAAATTGACTAAGTACTTTCATTTGTACATTTAAAATGAACAATATCAGAATTCTGCAGCAGCTCCCTCACGCTCATCAGCAACACTTTTATCCAGCTGCTGTTCTTTCAGCCCCAGTAGTCCAGAACCTCAGAAGACTTCTGCCGCTGGCATAGTGAGAATGTGTTTGCTTTGCACTGCCCCCTGCCAAAAGATTCTATTGTTATGCATTGCTTTGCATAATAATAATAATAATAAATGAATACTGCGCAACAATATTTCAACCAGGCAACTTCAAACTGCTGTATGAGTTGTAATGATGTGCACACCAGAGAAATATACTAAGACTGACTTGGAGATCAGATTTTATCTGTGCTTATGACAAGAAAATGAAAAACCTTTAATGGCTGGGGAAGGTAATGAGATCATTCTGAAACAAACTGTTATGTTAACATAAATGTTCTACTGAACTGTCAGTATAAGTCAGTTTCTGTATTGAAAGAGTATGTAGGAAATGGGATGCTTGCACAACATTAATTCGTTTAAATTAACATTTAGCAGAAGCATTGGTAAATGTGGCCTGATGAAATGTAGGTTACCTTTATATTTGTTTTGCTCACACTTTTGCACTCTTGACAGTTTACTACAAAACACACACATTGGTTGTATTTATTAACTCTTCTCAGTCTGTTGTAAAAGCAGTCTCAGAAATGATAACGGTCATGCTTGCTGCTACTGAGAAGGTGAAAAGTCAAATTTACAGTATGTATAAGGTAATGAAGAATGCAGACTATAGAAATTTGGCTTGAAAACTTTGACAGTGGAATAAAAAGACTTTAGATATACACAAACACAAGCATTTAGACCAATGCACACATATATTTATATGTCAGCTTCCCCTATTACAAAACTGACAATACACCACTGCTTACTAGACCTTTTCTGATTAGCTCATTGCTGACTAGCCCATTGTTGACTGACCCATTGGTGACTAGTCTAGTCTATTGCTGATTAACCCATTGCTGATTAGCCTATTACTGACTAGCTTATTGTTGACTAGACCATAGCTGACTAGCCCATTGCTGACTAACCCATTGTTGACTAGTCCATCACTGACTAGCTCATTGCTGACTAGCCCATTGTTGACTAGTCTATTGGTGATTAACCCATTGCTGACTTATTCAATGCTGACTAGCTCATTGCTGACTAGTCCATTGCTGACTAACCCATTGCTGACTAGCCCATTGATGACTACCCCATTACTGACTAACCCATATACAAATTCCAGGGAAAGTTATCACAAAATGGAAATAACTTCTTATATGAGGGAATTTGCATTTTATGGCTGTAATGCTTTAAAGACCTTTGTCCATTTCTTTTTATTTCATATGAGAATCATGAGGTCTTGGGTTATAGCAGCTAAGGAGCTATATTGTGTTTTTTGTTTTGTTTTGTTTTCTTGTCCAGAATATTACTTAGATTCCATAAACATTATTATTCAATCCATAGCAGAAGGTTGTACAGGTTGATGATAGGGTTAGATTACTGTTCTTATATGTGTACAAGAAATTTGGGTAAGGAGGTATGCCTCTGTAATTTATCGGGTCTATATCAGCATATCGAATGCTGAAAATGCTGAATGCAATTTAATCAAACTGAAATGTTTGAAATCTCAAAACAGCGTACTGACGGAACATTGATTTCTTTCCCAGGGAAAAAAAAATTGCAATACTTTAAACATTGACAGAAGTGGGGGGCTTCACCCCCCACACCCCCAGCGTGGAGGACTGTGCCCCCTACACACCCCCAACTTAAATATACTAACTCTGGGACTGCACCACAGTGGAAGAAATAGTAAATTCCGATGACGGCCCACCGATTTCTTTCACTGGAAAAGAAACCAATGTTCCGTCAGTTCGCTCTTTTGAGATTTCAAACTTTTCAGTTCGATTAAATTAAATTTGGCATTTTCTACATTCGAAATGCTGATAGGAACCCACTTTATCATAAGAAGCTGAATATAGTAGCTGCCCTGTGTTCTATAAATGGAATGTTACTTTTGCATTCTTTATTGGTCTGTCATGACTATCTGCCTGTACTTTTGTAATCAAGGATTCTGTCTGAGACATAGATACTGTTGTTCTTTTAGGGTTTTATGCTTTCCTATTTTTTCTGTAAACTTGATTTTACTCAATAATGAACCCCGGTATTGGTGTAATTTTGGGTCACTTTCTGGTTTACACTGAGGGACAAGGAGGTAGGTTGCATAATATCAAATTAGATGGATGTAGAGGCCAATTAACTAAAGTATAAAAGTGCAGAAGAAGTGGTCTTAACTCAGGTGTTGCTAGAAATTAGTGCTGTAACAGGCAAACAAGCAAGTGCCACATTTGCCTTATGAAAAGAAGTGAGGGAACACATGGGACAAGAGGAGTATACAGTGATTGAAAGACTTGAGCACCTGTGAGATCTGGATACAGTTTAATAACAGTTTGCAACTGTGTAACCTAATTGTATAACAGAGCATAGAAAAGGCAGTAATAATTTAGTAAGAGCCACATTACATGCATTTTGAGTCATTTTTAAAAAAGGAATGTACCTAAAATTGAGGCGTGTCAGATTGAGCAAAATGCTTTTGCTTTCTGAAGGAATGTTGTAAGAATGAATGAAGAGTGGCAAAACAGCCTCCAAAGATACTGGAAGAAAACCATAAATGTGTTAGCAGTATGGATTATTATTAAGGATAATCATTAAGGACAAGCATGCAAAATCTAAAGGTAATGCTACTCAATGCTAGAAGTCTAAACCTCAAAATGCACTCTTTCGAGGCATTCCTAAAAAATGGAAAACATCGATATCTGTGCACTAACTGAGACCTGGTTCAAGACTCCAGAGAGTACCCCTGCAATACCAGGCTACAACTCTTACCACACTTTTCGGCCACCAAACCAGACTGAAAAACTAAAGGTGGAGGAGTGTCCATATTCACCAAGGATATTCACACCTCCAGGCTAGTTGCCCAACACAATGCATCTGAAATTCTCCAGGTGCAACTAACACTAGGTAAGACTGCAATCCAAATTGTAGCTTGCTACAGATCCCCCACCATGCCCCAAGATTCTCACTACACCTTTCTAAACATACTGGAAAATATTAAGATACAACCAAACACCCTAATATGGGGTGATTTCAACTAACCTGCCATTAAATGGGAAAACTACTCGGGTACCAACACCTTTTCCCAAAGGTTCTTGGAATTCACAAATTCCAATGCCCTGGATCACCTAATCCATTGTCCCACCAGGGGTTCCAATATCCTAGATCTTGTCATTATCAACATGGGAGATAGATGCTCCGCACCAGTGGTCTCCCCCCTCATTGTTCAGGTCTGACTATAAGCAAATCACCTTTGACATCAACATCCCAGCCCCACTCCCCAGTAAGGAAACCTCTGTAAAAAACTTCTCCAAAGCCAACTTTATGCTACTTAAGTCAGAAGTGACAACTTCATGGCACCGGGAGCTGAAAGTTCGACTGCTGAATCCTACACTAAGGCACTGTATGAGCACATCCATTCATGCATGAATCGAGCCATCCCAAATAGAACCAAGATGCTCTCCTCCAAAAAAATGAAGCCAATCTGGTGGTTCCCTGCCATAAACAAACTATACAACAGAAGGAAGAAACTGTTGCAGAAAAGAGGAAAATCCCAGTATGCAAAAAAAACTCCCTTACCAGCCTCAGTAAGAAGCTGAGATCCCTCATAAAATCCTCCAAAACTAGTTACGAAAATAAAATTGCCAAAGATTCCAAAGACAATTACTAGGCATTCTAAAGTTATGTCAAGAATCTAAATGGCAATGCTTAAATCTGCTCTGAGCTACAACAGAATGGCATTAAATATACTGATCCCAAGGATATTGCCAATATCCTGGCAGATCGATTTAGTGCCAACTTCACCCCCCTCTGACCCCCTAAAGGGCCCCTTTCAATATCAAAAGATTTCCAAATTCCAGTAATCATGCCCACACAGGTAGAAACTACACTCTCCAAAGCTAAGAATACAACATCCATCAAACCAGATAACATCCCAGGCTGTATACTACATGAACTACAAAATGAACTGGCACCTCACCTAAGTGTCATGTTTAATCATAACCTCACCTCAGGCTTCATGCCCACTGAGTGGCACAGCTACAGTTATCCCACTCCACGTGGGGGGATCCACTTTGGGTTCCGGGAACTAAAGTCCCATCAGTCTGACGAGCCTGATCTGCAAGGGCATGGAATGCTTCATCATGAAACTTATAAACAAAGACATTGGCAACCTTCAAACACTGGACCCTACCCAGTTTGGGTTCATGAAGGGCCGATATTGTCTCCTGAACCTGACTGACTTCTTCAAATCAGTCTCCAGAGCTGTGGCCGAGGGTAAGGCAGTCCTCACAGCCTATCTGGACCTCACCAAGGCCTTTGACACCATCCCCCACTCTGGAATCATAGATAAACTTACTAAGCTGGGCATAAATCCCACCGTCACTCGATGAGTTGCCAACTGGCTTACTGACAGAACCCAGACTGTAAAAGCAGCTGACTCCAAATCTAGCTCCAGACAAGTGACAAGTGGAGTACCTCAGGGTTCAGTCCTGGGTCCGCTCTTGTTTGGCATCTACTTCTCTGAAGTACAGGCCAACACTAAGGGACTCTGGCTAACAAAAGTTCACAGATGACTGCAAACTGGGAGGCATTATTGAATCCGCAAATGATGTGGACATTCTACACAAGGGCCTTACAGAAACAGATGCTTGGTGCCAGAGCCATGGGCTCAAGCTTAGTGCCAAGAAATTTATAGTTAACCCTTTGGGAAAAAACATGTACCCATGAATTACTACCACACAGGTGGCAGTACACTAAACACTGAAAGTGTGATGAGAGACTTAGGGACACAGGTGGACAGTGGTCTCACCTTCGATAACCACATCACCACAACAGTCAGGAAAACCTTCTGTGTGGCACACCTCATCACTAAGGGCTTTTCATCAAGAAAAAAGGAGGTCATTGTCCCACTGTACTCATCCCTCATTAGACACATTATAGAGTACAATGCTCCATTTGGTATGTACCTCATAAGACATCTGCAGCAGCTGGAAAGGCCGCAGAAATACCTCACTAAAAGAATCACAGGCCTAAAGCAGATCCCCTATGCTGACTGTCTAAAAAACCTCCAGCTATACTCTGTGGCATATCGTTTACTCAGAGGGGATCTCTGCTTAACATACAAGGCCATGTCAAACCCTGAGCTGTTGGACATACTCCACTTAAAGAAATCCCAATCCCTCAGAGCCACACTCTCCAGGGATCTAAACCGTGTCATCACAATGAACAATACATGCTGCAGGGATAGATTCCTGACCCAGAGACTCCCCATACTCTGGAATAGACTGCCCATACATGTTAAGCAATGGACCTCCTTGGCCCTCTTCAAAAGGAACCTTGACAATTGGATGGGAGATAGGAAATTCACCCCAGGGATCATGTCAGTTACCCTGCTAGACAGGGGTCTAGGGAAGTAAATATAGTGGGAAGAAATATCCGGGGAATTGTTTGGCTAGGCTTGTATAGGCCCTAGGGCTGATAGCCTAGTACCAACCTATGAACCTATAAAAGGGCCTCAATTCACAATAGGAATGAAATATACTATATTTTATTTAAAAAATAATGTACATTTAATACTTTTTTAATTTTTTTAGAGTGGCATGAATTGTGTACTATGGAAAATCTTTTCCTTTTATAATATAACTTTAACAAGTTGTAGAAAATATTTTTCATGTATGAGGCCATAGAAATATATTATCAAAAATTAACAAAGAAATGGAAAGCACGGATTGAATTTTAAAATACTAAAATTAAAGCAGCATATTCAGTATGAATTACCACCTCAGGTCTCCCCAGAAAAGAGGTCATTGACCTAGTGGGACTAACCCAGTCAATAAAGTGTAAATAAATAAATCCATATATAAAGATATAGACTGGGGATGTAAATGTGTGTAGTCCTGTAATGTAATTCATGTTGAGACAGAGAAGTGAATTCTAAGCTCTGAAACCAACTGGAAACCTGTTATATTTTAAAACTTCTGAGTATTTAGGTATAAAATGTCCTTATAAAGCTGTGCTGCATGTTGAATAAAAGGAGTATGGCAGACCTTGTGAGCTACGAAATGACAAGATGGCAGTCAGTGATATTATCCAGACTAATACACAGGGATAATAAACAAGAAGAATTTGGGTTTGGACACTGTGAAATGGAAGGAGAAGTATTATGTGAATGCACAAATATCACACATTAAATGACACAGTACAAATGAAAGAAGTAAACAAGCAAGATATAGCAAATGGAGGTAATAAGAATTCCTAAACTAGCCGTTAAAAATAATATGAGGATCTGGAAAGGGTGAGAAGTCCAGAAAGGAAGAAAGACAGAAACATCAGAAGAACAGAAGTTTGAAACAAAAGTGGTGACTTTAGTTATAATAATAATGAAACTGAGAGAGAGAGAAAAACATAGGTTCATAGGTTCATAGGTAGGTACTAGGCTATCGGCCCTGGGGCCTATACAAGCCCAGCCAAAAAGGTACCATGGCTTTTGCCACCCAAAAAAATTATTTTCCTGTGCCACTGTCGAGCAGAGCCACAGAGGTGATCCCCAGGGTGAATTTCCTATTTCCCATCCAATCATCAAGATTTTTCTTGAAGAGTGCTAATGAGGAGTTTTGTTTGATATAGATAGGTAGTTTATTCCAGAGTATGGGAAGTCTCTGGGACAGGAATCTATCCCTCCAGCATGTTCTGTTTAGTGTGGTGACAAGGTTTAGGTCCCTAGAGCGTGTAGCTCGGAAGGATTGGGATTTCTTTAAGTGCAGCATGTCCAACAGCTCTGGGTTTGACATAGCTTTGTATGTTAGGCAGAGATCACCTCTGAGTAGGCGATATGTGACGGAGTAAAGCTGGAGTTTTTTGAGATGGTCTGCGTAGGGCATCTGTTTGAGGCCGGTAATCCTCTTTGTGAGGTATTTTTGCAGCCTTTCCAGTTGTTGTAGATGTCTTGTGAGGTACATACCAAAAGGGGCGTTGTACTCTATAATGGGTCTAATGAGTGATGAGTAGAGGGGAACAATGACCTCTTTTTTTTCTGGATGAGAAACCTTTTGTTATGAGGTGAGCCATGTAGAAGGATTTCCTGACCACTGTGGTGATGTGATTATCAAAGGAGAGACTACTGTCCACCTGTGTCCCAAGGTCTCTTATCACACTTTCAGTGTTAAGTATACTACCGCCTATGTTGTAGTTCATGGGTACAGAGTTTTTACCAAAGAGGATGACAATGCACTTTTGGCATTGAGCTTGAGGCCATGGCTTTGACACCAGGAATCTGTCTCAGTGAGGCCCTTTTGTAGGATGTCCACATCGTTAGGAGTTTCGATTATGGGTCCTAGTTTGCAGTCATCTGCGAACTTCGTTAGCCAAAGACCTTCTGTTTTAGCCTGTACTTCAGAGAAGTAGATACCAAACAGGAGAGGTCCCAGGACTGAACCCTGTGGTACTCCACATTTAATGGAATACTGGTGGGAAAGGCTAGACAATGATTTATGTTCATGTCAATAATCTGAATTTTAAATTATAGAAAAGTGGTGAGCAGACAAAGATTTCTACAGTGTACTAGAAGAATCCTAAAGCAGAAATTTAACTTCTGCAAAAAGTATAAATTGTAAGTTAAGATGACAGAATGAAAGGGAATGGTTTTAAAGGAGGAATGCCTTTTGGGTCTAAGAAAATGGAGGAACGGTGTCATTTTTTTTTACAATAACTTCAAATTGCCCATTTTTAAAGCAGAGGTAAATGGCGGGAGCAACTATTACTCTCTTAAGGTAGCCAAATGCCTCGTCATCTAATTAGTGATGTGCACGAATGGATGAACAAGATTCCCACTGTCCCTACCTACTTTCCACTGAAACCACAGCCAAGGGAATGGGCTTGGCAGAATCAGTGGAGAAAGAAGACCCTGTTGAGCTTGAATTTGGTGATCCAAAAACTAGGTTGACATTTGGCTGTGAAATGCATTGTTATTAATAATAAATTATATCCTTCAGATTTTTAAGGAAACACATAGATATTCCCCCAGATTTACTATTCCTCCATGCAGGACTAGCCTAATCCTGCACAGAGGCGGTCGTTTAGGAGCAGGACAGCAGCGTGCCATGCATAATAATGAGGCACGCTGCCTGAGCTCCTAGGCTTACATGGAGCATGTAAGAGTGCAGGGGGTGGGTCTGAGAGCACAGCTCTCAGAATATACATGCCCATGCAATGAAGAACAGCAGAAAGGGGTATGAAATGAACAAGGCCACTCATAGGTGAGCACATATCCCCACCAACAGTCCCCCTTGTGTACAACAGCAACAGTATACATACATAAAATGAAGAAACCCTTTATTTTTTTTAAAAATCCAATTAAAGCTAACTGTAGGTGTGCGGGTGTGCCCATCGCTTAGCTATGGTTAATGCAGCTTAAATGGCTGAAGAGGATAACAAGGAAGATATATGCAAATGAAGCAGCATAGCAATAGTGTAGTGGGCAGAGCATTCGCCGTACGAGTAGGCATTCCTGGTTCGAGTCCCACTGCAGCACATTCCATTTTCCATGGCAAAGCACATTATGACTAATATTTATTTTGCATAACCCACTAAATAACATTTTCATGAACTGGAGTACTGCAGTAAATGCACATGTGAGATGTCAGTGTCATAATGAATAAGGCACTACTAAACAGGTTTAAGCACAAATAAGCAGTAGTAAACATATTTAAGCACTAGTAAGTGGGCTTAAGCCCATTTGCGTGGTGGTAAGCAATGCCTACACTGGTTAAGCAATTCTAAGCTAACTCTCTGTAAGCAGATGAAATAGCAGGTTAGTAGTGCTTACCATCGCGCAAACTTGCTTACAACTGTTCAAAAGTGCCTTAGTCACTCTGTATCCAACGGTCCTTGTTCTGCCCATCAACAAAATAAACAACCATGCAGGTCTCAAACCCAGGACCCTCTACACCATAGTCACAGTAGTTAACCACCAAGCCATCACAGCAGTACTGAAGAATGAGGTATCCACAAACAAGTCCTCACTATAGTAAAATCAAACTGAACCTGTGAAAGGAATCAGTATACAGTCATATGTGCTATAATCCACTACATAACATAAATATGTGAACTGGAGAACAGCAGTAAGTCCAGAAGTGAGGTGTAATTGTAATAGAGTGTTGAAGTCCACAATAAAACACAAGGACCCCATAGAGTGTACGTACACATTAATTATGGATATATTGATATATAAGATGCAATGAATAAGAAATCAATGCCAAAAAGAAAAAAATAATGCAAAGTCTAATGTAAGCAATGTTATGCATTGCACAGGCCAGCTTAGGAGGTGTAAGCAATGTGTAGGCCAGCTATCTCAATGTGCCCAGTGTTATACCCCTTTAAACAAAGCCAACCTTAATTAAGCAGGTTTGCCCATAGCTTAGCCTTTTCACAACTGGCCAATTATGGAAAAGTGTGGGAAATCAGCCCTACTTAAACCCAAGAGGTGGGAATACATCTCATAACTGGTTGTAGCTTCCCCTTGCAGGCACTATGGCAGTAAGGGGAGAAGGTGTGCGCTTTTGGGTGCAGTGCTGGTGCATCCAGGAGTCCAAAATCATGGAAGAACTCCTTGTCAAAGACTATGATCAGAAACTGCTGCAGGGCCAGTAAAAGGGCTCCCAATTTAAGGTGGAGACCTGGGACCATCTCGCCCGCGACCACACCAGTGCCACTGGCATACCCTGAACTGGTGAGCAGGTCAGGCATCACTTAGCCGACCTGAAGTGGTGTAAGGGGGACCTCTTAGAGGAGTGGCTCCAAGAGGCTAGAGCATCAGGGGATGTTCCAGCCATGTATAAGTATCAGCCTAGTATGTGTGCAGTAATTGCCAGCTCAGGTATATCATGGATAGGTATGGCTAAATATTCCTCTTATGTCATCCACAGCTGCAATGGAGTGGGTCGTGAACCAGGAGGCCCACATCAGTCACCAGGCGAGGTTGTGACGCGAGGCAGGTCAGTAATACTCATGTGTTTATTGTCATAGGAAATAAAAATAAAAGTAGTAGTAAATTAATTGCTTGTATAAAACCTGTATTGTTCAAGGCAAGTATTGCATGCACTAGAGAATATGGCAGGATGAGTCTCATATTGTTTGTAAGTCAATAAAAGTGTAATAGCCTGACAAAATGGTCTAACGGTTGAACTGCATGTGTATATCCTGGTATTATATGTTAATGTAGATATGCAATCACGTAATAGTACTGTAGTATTAAGCACTGTTATCCCCACTGTGCACCATAAACTGAATGTGTAGGATTGCCTGTATATGACAGGTGTAATCTCAGAGGCCATTTAGTACAATTGAAAGATGTACAGACAGTAAACAGGAAAAATGCAGACAACAAAAATTGAATAGCACATGCAACTGAGATGTGAACTATTGTTTTTTATCACAGACCGCCACGGTTCGAATCCTGCCAGTGGTAGTAGTCTGCATACAGAATCATACCCCACAACTGTACATATATGTCCAGAATGTCTATTAAAGTGGCCCAAATCTGTTGTTTATCAACTTGTCCCCCTGGGAAATCAGTGGGATGATCCCAGACATATAGGCAGCAAACAGAAAATACAGCTGATTGACACACAGCTATGAGAACAAAGCTGGCACACTAGCAACTCCCCAATACCTTATGTGAGTAAGAAGCCACGTATGTCCCATTTACACCCCATGTTGTCAATCTGTGGACAGAGAGTGTACAGTAGCAGAGTGAGATGTATGTGCATAATAGTGATATGGAATCTGATACTGTGTGTGGAACATTCAGGTAGTGCTAATAAACATTCCTCCCACAGGTCTGTCAGATACCAACACTGTGCCCAGATATACAAGAATGATATGCAGTTGTTCTGAATCATGAGGTATTCCACATCACTGTCACCCACACTGTCCTACAACAATATAACTGTCTAGGAAATCTGTATATGAGTGTTGTAATACAAAGTCAGAATGCAAAAGCGCAGGGGATTAATAAGACAGAATGCAGATAGGAGATATACAGCAATATCTATATAGCAAACGCAACTGTGATGGACAGTGTTTAAGTTGTTGCAGACACAGCCATAGTCTGAATCCTGGGAGTAGAATTAGGCTGCATACAGATTCATACCCCACAACTGTATAGATGAGGCCAGAATGTCCAGTATATGTGCCCATATCTGCTGCCTGTCCCCCTGGTAAGTCTGTGGGATGATCCCAGATGTTTAGCCATCAAACAGGGAATACAAGTGATTGTCAAACATCATGAGAACACACCTGTCACTGTAGGAACCCCCGAAACTGTTAGGAGAGTAATATTTCAAGTATGCCCTATCTATACTCCCATGTTGTCAAGTTGTGACCAGAGTGTGTGCAGTAACAGAGTGAGATGCATGTGCATAATACTAATGTGTAATCCGGAACTTTGTGTGGCAACAGTCAGGTAGTGCTAACAAACATTGCTCCCACAGGTACGTTGGATATGAACACTGTGCTGAGAAATACAGACCATTATAATCTGTACTGGTACTGTTCACTCTGGTATTGTAGGGAATTGTGACTGTTGCAGTTTCTCTGAATAATAAAGTATCACTGGTCACTGTCACCCACACTGTGCTACATAATATAACTGTGCAGGAAAGCATGTATATGTGTGTGTCAGGTCACTAAAGGTGGAAGAGGGTAATATTGTAGATATGTCCCAGCACACCAACATGTGGTCAACACATGGCCAAGTCTGTGCAGAAAGAGTCGGATAGCTATGTGAAAAACATTGACCTGGAATCCGGGAGTATGTGTAGCAACAGTTAGTTAGTGTTAACAAACATTCCCTCCACATGTAAGAGGTGTATACTGCAGGTAAAACCTGTTCATGTGTAATGATGATGATAGCCATATCACTGTCCAAACTAAGGCTATAGGGTAGTGTAATAAGGCTTGTAAGGTACAGATAGCATTGACTAGGAAAGTAATGTGGACTACAGGAATATACTAGTTGTTGATTGACAACATTCTTTCCCCCCACCATATCTCCAACAATAATCAACATACCCACCCCAGCTGGTATGAAATGACTCTGATAAGGTCCATTTGTTTGATAAATATTTTCATGGTTCCCATACATGTGCTATATTGAATTATTGCAACATTGGTGGCATGGTGCCATCAATGTACCTGCATGCTGCACTTATTACCACCGTGGTCCCATATATGCATGTGTTCTGTTTGCTATGCAACTGTTACGTATCTGGTGTCTGCGTTAATGGAAATAGCTATGCAAGCTGTTATACCTAACCCTGGAATGTGTTGACTATTACTAACCCACATATGATGATGAAATCTAATGATATGATGATGAAATCTAAACACTATAGCATGCTTGTCCCAGCAGACCCACCTGTCCCACCTCAGCTGGCCATGGCACCGGGCACCAGCATGTCTGGGGCCCAACCCTGGACCTCTCTGTCCATTGGTCTTGCACCACCTTTGGGTGGAACCACCTCAGGGAATGGGGCTCGCCCCCCTAAGAGTGGGCACAGACAAGCACCTGTCAGGTCAGGGTCATAGTGCATAGAGAGATCGACCAGCAGTTTGGTGATCATCTATGCCAGCTCGAGGGCTGCATGTCATGATTAGAAAGTCAGCCTGGCTCTGCAACTCAGCTCCCAGCACAGCACTCTTCGGGGCTGTGAAGGTGCAATGGTGACTGCCCATGGGTGGGGACCTCAGTCCCACTGTTACCACTAGGGGGCTTGTGGGCTTCCGATATCCCAACACCCCTCCCCATCAAGGTGTTTACCCCCCACATGTGTCATATACCACCCCTGTATGCGTCTTGTTTGTCTTGTCTGTTAACCTACCCAACCTACCTCCTCAAATATACCTACTACCACTCCCGAACATCCCACTCTCACCTAAAAAAAAGAGCAATCTGTTCCCACAAAAAATCTCTCCCCATACATAGCTGTCCATTTCACACACATGTCCACTGGACACATGTAATCTGGTCTAAATGGCATCACAACTTATTATTGTTGTCCTCACCCCTCTCCCAGGGGGTTAAGTGTCCAAACCTACCTCCAAATTCAGTGTATATGTACAGCTATTGCTGTAGAAGACATGGGCAGCTATAGACCTTCCCTACACCCTTCCTGCACACCCCTGGCTATTTTCCCAACTGTCTTTCCCTCTTTGTGCCCCTTTTTTCACCACTTTCCTATCAACCCCTTTTTCTTTTCTTTTAAAGAAATTAGAGTGGGGGTAAGTGGGTGTAAGCACTTTTAAGCAGCAGTAAGTGAGTCTACACCGATTTGCATGGGGGTAAACAATGCCTACACAGGTTAAGCAATTAAGAAGCAAACATAGGATAAGAAACTGTAACAGGAAATTAGCAGTGCTTACCTCCACAAAAACCCACGCACAACTGCTTTAAAGTGCCTTAATCACACTGTATCCAACGGCCGTGTTCTGCCCAGCAACAAACTTAACAGCCTTTGGAAGTCTTGAACCCAGGACCCTGCACACCATACACAAAATGATTTACTACTAAGCCATGTCAGACACACATAACTCTGATGTTTTCAAAACATATCATCCAGCCCAGTCATGCAACAGTACAAAGAATGTATTCCAACATTTAGATGTATGTGTGTGTGTAAATATATTAATATCTAAACAGATACAACATATCTTTATATGTATACATATATATATATATATATATATATATATATATATATATATATATATATATATATATATATATATATATATGAACATATATACATGCAAATGCCTACATCGACACATATATATGTCTACACCTATATGTCTACATATACACAGCAAGTTACATATATGTAAGCGGATATATATCTATGTAGATATATATGGACAAGTTAATATATATATATATATATATATATATATATATATATATATATATATATATATATATAAGCAGATATATATATATATATATCTATATAGGTTTATATGGCCATACATCTGTAGATAACAATGGTAGATTAACTAGAACATATATGTCCACATACATTGTTAATGGGGTTCAGATGTCCCAAATATATGTCTTGTATGAATAGGGATACCGCCCCCACAGCCAAACATGTCCGCCCTGCAATATACTACCAAGTGTTGCAGATCCCATAACCAGGACCTGACATGACATGGGCACAAGATGTTAACAGTACTACATCCCACCTGTATGATGTCAGGCTGGTATTGGCAACATATCATGCAGTACAGTGTGGCTCCCATAGGAAATGTAAAATGTGGAAGCTATCAACATCCCAGGGTACATATACACAGACACATATATGCAGATGCAGATATACATATATATATATATATATATATATATATATATATATATATATATATATATATATATACACACACACACACACATATATATATATATATATATATATATATATATATATATATATATATATATACATGTGACTACACATACACACTCAGAGATATGTACAGTAAGATACATATGTAGAAGGTGCACACAATATGGAACAACCACTATGCCTACAGTTAACACCTTAACAACTGGACACTGTATGGGCCACCCATAAAAATGACAATTGTTGCCTGCAACATATACCCACAGAGAGGTCATAGGATAAACATCACACACAGGTTTGAAGAAATAGAAAACATTTATTTGTGTACTATTACAGTTTTATAGGCCATGTCATATAGCTGTTCAGACACTGACATCCATAGAAACAGAGTAATGCAACTGTGAAACAGTTATACCAATACAGTAGTCTGGAAAGGTTTACAACTGTTGCTGTCCAGGCCAAGACCTTCAAATTGTACAATAGTAAAGACAGACTGGGCCACAGGATACCAAATAATCAACAGTAAGTAATGCAGGTGTATAGTTCAGCAGCCTATATCTACACTCTGTACAAAATCACTAGGTGGTAAAGACTTCAGTTGAGCAAATGGGATGTAACTGTTACATAACAAGGCATAACTGACACCATCACCAGCACACTGACAAAAGAACAGTCTGTATGGCAGGAAGCAGTAGGCCTACATTAATCCATTTTATGTAAGTAATGTAAATATAGGTGAATTGTATGGTACTGTACATCTGGATACCTTAAGGCAGCTCACCCCTGATACCCCCAGATTTTGTAACAGCCTAGGTTATTTATGGTGCATCCCCCATAGACTCAACAATACAGGGCCATATACCACTGTTACATACACTGGTCTCAGGAGTGCATAAGGGCACACATGTATTGTGTAGGTGAAGCCCACACATATATGGCCCCAGCCCCACCGTATGTGTGGGGGATACAACAGCAGTGGACTTATGGCAGCAATGGCAGCATGACATACTCACAGCCCACTACAGAACAACCTCTGACAGCATGTTATATGTGCAAAGCTTGGTATGTAGATGGAGGACAGAAGCTGGAACACAGGCCCATATGTGGAAAACTGTTGCCATACAATAAGCAAGTTGTTGGTGTTACAGGATAGTCTGCAACATACCCTTAGTCAGAGAATTGAAGTTAGAAAGATAAATGGATGTATCCATGTACTGATAGCACTCAACAAACACACTGCCATTGAAATGTCTGACACAGGACCTGTGTGGTGAACAGACAAAACATGATAAGCACACCTCTGGCCACCAAGAAGATAGGTCCACAGTTGAGAGCTATGTAGACAGATTGCATTCCAAGATAAACTAGTATATACACACACAACCTGTAACACCATTACTATACAAAGCATAACACAACTTTACTCACACTGTCTGTAGTTCTGGAACTTCCTACAAATATGTAGCTGGCCTGAGTGTGCCAGTTCTCCTGTAAGAGGTATTGCTACCTGCTGTCTGTAACACTGATGCACACACACAGGATGGATGTCCATCACACAGGAAAAGTAAAGGGACCACACCCACATGATATAGGGATTTATAGTAGGTGGTTGCCGAAACAGTGGTAATTAGAAGTACTACACAGAAAGCTGCATGCAGTTAGCAAGTGGAGGACACTAATTGGTGCAGAGGTCATCACCTGATTGTGTGTATCACCTACTAAAGCCAGGCTGCAATATTGAGTGAGAGATAGAGAGAGAGAGAGAGAGAGAACGACAGAGAGAGAGAGAGAGAGAGAGAGAGAGAGAGAAATAGAGAGAGAATAAAAAGAAGGAGAAGAAGAAGTAGAAGAAAAAAAAAGACATCTCTTCAAAATAAAAGCCTAAGTCAAAGGCATTTAGCCAGCTGTCATTCAACAAGACATCATTCCCACAACAGGTATGTGAAGTATATATAAATGTAATAGAATGTAGTACCTGGTCCATCATAATGGGATAGATGATGTGGAATGATTTATATGTGCCATCTGGTGTTGGTGTGATGATGTTCAACTGAGCAACTGGTATGGACAATAGTGTCTGTCCCTGTGGGTAGTCCCTGTGGGTAGTGGGCCATAGCAATCAACTATGCAGTTCAGCACTGACAGACAGGATGTAAGCCATCATAGTGTGTGTTGTGTAATGGAAAGTATGTATATTACATGGCCAATAGCTGGTGGTGGAAGTAATGCCATTATGATGGGCATGTGGTAGCCACGGCCCACAACTGGCAGGATACGCAGGTTAATCTGTAATGTAGCATGCCAAAATGCCATAGGTGTGTAATAGGGTTACTTGTAATTGGGTCATACATATACCCCCCTAATATCAGGCCAGGTCCATATGTGGCACCTGTCTGTGTTGTAGCAAGGCAGAACAGTGTAGCTGTGCAGGAAGGTGTTGTGAGATTGTGGAGCTGATGTCTGAATGTACCCCACATATAGGTATACATATGTGTACATATGTTACATATATAATATATAAAGATATATATGTATATCAGCATGTATGTCCAGAAATATACATATACCCATGCGTAGATATATATATATATATATATATATATGTGCACATATATGCATCACATATATCTACACGTATATAGATATATACCTGTATGTACATGTCTACATATATACAAACACACACACAAACATATATGTATGTAAACACATGTCCCCTATATTGCTACCACAGTGATGCGTGCTATGTGCGAGGCACCAGCACACATAGCAATACACACAGATATCTACAGCTGGCAGTGTGTGCACCATGGACAGGTATGTCACATGTTAGTCCCATGTTGGGACCACATTGCCCAAATCTGTGAAGTATGCATTGGGAATATTGGGAAGTATGGCAGGTACACATGTGGAGGTGGTCAGGATTGGTAGATATAGAGGACAGTCTACAGGGGTGGTATGTAGCACATGTGGTGGTTAAACACAGTGGATGGTGTGTGTGGTCTGTGATGTGGATGCCCCATGAGCCCCAATATGGGCACAATGGGAACAAGCCTCCCACCCACTGCTACTCACAACAGCATTCCATGTTCTGAAGGTGCCTGGTCTTGAGGCTGAGCAGGAGGATCATGTTGGCCCTGTGACTGTGTACTGGGTGCCTCAGACTGATGTAGCACATCCCTCATGTGTCTGTGGAGCCGGGTATGGAAAGACCCTAGACCTGAGCTCAGGGGACAGGAACATGTCTGTGTGTGCCCTGGGGGGGGGGGGCAACATCCCCTGGGTGGTTCCATCTGATGATATTGCTGGAACAGTACATGAGGAGGCCCCAGGTTGGGACACACATGTGATGTGGCCAGGTATCATGGGCAGATGGGTTTGGAGAGGTGGATCTGCTAGCCAATAGAGCATATACATGTTATTGTGTCACTGTTATAGAACATATGTTGGTAGTAATAGTCTACACAATCCCGGTACATGTCCAACAGCATGCATAGATATTCCCAGTAACACAGAATGTCAGATGTGCAGCAGTCTCAGAGCAGCCATGCCACTGGCATATATGGAACCATAGTGGCCCTGACAATGGCATGCAGGTGAATAGTCTGTAACAGGCCAGCACTGATAGTGCCCACACAGGGGACATGGCTACAATCACATAGCAGAAAGTGTGGTACAATACAATATCTGTCCAACCAGTAGGTACACTGTAGCCATACCTAATGAACTGTGTGTACATATTGTTGAATCTGATATGGAGGGGGGGGGTGACAGAGATGTGTATTACAAACTGTGGTAATCTTGCCGTATGAGTTGCTCAGACCTATTTCCATCTTTATGACTTTTAGCCAAGACGCACATGCACGATTGCCCACCTATTCCCATGCAGAGAATGAAGTGTTGATAGCACACATGATCCAGCACTGTCCAGTGCTGTTTGGCAGGGCCATACATGAGCAGCAGGAGTGGACCACCCTGCAGAATGACCTAGTCCACAGGGTCAATGATGTTGGACTCCACAACCGTAGTTATGAGCAGGTCCGGCATCATTGCACTGACCTGCATCACAATGCCCATCGGTGTGCTGCTGCAGTCCAGGGGGATCACCTCTACACAGGGGGTGCCATGCCATGCGACAGAGAGAGAGAGAGAGAGAGAGAGAGAAATAGAGAGAGAATAAAAAGAAGGAGAAGAAGAAGTAGAAGAAAAAAAAGACATCTCTTCAAAATAAAAGCCTAAGTCAAAGGCATTTAGCCAGCTGTCATTCAACAAGACATAATTCCCACAACAGGTATGTGAAGTATATATAAATGTAATAGAATGTAGTACCTGGTCCATCATAATGGGATAGATGATGTGGAATGATTTATATGTGCCATCTGGTGTTGGTGTGATGATGTTCAACTGGGCAACTGGTATGGACAATAGTGTCTGTCCCTGTGGGTAGTCCCTGTGGGTAGTGGGCCATAGCAATCAACTATGCAGTTCAGCACTGACAGACAGGATGTAAGCCATCATAGTGTGTGTTGTGTAATGGAAAGTATGTATATTACATGGCCAATAGCTGGTGGTGGAAGTAATGCCATTATGATGGGCATGTGGTAGCCACGGCCCACAACTGGCAGGATACTCAGGTTAATCTGTAATGTAGCATGCCAAAATGCCATAGGTGTGTAATAGGGTTACTTGTAATTGGGTCATACATATACCCCCCTAATATCAGGCCAGGTCCATATGTGGCACCTGTCTGTGTTGTAGCAAGGCAGAACAGTGCAGCTGTGCAGGAAGGTGTTGTGAGATTGTGGAGCTGATGTCTGAACGTACCCCACATATAGGTATACATATGTGTACATATGTTACATATATAATATATAAAGATATATATGTATATCAGCATGTATGTCCAGAAATATACATATACCCATGCGTAGATATATATATATATATATATATATATATATATATATATATATATATGTGCACATATATGCATCACATATATCTACACATATATAGATATATACCTGTATGTACATGTCTACATATATACAAACACACACACAAACATATATGTATGTAAACACATGTCCCCTATATTGCTACCACAGTGATGCATGCTATGTGCGAGGCACCAGCACACATAGCAATACACACAGATATCTACAGCTGGCAGTGTGTGCACCATGGACAGGTATGTCACATGTTAGTCCCATGTTGGGACCACATTGCCCAAATCTGTGAAGTATGCATTGGGAATATTGGGAAGTATGGCAGGTACACATGTGGAGGTGGTCAGGATTGGTAGATATAGAGGACAGTCTACAGGGGTGGTGTGTAGCACATGTGGTGGTTAAACACAGTGGATGGTGTGTGTGGTCTGTGATGTGGATGCCCCATGAGCCCCAATATGGGCACAATGGGAACAAGCCTCCCACCCACTGCTACTCACAACAGCATTCCATGTTCTGAAGGTGCCTGGTCTTGAGGCTGAGCAGGAGGATCATGTTGGCCCTGTGACTGTGTACTGGGTGCCTCAGACTGATGTAGCACATCCCTCATGTGTCTGTGGAGCCAGGTATGGAAAAGACCCTAGACCTGAGCTCAGGGGACAGGAACATGTCTGTGTGTGCCCTGGGGGGGGGGGGGCAACATCCCCTGGGTGGTTCCATCTGATGATATTGCTGGAACAGTACATGAGGAGGACCCAGGTTGGGACACACATGTGATGTGGCCAGGTATCATGGGCAGATGGGTTTGGAGAGGTGGATCTGCTAGCCAATAGAGCATATACATGTTATTGTGTCACTGTTATAGAACATATGTTGGTAGTAATAGTCTACACAATCCCGGTACATGTCCAACAGCATGCATAGATATTCCCAGTAACACAGAATGTCAGATGTGCAGCAGTCTCAGAGCAGCCATGCCACTGGCATATATGGAACCATAGTGGCCCTGACAATGGCATGCAGGTGAATAGTCTGTAACAGGCCAGCACTGATAGTGTCCACACAGGGGACATGGCTACAATCACATAGTAGAAAGTGTGGTACAATACAATATCTGTCCAACCAGTAGGTACACTGTAGCCATACCTAATGAACTGTGTGTACATATTGTTGAAGCTGATATGGAGGGGGGGGGTGACAGAGATGTGTATTACAAACTGTGGTAATCTTGCCGTATGAGTTGCTCAGACCTATTTCCATCTTTATGACTTTTAGCCAAGACGCACATGCACGATTGCCCACCTATTCCCATGCAGAGAATGAAGTGTTGATAGCACACATGATCCAGCACTGTCCAGTGCTGTTTGGCAGGGCCATACATGAGCAGCAGGAGTGGACCACCCTGCAGAACGACCTAGTCCACAGGGTCAATGATGTTGGACTGCACCCAACCCGACTAAAAACAAGGGGGAAATTGGATTTTTTGGCCAGTTGGGCCCTCTGAAATAATGAGGTATTCCACATCACTGTCACCCACACCCCCCTTTGTCCAAAAACAACAAATAAAAAAAAAACCGGGGGGTTCCAAAAAAGGAAAATTTTTTCCCCGGGGGGGGGGGGGGGGGGGTGGGTGTTGGGGGGGGGGGGGGGGGGGGGGGGGGGGCGGGGGGGGGGGGGGGAAAAAAAAAAAGAAAAAAAAAAAAAAAAAAAGAAAAAAAAAAAAAAAAAAAAAAAAAAAAGAAAAAAAAAAAAAAAAAAAAAAAAAGGGGGAAGGGGAATATTCAGAATCCCCAAAACCCAGGGGTTAAAAGGCCAAAAGGGCAGAAAGAGTTAAAAGCTATTAAAAAACACCGGGAAATGGGAAGTTTTTAAAAGTTGTGAACAAACCTTTCCCCTAATTCCGGGAAAAGGTGATACGCATAAAACCCTTTTATGTGAAGGAAAATGCCATATATGTCCCAAACTGGTTTGGGTGTTTAAGTTTTGTGGGTCCCCAGTTTTACCCTTTAAACGGGGAAATAAAGGGGTTTTTCAAAATCTTTTGAAAAAATTTTTTTCCCCCACCAACCCCAAAACTTTAAAAATACCCAAGGGGTTTTAAATGTTGTAATTGTCCAAAGGTTTGAAAAATTTTTTTAAGGGCCCATGTGCAAAATATTAATTTAAATTCAACTTTGGTGGAAAATGGTGGCCAAAAAAATTGTACAGGCTTGGATTAACCACTGTGGGTCCCTTTAAAATGAGGGTTTTTCCCTTGGTTTGTAGGAATTTTTAACTGGTTTCTCTTAATAAATATCAGGGCACTTTTTCCAACCCAATGTGTTACAAAATTAAAACCCCAAAACATGATAGGGAAACCCAAAAAGGTGGAAATTAAAATTAGAGTTGCCCCAGACCCAAACCTTTTAAACCCAGGCCGGCTGGCAGGAAAGATTGGTTTTGGGGAAAAACTTGCCCTTTGTCCATTGGGTTGAAACCATTGGGGTTTTAACCACCCCCCAAGGGATGGGTTAACCCCCAAAAAATTTTTGGGATGGAAAACCCAACCTGCCCAAAAAAAGGTAGGGTGGTTTGAAGGGGAAGAAAAGCATTTGGGAAATAATTGGACTCGGGGGTTCATTGTTGATTGAACCCCCACCTTCTCCAACTTAAAAACTCCCACCACCCCTTGGGGCTTGAAAGGTCCATTTTTTTAAAAACGGGCCCATGGGGGGGGCCTATATTGTTCCCAAACATTGGGGCTTGGTCCCAAACCCCTCCCCCCCGGGGGCCCCATATACCATTGTTTGTTTTGTTTGTCTTGTCTGTTAAAACCTACCCAATTTTAACCTCCCAAATTTTTCCCTATTACTCCCCAAATAAATAAAAATTAAAAAAAAACAA
Organism: Protopterus annectens; assembly: GCF_019279795.1. Lineage (NCBI taxonomy): Eukaryota > Metazoa > Chordata > Ceratodontiformes > Protopteridae > Protopterus > Protopterus annectens. Next base: position 163,405,891 of record NC_056733.1, read on the forward strand.
TCTGTTTCCCACAAAAATTCCCCCTAAAAGCGGGTTTTTCACCCCCAGCCAAAACCGGGACCCTGTAATTGGCCCTAAATTTGGGGAACCAAAATTTAATTTTTGGGGCCTCACCCCCTAGGGGTTAAGTGTCCCTTACCTCCAAATTTCCCGGGTTTGGTATATCCCCCAGCTGGGGCCTGTAGAAAAAAGGGGGCACCCTTGGCCTTTTCCCTCCCCCCTTCCCGCACACCCGGGGTTTTTCCCAAGGGTTTTTCCCTTTTTGGGGGGGCCTTTTTACCACTTTCCTACCCCAACCCCCTTTTTTTTTCTTTTAAAAATTTGGGGGGTAATACCCCCCTTTTAAAGGCCTTGGGGTTGTTTGCGGGGGAAACCCCCCAATCCCCCCCCAAAAACCCCAAACTTAAAAACCCCCTTCCCCCAAAAAGAAATCTTTCCCCAAAAACCCCCTTTACAAAAGTGCCTTTCACATTTTCCAAACGGCCTGTTCCCCCCAAAAAAATAAAAACCTTAATTTTGCCCAAACCCCTCCAACCAAAACCCAAAATTTATTTACCATTTTAAAGCCAGGGGCAGAATACCCCCTTCCTCCTATTTTTTCCCCAAAACTTCTTCCGGCCCTTTTTAAACCTTTTCCAAATTTTTCCCTTTAAAAAATTGTGTGGTAAAAATTTAAACAAAAGGTTTAAAACCCAATTTTAATGTAAAAATTAAATTAAAAAAAAATATAAAAAAAACAAAATTAAAATATAGAAAAATAAAATGCAAACCCAATACACACCAAAAATTTTCCCCCCAAAACCAAATTTAACAAAATTTTCCAAAGGGATAATAAAAAATTTTTAAAATATGAATAAAAAACCAAAAAAAAAAAAAAATATATATATCTATGTAGATATATATATATATATATATATATATATATAAGCATATATATATATATCTATATAGGTTTATATGGCCATACATCTGTAGATAACAATGGTAGATTAACTAGAACATATATGTCCACATACATTGTTAATGGGGTTCAGATGTCCCAAATATATGTCTTGTATGAATGAGGATACCGCCCCCCCAATAGCCAACATGTCGCCGCCCTGCAATATAATACCAAGTGTTGCAGATCCCACAAATCAGGACCCGACATGACATGGGCTTTCAAGATGTTAATAGTACTGTATCCCACCTGTATGAGTGTTGCTGGCTGTTGTTACATTTATTGGCAACATCATGCAGGCTGGTGTGACCCAGTGGCTCCCCAGGAAATGTAAAATGTGGAAGCTACTGAACATCCCCAGAATTACATATACAGACACATATATATGCAGATACAGGTGATATACATATATATATATATATATATATATATACTATATATATATATATATATATACACACACACACACATATATATATATATATATATATATATATATACCACACACACACACTACCACCCTAGAAAACAAAATGGGAAGAAACTGAGGGTAATGCTGCAACTCAATCTTAGAAGTCTAAATCTCTGCAAATGCACACACTGAGGGCCTCTGCCTGCATGTGGAGAACATCGACAATTCGTGCTGCCAACTGGAAACCTGGTTCAGGCTCACTGAGAGCACCCTGGCACCTATTAGCCGTTTACATATCATCACACCGCGCGCCCGCCCCAAACCCGGACCACACTGACAGGTGGAGGGGGTGTATCCGATATTCATAAAGGATAATGACACCTCCAGGTTGGTGGCAACTGCACAAAGCTTCTCGGAAACCATCCAGGTGCAACTAACCATAGGCAAACTGCTCTACAAATTGTAGCATGCTACAGGCCACCCTCTCTCAGACTCAGGAACCCCACACAGCCTCTGAAGACACTGGCGGGTATAGATGTATCTCCAAACATCATCATATTGGGTGACTTCACACTAATATAGACTGGGAACATTATCAAGCCCTAACTTTCTAGCCCAATGGTTCCTGGAGTTCATAATTCGATGCCATGGAACAGCTAGTCACTGTTCCCACGAGAGGAGAAAATATACTAGATCTCATTATCACAAACATGGGGACAAATGCTCCACACCGGAAGTATATCCCTCATTGGTGAGATCTGATCATAAACTAATCTCACTGGAAATCCACATCCCGCCCCCACCCCAAACAAAAAAAGACCACAGTGAAGAACTTCTAAAGCAAACTTCACACTACTCAAGACTGGTGTGGTATCCTTCAAGGCCCCTGAGCCAGAGGAAACCACAACCCAAGCTGCGGAAGCCCTTACAAATGCCTTCTATGAACACCTCCAGGACTGCATGGATCAGGCAATCCCAAATAAAACCAAGACTCTTTCCACAAAGGGCAAACATCCAGTCTGGTGGACCCCAGCCAGTAACAAACTTACAATAAGAGGAGAAAGCTATTACATGATAGAACAAAATCCATAAAAGGGAAGTCACCCCTGTTCATTATTAGTAAAAATACGAGCACTCATAAATCAACTAAGGCCAATTTTGAGAGAAAAATTGCCATGGATTCAAAGGACAATCATAAGGCCTTTTTCAGCTATGTTAGGAACCTGTGGAAACTCCCAGATATGCTCAGAATTAGTCCAAAATGATACAAAAATCACTGAACCCAGACATTGCCAACATACTGGCAGACAGGTTCAGTGCAAACTTCACCTCTCCCTAAAGGAGAGATAACTATCCCAGCGGAGTGTAGCCTCCCAGACATCTCAAATGAGGTGAAAGCTGCTCTCTAAAGCTAAAACACAGCATCAATGGGACCGGATGGTGTCCCCGGCTGTGTGCTACACGAGCTAAATGAGGAATTAAACCCGCACATAAGGCAGCTGTTTAATCTCAGCCTACCACAGGATACGTGCCCAAGGAGTGGCGATGGCAACTGTGGTCCCACTCCAGGCAAAGTGCCTCTACGGACCCTGGTAATTACTGCCCCATAAGCTTAACAAGTCTAGTCTGCAAAGCTATGGAGAGGATCAAATGGAGCTCATAAACAAAGATATAGGGACTTGCAGACATTGGACCCGACCCAGTTTGGCTTCGTCAAGGGCAGATCATGCCTTTGAACTTGGTCGACTTCTTCAAAACAGTCACTAAGGCCATTGATGAGGGAAAGGCAGTCCATACAGCCTACCTTGACCTTGCAAAGGCTTTTGACACAATACCCCACTGGTATTGTAGAAAAACTTACCAGCTTAAATGTAAACCCATATGTCACAAGATGGGTTGCAAACTGGCTTAAGGACAGAACCCACAGGGTTAGAGTTGCTGGCGCTATGTCAGACTCCAAGCCGGTCACAAGTGGTGTCCCACAGGGTTCGGGTCCTTGGCCCCTATTGTTCGGCATCTACTTCCCAGAAGGACAGGCCAACATGGGAGGACTTTGGCTGACAAAGTGCGCAGATGACTGCAAACTGGGCGCCATAGTGGAAAGTGCATCAGACACGGATATCCTTCAGAAGGGACTCACGGAAACAGATAGCTGGTGCCAGAGCCATGGCCTGAAGTTAAACACCAAAAAATGTATAGTCATACCCTTCGGGAAAAACAAGGTAACCCCAAGCTACCATATAGGTGGCACTCCACTAAGCACAGAAGAGGTTATCAGGGACCTGGGGACCCAGTTTGACAGTGGCCTTTCTTTTGACACTCACATTGCTAAAGTGGTTATAAAGACCTTCTACATTGCCCAGCTGATCATGAAGGGATTCACATCCAGATCTAGTGAGGTCATTGTTCCCCTGTACTCTTCACTGATCAGACCAATGATATAGCACAATGCCCCATTCGGGATGTATCTCACCCAACATCTGCAGCAATTGGAGAGACCACAAAAGTTCCTCACCAAAAGGATAAAGGGACTCCAAAATCTGTCATATGCTGCCAGATTGAAGAAACTCCAGCTCTATTCAGACGCATACCGTCTGCTCAGAGGTGACATGTGCCTGACATACAAGGCCATGTCCAACCCGGAATTAATGGACATGCTCCACTTCAAAAAATCCAAATCCACCAAAACCACTAGAGCAAGCGACTTAAACCTTAGCACGGATATAAATAGGACGTGCTGGAGGGATAGATTTATCACTCAGAGACTCCCAATGCTGTGGAATAAAATCCCGGTCCATGTGAGGCAGAGCACCTCGCTGGCTCTGTTCAAGAGAAATCTTGACCTGTGGATGGGAGATCATAGGTTTACCCCGGGAATCATCTCTGTGTCACTGCTGGAAGAAGCACAACAAACTAATGGGCACAGTATTTTTTTAATATAAGGGGTGGCGTAAGCCACAAAACTTTGGGCTAGGCTTATAAATGCCTTAGGGCAGATAGCCTAGTATAAACCTATGAACCTATGAACACACACACACACACACACATATATATATATATATATATATATATATATATATATATATATATATATATATATATATATATACACACATGTGACTACACACACTCAGAGGTATGTACAGTAAGATACATATGTAGAAGGTGCACACAATATTGAACAGCCACTATGTCTACAGTTAACACCCTAACAACTGGACACTGTATGGGCCACCCATAAAAATGACAATCATTGCCTGCAACATATACCCACAGAGAGGTCATACGATAAACATCACACACAGGTTTGAAGAAATAGAAAACATTTATTTGTGTACTATTACAGTTTTATAGGCCATGTCATATAGCTGTTCAGACACTGACATCCATAGAAACAGAGTAATGCAACTGTGAAACAGTTATACCAATACAGTAGTCTGGAAAGGTTTACAACTGTTGCTGTCCAGGCCAAGACCTTCAAATTGTACAATAGTAAAGACAGACTGGGCCACAGGATACCAAACAATCAACAGTAAGTAATGCAGGTGTATAGTCCAGCAGCCTATATCTACACTCTGTACAAAATCACTAGGTGGTAAAGACTTCAGTTGAGCAAATGGGATGTAACTGTTACATAACAAGGCATAACTGACACCATCACCAGCACACTGACAAAAGAACAGTCTGTATGGCAGGAAGCAGTAGACCTACATTAATCCATTTTATGTAAGTAATGTAAATATAGGTGAATTGTATGGTACTGTACATCTGGATACCTTAAGGCGGCTCATCCCTGATACCCCCAGATTTTGTAACAGTCTAGGTTATTTATGGTGCATCCCCCCTAGACTCAACAATACAGGGCCATATACCACTGTTACATACACTGGTCTCAGGAGTGCATAAGGGTGCACATGTATTGTGTAGGTGAAGCCCACACATATATAGCCCCAGCCCCACCGTATGTGTGGGGGATACAACAGCAGTGGACTTATGGCAGCAATGGCAGCATGATATACTCACAGCCCACTATAGAACAACCCCTGACAGCATGTCATATGTGCAAAGCTTGGTATGTAGATGGAGGACAGAAGCTGGAACACAGGCCCATATGTGGAAAACTGTTGCCATACAATAAGCAAGTTGTTGGTGTTACAGGATAGTCTGCAACATACCCTTAGTCAGAGAATTGAAGTTAGAAACATAAATGGATGTATCTATGTACTGATAGCACTCAACAAACACACTGCCATTGAAATGTCTGACACAGGACCTGTGTGGTGAACAGACAAAACATGATAAGCACACCTCTGGCCACCAAGAAGATAGGTCCACAGTTGAGAGCTATGTAGACAGATTGCATTCCAAGATAAACTAGTATATACACACACACCCTGTAACACCAGTACTATACAAAGCATAACACAACTTTACTCACACTGTCTGTAGTTCTGGAACTTCCTACAAATATGTAGCTGGCCTGAGTGTGCCAGTTCTCCTGTAAGAGGTATTGCTACCTGCTGTCTGTAACACTGATGCACACACACAGGATGGATGTCCATCACACAGGAAAAGTAAAGGGACCACGCCCACATGATATAGGGATTTATAGTAGGTGGTTGCCAAAACAGTGGTAATTAGAAGTACTACACAGCAAGCTGCATGCAGTTAGCAAGTGGAGGACACTAATTGGTGCAGAGGTCATCACCTGATTGTGTGTATCACCTACTAAAGCCAGGCTGCAATATTGAGTGAGAGATAGAGAGATAGAGAGAGAGCGACAGAGAGAGAGAGAGAGAGAGAGAGAGAGAGAGAAATAGAGAGAGAATAAAAAGAAGGAGAAGAAGAAGTAGAAGAAAAAAAAAGACATCTCTTCAAAATAAAAGCCTAAGTCAAAGGCATTTAGCCAGCTGTCATTCAACAAGACATCATTCCCACAACAGGTATGTGAAGTATATATAAATGTAATAGAATGTAGTACCTGGTCCATCATAATGGGATAGATGATGTGGAATGATTTATATGTGCCATCTGGTGTTGGTGTGATGATGTTCAACTGAGCAACTGGTATGGACAATAGTGTCTGTCTCTGTGGGTAGTCCCTGTGGGTAGTGGGCCATAGCCATCAACTATGCAGTTCAGCACTGACAGACAGGATGTAAGCCATCATAGTGTGTGTTGTGTAATGGAAAGTATGTATATTACATGGCCAATAACTGGTGGTGGAAGTAATGCCATTATGATGGGCATGTGGTAGCCACGGCCCACAACTGGCAGGATACTCAGGTTAATCTGTAATGTAGCATGCCAGAATGCCATAGGTGTGTAATAGGGTTACTTGTAATTGGGTCATACATATACCCTCCTAATATCAGGCCAGGTCCATATGTGGCACCTGTCTGTGTTGTAGCAAGGCAGAACAGTGCAGCTGTGCAGGAAGGTGTTGTGAGATTGTGGAGCTGATGTCTGAATGTACCCCACATATAGGTATACATATGTGTACATATGTTACATATATAATATATAAAGCTATATATGTATATCAGCATGTATGTCCAGAAATATACATATACCCATGTGTAGATATATATATATGTGCACATATATACATCACATATATCTACACATATATAGATATATACCTGAATGTACATGTCTACATATATACAAACACACACACAAACATTTATGTATGTAAACACATGTCCCCTATATTGCTACCACAGTGATGCGTGCTATGTGCGAGGCACCAGCACACATAGCAATACACACAGATATCTACAGCTGGCAGTGTGTGCACCATGGACAGGTATGTCACATGTTAGTCCCATGTTGGGACCACATTGCCCAAATCTGTGAAGTATGCATTGGGAATATTGGGAAGTAAGGCAGGTACACATGTGGAGGTGGTCAGGATTGGTAGATATAGAGGACAGTCTACAGGGGTGGTATGTAGCACATGTGGTGGTTAAACGCAGTGCATGGTGTGTGTGGTCTGTGATGTGGATGCCCCATGAGCCCCAATATGGGCACAATGGGAACAAGCCTCCCACCCACTGCTACTCACAACAGCATTCCATGTTCTGAAGGTGCCTGGTCTTGAGGCTGAGCAGGAGGATCATGTTGGCCCTGTGACTGTGTACTGGGTGCCTTAGACTGATGTAGCACATCCCTCATGTGTCTGTGGAGCCAGGTATGGAACAGACCCTAGACCTGAGCTCAGGGGACAGGAACATGTCTGTGTGTGGCCTGGGGGGGGGCAACATCCCCTGGGTGGTTCCACCTGATGATATTGCTGGAACAGTACATGAGGAGGCCCCAGATTGGGACACACATGTGATGTGGCCAGGTATCATGGGCAGATGGGCTTGGAGAGGTGGATCTGCCAGCCAATAGAGCATATACATGTTATTGTGTCACTGTTATAGAACATATGTTGGTAGTAATAGTCTACACAATCCCGGTACATGTCCAACAGCATGCATAGATATTCCCAGTAACACAGAATGTCAGATGTGCAGCAGTCTCAGAGCAGCCATGCCACTGGCATATATGGAACCATAGTGGCCCTGACAATGGCATGCAGGTGAATAGTCTGTAACAGGCCAGCACTGATAGTGTCCACACAGGGGACATGGCTACAATCACATAGCAGAAAGTGTGGTACAATACAATATCTGTCCAACCAGTAGGTACACTGTAGCCATACCTATTGAGCTGTGTGTACATATTGTTGAAGCTGATATGGAGGGGGGGTGACAGAGATGTGTATTACGAACTGTGGTAATCTTGCCGTATGAGTTGCTCAGACCTATTTCCATCTTTATGACTTTTAGCCAAGATGCACATGCACGATTGCCCACCTATTCCCATGCAGAGAATGAAGTGTTGATAGCACACATGATCCAGCACTGTCCAGTGCTGTTTGGCAGGGCCATACATGAGCAGCAGGGGTGGACCACCCTGCAGAACGACCTAGTCCACAGGGTCAATGATGTTGGACTGCACAACTGTAGTTATGAGCAGGTCCGGCATCATTGCACTGACCTGCATCATAATGCCCATCGGTGTGCTGCTGCAGTCCAGGGGGATCACTTCTACACAGGGGGTGCCATGACATCCATCCCCCCTGACATGTGTGGAGGAGCTCCTGGCCAGCTTCGTTGCACCTGCCCGTCCAGACAGCCAACAATCACTAGACTCCTTCGTGGAGGTGGGTGTCACCCACACACTAGCTGAGGAGTGTGCAGGTAAGGACACAGGACACATCAGTAGACCACTGTTGTATATACATCCACATTGGTACAGGTAGATCATGCATATCTGACATGTCATAGATATATTGTGTTGCTGCATTGTAGTGATAAACAGATGTCCAGATGTGGTAGTATTGTGGGAATGTACCACTGATGCATGGTAATACTGGACCTGCCATGTAGCACTGCCACAGATGTGGCCACTGACATTGCATCTCTCACCCTGTTATGTAGGTCTCTCCGGATATGCCACCAAGGCAGCAGCCTGTAGCTGGTGATTATGTTTTATGTAGATGCTTGCCAACACACCGGGCATGTAATGGTAATGGTATATTCCATGTACACATCTAACACACCTACCCTGAATGCATGCTGTACATGTGCATGTATTGTTGCTGTGAAATGCACGGTCTCACAGGGATGACCATGATGGGGTATTGGAAGGGTATGTTAGACACCTGCATGCTAACACCCTGTCATTGCGGAATGTGTCCACAGGGAGTAACATACTTGTGATAGACATAGTCTACAGTAGTGACATGTTTGTAACAACACCTATATACAGTGCAACACCAGTGTATATACCTGTAGGACAATGGCAACTGCTGTAGAGATACACTATGACATAAGGCATTACAGTAGTCCACATTACTAGATGGGTCTAGGCTGCAACATGTGGTGTTCAGTGTATGGGACACTGCAATGTGCCACACATGTGTAGGGCTTACTTGTCATGCATCTTCATAAAAGCTGAAGGGGGGGGGTCTCAGCATGACAAACCAGTGCACTGCAGCAGGGATCCTAAGGATGGTAGGAATGGCTCTATCTGCACATAGTCTGGGTCAGGACCTGTGGCAGCCATAACCTTACCCACACAGCAATAGTGACGGCAGTGTGTGAACACTATGGGATGTGCATATGAGTAGACCTTGCAATCATGCAGAATAGGGGGACATGTGTAGGGCAGACTGAACACACACTGGCAAATGCAGATGGCCCACGCTGGTATACCCCTGCCAGGAGTAGTGACTGCTGTAGTACACACAACCAGAGGTGCGGTAAACCATCATGATAAGGGTGTGCACACATATGCCCACGTGGTGTGTATGCATTGTGGTCAGCAGATGCACACCTAAAACAATCTGTAGATACTGCATGTGAAAGTACAGGACATATGTCACATATTGGGCTCATGTACTGCTAATATATGCAGTGATGTGGTCCCATGGCAGATCAAGGATGTGTGTGTAATATCAATAAAGGTGCACAGCAATACTGTGTACATGGGTGCAGTGGTATCCAGGGGAAGGGGCATCACCTAGTGACATAGCACATGCATCACACATGTATATTGTTGCTAGCATGAATTGACTATAGCTGAACTGCATGCTGTTCTGTACCATATGTTCTGCATATTGGCAGATGGGTAATAGGATGACTGTGTGTACTATCATTGTGCAACCTCACCTGTGTGTGTGTGTGTGTGTGTGTGTGTGTGTGTGTGTGTGTGTGTGTGTGTGTGTGTGTATGTGTGTGTATGTGTGTGTGTGTGTGTGTGTGTGTGCGCACATCCTGGTGGTTAGCTAGTTTGACTGCAGGGTCACTCTCGTGAAGTGGAGGGAAGTAGATGCATGTAGGATGCATGTGTGCATGTATATGTGTGTGCGCGTGGCCATGTATGCACATGTGTGATTGTCGGGTATTCATACGGCTGTACCTCCCTTTGGGACTGTGCAGTACATGGACATGGACTGCCACATTACACACCAGGAACATCTGTTATGTGTGTAATTACAGGACAACAAATAGTATAATATGATCTGTAGCATGCAACAGGCATCCAGAGGGAAGGTAGACACCAGGTACACCCTTAATATTGCAGTCAGCAGAGAGGTCACCTACAACCCATGTATGCAGCTCTACAGATGCATTAGGGAAGTACTAGTCAACACCAGGGAGTGTATCCAAATATTACAGCTGTCACATGATATGCTGAAGGAACAGCATATCTGGCATGTACTGAGCATTGCATACACATGACACACCAGTGCGAGATATTATGGATACAATACAGTAGCCCACACATATAGGGGCCATGCACATCATTTCTGGGCATACAGAGGGTGCATACCAAATGACAGCAGTTAGGCCATGTAAATCCACTACACCACATGTCAGGCAGGTAAAGTAGCGACATGCCTTGTGTTGTGGCTGCTTGTGTGGGCACTTTGAGGACTGTGATGTTAATGAGAGGTATCAATGTATGTATGTTAACAAGTGTGATGCAGGATGGGGTAACACATGGACATATACGTGGGACTATCTGTAAAGCCATGGACAGGTAGGTATTAAATAGGTGTGTGTGTGTGTGTGTGTGTGTGTGTGTGTGTGTGTGTGTGTGTGTGTGTGTGTGTGTGTGTGTGTGTGTGTGTGTGTGTGTGTGTGTAATGTTGGGCAATGCTGTACAGGTTTTAAAGTGTGTTTATTGTTTTCCCCACAGGTGGCGAGGTTGGTCAGGGTCCCTTCTGCATGCAATCTGATGTTGGTGTCAGACACCAAAGATGATGATAGTACTGTTGAGGCACAGCCTGAGTTGTCAGGGGCCAACACCACACCAACATTTGACATCCCCCTTTTAGCCAACCCAACCCCACACACAGTTTCAGTGCCTACACATACCCCATCACCAGTGGCCATAGTGGAGGAACAACTGGCATTTGGTGGCAGTGCACAGGGAAGTGTGGTAACCATTGAATCCAAGAGCCATCAGGAAGAAAAACAAATCCAAATGAGACAACCACTTTATTTGAGTTGAGAGCTTTCATCTAAAAAGACTTCAGTACAATGTGCACACAACACCCAGCCTTTTATATACCCTCCCCAATTAATCAATCAGAACTTTAATGAGAATTAATTAAAAGCAAAAAACCACATTGGTAAAAAAAAACCTTCAACACTGTTAAAATTAATTTCCATAACCAATTTCATGTACAGACTTAAAATTCCTTGTTAAAAATGACATTAAAGCAATCTTAAAACTGTATAAAAAATATATATAAACATTAAATTCTGCACAGTCACAAATTAGTTTAGTTAACCTAAAATGTGGTCCATTTTCAAAATACTGGATATACTTATCATTTCATTGATGCCTGGATACTGAGAGACATTAAAATATAATTGCCACCTCAGTTCTAGTACATCCAAATGAACATCCAATGTACATCCCTGCTCATCTTTGACCAGTTGTTGAACTACCAAAATTTTAAATTGATGGCCCTGATGTTCTTGTACATGCCTATACAGAGCACTGGTGATTCTATAATGCCCAATGTCACCAAGGTGCTCACCGATCCTAACTTTGAATTTCCTAGATGTTTTGCCTATATAAAATATAGGACAATTTTCAGATTTAGCCATGTAAATGACATTACAGCTGTTACAATTGTAGTGCCCATGGATGTTAATAATCCTCCCATTATCTCTGAACTTTTCCTTTGTCTCAAGTATAAAGGAACAATATACACAAGCATTACAGCTGTAATTCCCAATTTTTCTATTAATTTTTTCATCCTTTTTCCTTCCTTCCAATATGTTCTTTAGGCATCTGTCCTTTCTAAACACAAACCTAAGGGTCGTCCAAACCCTGTGTGCAATATTACTATCAAACTGCAAAATCTCCCAGTTTGCTTTAATAATCTCAATGATGGTGCTAGCCACCCCATTGTAGGTTATGATCAGGGTTGAACTAGGGGTAACTACATTATCTACCCTTCTATTAGGTCCCAAAAAATCCATTGCCTATAATAGGCCTATATATACCTTACTCACGTTTGTGTAACACTTCAACCCTGACCTGATTTTAAAGACTCTCAGGGTAACCTCTTTGTCTAAACATCTGTATAATTAATTATATTTCCACCAGGAAATCATCATGCAAATTAACCATTCTGGCAGCCCGCACCAGCTGACCTTTGACAACAGACTTCTTTTGATGGAGCGGGTGCCAGCTACCATAATCCAAATAGGAATTGAAAAAGTCATCTTTCTATGAATTCTAGTAATAAACTTCATATCTAACTGATCAGTTTCCAATTCCACATCTAGGTAATTAATATTTTCCTTGTTAAATTCATGTGTGAATTTCAAAAATTGCACAGTTCCATTAATCCACACAAGGAACTCATTCAAATCTTCCTCAGTCCCCTTCCAAACAAGTAAAAGATCATCCAGAAATCTAGTGTAATGCATAATATGTGACATAAAGGAGGTTTTCATCAAATATTCCTGTTCTCAATAGGACATAATCAGGTTGGCAAATATGGTGGTACAAGCCACCCCCATTGCCACACCTTTTATTTGTTTGTAATATTGCCCTTCGAAACATATATAGTTGTTCTTTAATACAACCTCCATTAATACCACAAATTTATTCACCTCATCCTGATGGAAAATGTTAGTTTTGTTAAGCTGCTGTTCAAGCCAGCTTAAACTTTCCTCATGTGGGATCACAAAAAAAGGTTGACAACATCAATGGTTACCAAAATTAACTCAGGTACTACATCAATCCCATTTCATTTGTTCAGAAACTCCCACAAGTCCTTACTAATATAATTAAAAATGCCAGACTTTTTTTCATATTTTTGTCTAAATATCTACTAATGAAGTAGGTCTTTGACCTTTTACCTTCCACAATGGGTCTAAATTTTGTATTTCTTAGGCCCCTGTGGATTTTTGGTATCCCAAAAATACTGGACACCCTTGGATGCTCATTCTTCATGTAATAATATTCATTTTCATCAAGCTGGGCTTGATACAACATGTCGTCCAACAATAAGTCTATCTTTCTGTAGGACACTTTAATTTCACTAAATGAACTTTCTTCGTATGCATCGTCCAACAGTAATGAATTCATCCCATCTAAGTAATCAACTCTGTCCATTATGACCACTCCACTGCCTTTGTCAGGTTTCATGAACCTAACCGTAGGGTCACTAACCAGATCAAAAAGCAGTTGTTGCTCTTCATCAGTCATATTAGATCCAAAGTTGCCCTGGCCTCTTTGGTTATTACCATAAATCCTCCTTATATCCTTCTCACAAATGTTTTTGAATAAATCAATATTTTTATTTAAGGGAGGGTTAAAAGTACTTGGCCTTTACAACTATCTCTGGGACAATACCCTGAGTTATTCCCTTCATTAAACCAAACATTTCGGTTCAGTTTTCTGGTATAATGCTTCAAGTCAATAATAGGCACCACCATATTGCCTACTCTATATGGTACAAAAGTGAAACCTTTGGCCATTAAATCAGCATGTATATCACTGAACTTTGACTGGGAATAATTATAAATCTTAAAATCAGCCTTCTTATTGAAAATAACAACAGGCTGTAATCCAGGTTCAGTAACGTGCTGTTCATTCAAACATTGAATCAAAATTTCCAAATCAATCCCCCCATTGGTGTCACACATACTTGAATTGCATCTTTGGTTAAGAATGCAATCACTTGACCAACCATCATTCACTTCAAGTGCTTTATCCTTACCCGGTAAATACTTCTCCATCTCCAGGTAAACATTATTAGCTAACAAACATTGTTTACATTGTCACAATTATTTAGCCTAGACTGTGAATAAATATCAATGTTGTAAGCATCATCACTCCAAAATCAACCTCACTATAAGAATAAACTGATAAGTCCGCTGATGTAAGAAAAATTGGGAATTACAGGTGTAATGCTTATGTATATTGTTCCTTTATACTTGAGACAAAGGAAAAGTTCAGAGTTAATGGGAAGATTATTAACATCCATGGGCACTACAATTGTAACAGCTGTAATGTCATTTACATGGCTAAATCTGAAAATTGTCCTATATTTTATATAGATAAAACATCTAGGAAATTCAAAGTTAGGATTGCTGAGCACCTTGGTGACATTAGGCATTGTAGAATCGCCAGTGCCCTGTACAGGCATGTACAAGAACATCAGGACCATCAATTTAATTTTTTGGTAGTTCAACAATTGGTCAAAGATGAGCAGGGATGTATATTGGATGTTCATTTGGATGTACTGGAACTGAGGTGGCAATTGTATTTTAATGCCTCTCAGTATCCAGGCATCAATGAAATGATAAGTATATCCAGTATTTTGAAAATGGACCACATTTTAGGCTAACTGAACTAATTTGTTACTATGCAGAATTTAATGTTTATATATATTTTCTATACAATTTTAAGACTTTTTAATGTCATTTTTAGCAAGGAATTTTAAATCTGTGCATAAAACTTGGTTATGGTAATTAATTCTAACAGTGTTGAAGGGGGGTTTATTACCAATGTGGTTTTTTGCTTTTAATTGATTTTCATTAAAGTTCTGATTGATTAATTGGGGAGGGTATATAAAAAGCTGGGTGTTGTGTGCACATTGTTCTGATTAAGTCTCTTTAGTGGAGAGGAAAGCACTCAACTCGAATAAAGTGGTTGTCTCATTTGGATTTGTTTTTCTTCCTGCTGGCTGTTGGATTCATTGGTTTTTCTCTACCTTTGTGGTTAACTGTGGTAACCATGCCTACTGTGTCCGGTCGCAGCAGGCATAGCCAGATGGCTGGCAGGGCACCACAAAAGCAGATGTCCCAGGGTGCTCATGGTAGGACCGCTGGATGTCATGCCCCTGGCGTAGATGACATAGCTGGTACCAGCAGGCACATGTTTCAGGCTGTAATGGTGGTGCAGGCACATATTGAATGTTACACCAGACAGGGCCTGAGGCTGCAGAGGGCTGCTCTCACATCTGTAAGGGACAACCTCTGTAAACTGTCAGGTGCCATCCATACTTATATTGAGCACACGGATAGATGGCATGATGAGATGATGGCCCTCATCGTATGTATATGTGCATATGTATCACTATCTGTATATGTGTAGACATATATTGCTCTGTATATGTATATATCTGGGTGTATATATGTATATCTATATACATATACATCCCCATCTATATATGTCAATATGTATATGTGTAAATATCTATATAGATTCCTGGATAATTATATATACATATATTTTCACCATATGTCCTGAACATGGTGTGTAGCCCTACCTCAGCCCCTATAGTCCCAACTTCATAGTGCAAGGGGATGTCAGGTATGTATAGCAGGTATATTAGTAGACTAATGCTACTGTAATAGGGATTGTCTTCACAGACATGGTGTGTGTGGGAGGTCACATCTGCTTTTCACATGTGTGCCACTGGCTACTGACAGACATCCTAAGGACATCAAAGTACAGTACCGCTGCTAGCACGTAATTCTCCTGTCAACTAAAGCAGAGATATTGACCAATGTATGCGGACATTCTGACACACTCTGGACAATCCAAAGGTATACTGCTCATTGACGGGTTCGTTCTCCTTATTGTGAGTTGGTGTTTTCCTGCTGGTTTCCCTGCCTGTTTGCTGCTTTGTTTGGAGGTTTTGTTAGTGCTGCAGCCTTCTTGGTTTTGTTCACAATCCAGAGGTATACACAGAACCCCTTAGTGCAAAACATGTGGACCAAGCCTGACAATATGGATGTTAACAGCCATGTAGATGGGTATAACACATAACGACTGGTATACATTTGCCCCCTAGGTTATGCATTCACACAGCCCTGTCTGTCCTGACACATAACCACTGGTACAGAGGTGCCATGGCCACATACTACCCACTAGATATTGATATACATCTGCACAGCATCCCACTGCTCTGTCTGACATACATAGCGAAAAGGTAAAAAACACCACAACACAATCACAAGGGTAGAATTAGCGCTTTTGTTTATACTCAATTGATAAACTTCATCAGATAAACACAAAGGGAAATTGTCATTTAAATACAAATAAATCAATGACATCACATCCTGTTACATTTAAAAAAAAAATATATATATATATATATATATATATATATATATATATATATATATATATATATATATCATACATATAAAATTCAACCTTTTTATAAAAAGTTAATATTTACATAATAAATGGCAATAGTCCTATCGGAATAATGCCCTTAATTTCAATAAGCTCATAATTGAAGTTTTATTGCTCTATCGGTTTTTCTTTTTTTTTTGGCTTTATGTAATCAATGCCCCTCTATTATATCGGAAAAACTGATAGAGCAATAAAAATCAGAATTTATGAACATGTACATGCTATTGCAAAGTCGAATCAAACAAATGCCTTAGCTAGACATGTTCTAGCCTTCCCGGAGCATGAATCAGATTTTTAGTGGTAGAAAGGATTCATGATAGGGGGAGGGGGGGGTCCTACCTCTTTACTTTTGGAAGAGAGGGAATTATTATGGCAATTAAAATTGAATGCTTCTGTTTTTCCTGGATTAAACGATACCATCTCAATTATGAGCTTATTGAAATTAAGGGCATTATTCCGATAGGACTATTGCCATTTATTATGGAAATATTTAACTTTTTATAAAAATGTTGAATTTTATATGTATGATATATATATATATATATTTTTTTAAATGCAACAGGATGTGATGTCATTAATTTTTTTGTATTTAAATGGCAATTTCCCTTTGTGTTTATCTGATGAAGTTTATCAATTGAGTATAAACGAAAGCGCTAATTCTACCCTTGTGATTGTGTTGTGGTGTTTTTTACCTTTTCGCGTTGTTTGGACATTTTACTTGGTTCTGTCTGACATACATGACTATTAAGGGAGGCCAGGCAACAGTACATCTGGCAAGTATCTGGACATGATATCTCACTGGGTAAGTAAACTAAACTGCTAGGCATTTAACAAAGCACTGTGCAGACTACAGGCAGACAGGCTCAACACTGACCTACATCTCCTATGGGGGAATGCACATGTACCTGCATATATAGCATGCTCTACAGCCATGTCACAGCACAGGCTAAGATACACCTGTGTGAACGTGCATAACCACAACCAATGTGAACACAGCCACAGCCACATATGGTAAGTTAGCATATTATTACAGTATATGGACTATCTGTTCAACACCATCCTCATATGTGCCACTCACACACTAACCCTACATATACTGGGCCACTACACAGTGTAGTCTGATGCCCGTCTGTGGTATGGGACATGTGTGTGTATGGCCCTGCAAACATGTAAGCCAATATGGTAACATACAGTGGAGCAGCATGTAACATCAGATAGGACGGGACCAAGAACAATGACATCTACCACAGTCTGTACACAGGCCAAAGTACATATTAACAATACACACACTGTCTACATTCACCATAAGTACACAGACCTCAGTACTGTACACACAACCACAGAATGTCCAGGTTATGTCATCAAATATAACCCCTACTATAAATAAATTGTGTAGCAGTCTAATATCTCACTGGCTTGTTATCAGATATGATGACACTAATTATGGTGTACAGCACATATGCACCTCTTAATGCGTGACATATGTACAAAGGTTGACAGAGTTGTGGCTGGAAGCACATACACAGGGCCAATATTGACATGTTGCTGTGATAACCTTATACATTTACTGTTCTAACAGGGTTTGTTGCAACATATGTCCTATGAGGGATATGAAGTCAGTAACTGTCATGGTTTTCACCATCTACAGACTACAATCCTCACACTACCTTCTGCAGTTACAGATAGATGCTTTGTGGGTAACACATGAAACCAAAGGCACCACACACTGCCCAGTCTGCAGATGACCCTACAGATGGGGATTCCTCATAAACATAGCACTGACATGGCAGGTATTAAAACATGTAGGACAGCGATATCCACACACAGCCTGTTAAACAAACATTACTCCAAATGCAGTATAGCAGCACTTACAGTCTGTAGTCAGGTCATCCCCCTCCTGTGTGTTGCCCTGTTTCCATAGTGTATGTTGTTAGAGGTAAATCCCCAATCCATCTCAGATGCTGTTTGCCAAACAACAGATCGAGTTCCTGCTCACAGTGAATGAAAAGGCCCAACACCAACATGATGTTCCTAGATATTGGAGTGTGTTTCCATGCAATTGGCTATGGGAATGTTACCACAGTTGTTCCACATGCAATTAGCTAGAGGAGGGCATCAGCTGATCATGAGCATCACTTAAAATACACATGCTTCTGCCTAAGCAAAGCAGGTGTAGGTCTCCACATCCACCCAAGAGGCAGTGGGAGAGGCAGACAGAGGCAAAGACAAGTCAGGGAGGGGTGGAAGTGTAAAATTAAGCATGTTGGTGTCACACACCTACCAGCACAGGGTATCAAACCCCTGACAACTATGTAGTGCTTTCATATTTCTATGCAGTTATTGGATGCACCACATAGGTTACATATTGGGGAGTCCTCAGAATGTATATGTGATGGTGAGTGACATCTGCAACAGGGATATAGTAGCTATATGGTAGGTGTAGTACACGTGCCTGTCCGCATGAACAGGTACCAGCATCAACACAGCCACATTCTCGCAGGGTTGCACACACATTGACACACTTGGCAGGGCCAGGAATACAACTCATCACAAGTCAGATTGCTACAATGCAATACTGTGCAGGTATCACAAGCTCCACAGGGGTCGTAAGGAGGTTATATGGGCAAAGGGGATGGGGAGGTGTCTGACATCAGACAGCATGATTCAGTATGCCAATGGGGATTGTAGTGAGTGTGAATGTGAACATGTGCATCATACAACACACACACACACACACACACACACACACACACACACACACACACACACACACATATACACAGTTGCCATGTCTGAGATTGGAACTCCTACCTAACAAGTTTATCACACTACACAGTTATGGAACATGCAACAGAGATTACTTGGCTGCAACTCTCCCAAAGGTGTATTTCACAGTGAATGACCTCAGCAGGCTTGTCATGGTAGTGTTATGGGGATGGCAATGTCTGTGCATGTGCCATAAACCATTCATTTAGAGGTTGACACGCCACATGAGGGCACACGCAGGGTCATATGTCACAGGTACGTGTATACAGCTGCTAGATGACTACTTCCTTGTACAGTCATGTTGCAAAGCTAGCACGTGCACCACATAGTCTGTAATGCTGACAGAGACCGGTGGCTAGTATCTGCAGTGAGTGACATCTGAACCTCATGTGGTTATGGTCCTTTGGCTGAGTGCTGGGTGGGACAGGCCTGGATGGCTCCTTGTCACAGTTACCCTCTTCCAAACATCTATGTACATCTACCTTTGGCTTATTATAGTGTGTTGTCCTTACATATATGTCTGTATTCCTATCCACTGTGTGTGCAAAGCATGAGTGGGGCATACTGAGGAGTGTCTGCACTAACATCTGTGACTGCCAGATATGTCTGGTCCACTGGTGTTTGCAGACATGACCTTCATGTGTTTAAGTGTGTGAGCATGCCCAGTATGACCGTTCAGTATGCTGTTGACTGACATTGTCTTCATTTCTCTATATGTGTGAGCATGCCTAGTATGCCCATCTGTACTGAATGTGTGGATCGAGTCCAGGTAGTTTGTACTGCAGTGCTGAAATTTGTGTTGTACACTTACAGGTAGCATGCTGTTTCTGCAGGGTATCCGTTGGTCATTTGGCATTGACTGTTACTACATTTCTACATAGGATGGGGGGGTACACCTGACTATTTCTACATTTTTACATAGGATTGGAGGGGCACACCTGACTGTTACTACATTTCTACATAGTATAGGTGGGCACACCTGACTATTTCTACATTTCTACACAGGATTGGGGGGGCACACCTGACTGTTATTACATTATTATTACATAGGATGGGGGGGCACACCTGACTATTTCTACATTTCTACACAGGGTTGGGGGGCATACCTGACTGTTATTACATTACTATGTAGGATGTGGGGGCACACCGGACACTTGTACACATTTCCTATGACTGTACTGGTATGTCATGTACTCCATTTCATTCTGTATTCTTACCTATCATTCTGACTAGAGGCATACCAGTGTACTACAGATCTTAGCTTTGGTTGCCCTACATATTAGTGTCTGACTTCCTACTCTTCAGAGCTAACATCCCACTGCCTGACCTGCTGTAGTGTATGTCTGTGTATGCCTGGGGGGGGGGGGGTTACCCATAGCTGTCATTCAGAGGTGATAGCACAGGGTCTGTTTGGGTTTTTCTACACCTGTCCTGCTGGCTGAGACTATTGTTGGGTATGTGAACCTCCCTGACTGGCATGTGTGAGTCATATAGACACACATGTCGCCCAGCACATTTCTGCAGTGGGTTTTGTCACCCTGTGTAGTACTAGCTACTATGGTGACTCCAGTATGTGTTACAAATGTCATGGTGCCACTATGGGTGTCTACTATCTGCTACCATAACATTCAGCCATCCAATTCCCTTGCATGCTCACTTCCATACCATAGATGCAGATAATGACACATTCTACTTCATTTGGCAATTGGTAGGTTGATTGACTTACCTTGTGGGTGTGCCAGGATTGTGGATGGTGCTGGAAGGCTGCCTATGTTGGATGCACATGGTACACTCCCTATACATGGTTGAGCACAGGTAGTGTCATGTTTGGCATCCCTTTTACTGTATGTGCAAGGCAGAGAGGTGTGTCATTCCCTGGGTCTCTACTGTGTCAGTGTATGTGCTATGCGTTTTCTCTTTGCTGTGACCTCAGCATACTGGGCACGCCTCCATCTGCCTACTGGGGCAGGGGTTGTTCCTCCTCTGAGTCACTCTGTGCCTGTGCAGGCCTTGGCACTGGTGGGGGGCTGTGTGGCCCTGTCCCATGCTGTTCCTGCTGCAGCTGTTTCCGCAGGATCATATTGTGTAGCATGGCACATACCATAACAATTTGGGTACATATAGCTGATGTGTACTGCAAGGCTCCACCGGATGTGTCCAGACACTGGACCTGAGCATCCCAAACACATGCTCTATTATAAGTCTGGTCTGTGTGTGTGCCTCAGTATGGCATTCTTGTTCAGGTGTGCGTGCATTTCTGATGGGTGTCATCAGCCACGGTTCCAGTATGTAACCAGCATCCCCCACTAGGTGACCGTGGAGGATGTCCCCATTGGCAAATCTCTGGTATAGCTGTGTCAGATGCTTAATGTGGGAATCGTGATAGCTTCCAGGGCAGCCAGCACACACATTCATTATAATGCCCTGGGTATCACAGACAACCTGGCAGTTGATGGAGGGGATGCCCCTGCGGTTGATGTAGATCCTACCCTGATCACTGGGTGGTTCTTTGATGCATATGTGCATGCAGTCTATAGCACCCACTACCTCAGGGTATTCTGCAATTTGGTGGAAGAGACACATATTTCTGGCCAACACCTCATGGGTGTTGAAGAAATATAAGTGCTTACTGGCATGTGCTGACATGGCATCCAGGAACTGGTGGAATACTCTGGATGCTGATGCCTGTGAGATACCCATGATAGCCCCAGTTGAGCTTTGGGAGGTACCTGTGGCTAGTACTCCTAGACCTACACATACCTTAGTATTCACTAGGCTGGGTTCCCCTCGGTCAGTTTGGTGTGTCAGGCATGGCCAGCACAGCTCAACAATTTGCTGTAGGAGGTCCCTGTCCACCCTATAGCACTCCACTATCTCCAGCTCATGTAGCCCCTGGTAGGTTACCCTGGGTCTCTACACTCTTCTCTGTCTCCTCACTATGGGTTGGTTGGCAGCATTCACATCCTCACCACCTTCAGCCTCTTGCACATGTTGTTCTATGTTGTCTGCTGCAGCCCCTCTCATTTTGTAGGTTTGTTTGTTAAAAGGTCCCCGCTTGTATACACCGGTGGTGTAGAGTGTGGGAAAAAACAGAGGGGAAGGTGTTTGCATAGTTTATAGTAGTGTTCTGAGCTGGTCTGCTGCCTGTGTAATTGGCTGATTCTGAAACATTTCACCTGCCAGCTATGCTAGTACTCCTTGATTACCTTCCTACTGCTATTTTCCCTTCTCATTGCCTTCCTGTTTAAGCCTGGGGAGTGCTCAAATGTGCACAGCACTGCTATTTCCCGGTTTAACTTTTTTCTTCTTCCTTTAAAACCCAGTGTGCGGTGCGCACACCCGCTTAGGGAATGTAAAGAGTGCTAGGCAGATTCAGACACACCCCCTAGCTTAGCTGTGCTAAGCTAGGAGCAAACCCAAGCCACAGGCCTCCAATCCACTTACAGTATACCTGACACCCCCCACCATGATGTCAGCTAACTCTTAGGCATGCACCAAGCTATTCCTACTCTTACACTGTTGGGACTTGACTAGCATGCTGGGGAAAACTGGGATTCACTATCATTCCCCTCATTTGCATAGGATTGCCTGCTAATGCATAGTTACATGTCTCACACTGAGCCTCCCCCCTTAGCAACCACTACTCACTGCCCATGTTGTCTTCTGCCTGCCATTGACTTGCATGGCAAAAATAGGGATTTTCGTTATAATGCTTAATTTAGGTTTATTTTGTTATTTTCCCCCCGATCCCATTTGCGCTCCACTACCCTACGTTTAAACAGCCGAGATCAGCTAAAAAATAAAAGTTGATTTTTTTTTTTTGGCTGTTTGCAATGCCATTGGCCTTATACTTGGCCACTGGCATGCTTACTAACTGATATGCAGCCTTTATTTGGAGCTGTCACAGCTTCATTTTGGATTTTGCAGAAATGTACTTGGTTACTAACCGAGTACATTTCTGCAGATTGCCCTAGTCCTGCACGGCTGGTTGCAAGCTTCCTGAATCACAATTTCACCTCATTTGCATGGCTTTCTCCTGAAAATAGGGTGATTTGCATACAGATCCGTGCAGTACTAGTGCAGGGGTACTCATGCATGCCCCTGCAGGCTGTTCCTGGATCGCACGGCAGACATTTTGCCTGCTAGAGCTCCTGCACTGATCCTGCACACCATGTAAGGCATAGGGAATCCAGGGGATTATTTTCTATTGTGGGTTACACAAACATTGTCATAATTGTGTGCCGTTGTTACATTTGAGAACAGAATGTATGTGACACAGGTGATTATGACCAGGTCTCTGAGTATAATCAGTTTTTTATGTGTTTCAGATATGAATGCCAAGAAATTCACCTCATGAGCAAAGGTCAAAAGGTGAATCTTGGCATTCATGTTGAGAATGTATAATAAAGCTTATGACTATTGAGACCTAATTGCAGTTTTTTGTAGAGCTTGGAACTTTCTCTGCTCCATGTGGTATCAGTTACATAAAAACAAGTGTAGCCGTGTCAAACAGACAGCAGCAGAAACAAAGCATCATACTGAAGAACAGTATACAATCTGTTAGATACTTCATTCTGACACACTTTTTTTCTTTATGTGTTATATACCTCCTTCCCTGCCCTAAACTGGAACAAGCTCCCCCTTGCCATCAGAAAAATAAAAAGTACACGTGACTTTAAAAAAGCTCTCAAACAACATCTACTCTATAACTTGACGTGTAACTCCTAGCTAATCTCTGTCACTCCATACCTTCACTATACTGACAGTACATTAACAATTTTCTTCTACTGTTTGATGCTCTCTACTGTGAAACCTGTAAGCAACTTTATATTACTAACTGTTCTACAACAGTTTTCAGACTAATTCATTATTCTTTAATTTGCCAATAACTCATCTGCTGCCTCAAGCAACTGCTCTGTGACAAAGATTGTCTCATAATTTCCATTCATCTCGTCAATGACCTATTACTG
Source organism: Protopterus annectens (assembly GCF_019279795.1). Lineage (NCBI taxonomy): Eukaryota > Metazoa > Chordata > Ceratodontiformes > Protopteridae > Protopterus > Protopterus annectens. The sequence continues at coordinate 163,430,213 of NC_056733.1, forward strand.
AAAAGTGTACATAGACTTATTACTGTTTGACTTAATATATTATGTTCACTTGTATGTGCTCTTTGTTATTGTTCATGGGTACATAGGTAGGTGCTAGGCTATCTGCCCAAAGGCATTTATAAGCCTAGCCAGAATGTGTTGGTTTTTGCCGCCCCTTTAGATTAGCTCCCTGTGCCTCTGTCCAGCAGAGCCACTGAAGTGATCCCCGGGGTAAACTTTCTGTTTCCCATACACTCATCAAGGTTTCTCTTGAAGAGTGTTAGTGAGGAGCTCTGCCTAATGTAGATTGGAATCTTGTTCCATAGGTTCATAGGTTCATACTAGGCTATCTGCCCTAGGGCATTTATAAGCCTAGGCAGAATGTGTTTGGCTTTCGCCACCCATTTTAAATTAATTTTGCTGTGCCCTTTTTTGAGGTTAGTATACTGTGCCTCTGTCTAACAGTGACACAGAAGTGATACTCGGGGTAAACCTACGATCTCCCATCCACTCATCAAGATTCCTCTTGAAGAGAGTCAATGAGGGACTCTGCCTAACCTGGACTGGGATTTTATTCCAGAGTGAAGGGAGCCTCTGGGTTATGAATCTGTCCCTCCAGCATGTCCTATTTATTTCAGTGCTGAGGTTCAAGTCTCTCGAGCATGTAGCTCGATGGGATTTGGATTTTCTGAGGTGCAGCATGTCCATTAATTCTGGGTTGGACATGGCTTTATACGTCAGGCACAGATCGCCTCTGAACAGGTGGTATGCCACTGAGTAGAGCTGGAGTTTCTTTAACTGGGAAGCATATGGCATCTGTTTGAGCTCTTTGATCCTCTTGGTGAGGTACTTTTGGGGTCTTTCCAGTTGCTGCAGGTGTCTGGTAAGGTACATCCCAAAAGGGGCATTGTACTCAATTATGGGCCTGATGAGGGATGAGTAAAGTGGCACGATGACCTCCCCTGATCTAGATGTGAATCCCTTCATGATTAGGTGGGCTATATAAAATGTTTTTCTAACCACTTTGGCCACGTGGTTGTCAAATGACAGATTGCTATCAACTTGGCTCCCCAGGTCCCTAATTACTTCTTCTGTACTTAATGGATTACCACCTATGTGGTAATTTGTGGGCACTTTGTCTTTGCCAAAGGGGATGACTATACACTTTTGGCTTAGCTTGAGGCCATGGCTCTGGCACCAGTTGTCTGTTTCTATGAGGCCCTTTTGGAGGATGCTTGTGTCGGCTGGAGAGTCGATTATGGCGCCCAGTTTGCAGTCATCTGCGAACTTGGTCAGCCACAATCCTTCCGTGTTGGCCTGTACCTCCGAGAAATATATACTGAACAAGAGAGGTCCCAGGACTGAGCCTTTTGGGATGCCACTTGTAACATGTTTGGAGACTGACATGGCTCCAGCAAATCTAACCATGTGGGTTCTGTCCTTGAGCCAGTTTGCAACCCATCTAGTGACATAGGGGTTTATATTTAAGCTGGTGAGCTTATCTATAATGCCCGAGTGGGGTATTGTATCGAAGGCTTTTGCGAGGTCCAGGTAGACTATGTGGACCACCTTTCCCTCGTCAATGGCCTTGGTGACTGTTTCAAAGAAATCAACCAGGTGTAAGAGGCAGGATCTGCCCTTAACAAAGCCGAACTGGGTAGGATCCAGTCTCTGTAGGTCCCCCAATATCTTTATTTATGAGGTCCATGATGATCCTTTCCATAGCTTTGCAGACCAAGCTAGTCAGGCTTATGGGGCAATAGTTTCCAGGATCCATTGAGGCACCACCTTTGTGAAGAGGGACCACAGTTGCTGTACGCCACTCTTTGGGTACATATCCTGTAGTGAGGCTGAGATTGAACAGTAGTTTTATGTTTGGGTTTAGCTCTTCTTGGAGTTCATCTAGGACTTGTCATCTGCATTGACACACAAAAACACACACACACACACACACACACACACACACACACACACACACACACACACACACACACACACACACACACACACACACACACACCATATCATTAACCAGTGGTAATCATGTAGACAACAAGGCTGCCTCTTCTCTATTTTAGCCCTGAGATATATTCTCATACTATGGTTCAAACAAACTTGTTCTTGGTTTGATAGCAAACGCATTGTCAGTTCTACCACTTAAGAAAGCATGGGAAGTCCCTGAGACAGGAATCTATCCCTCGAGCACATCCTATTTATTGTTGTGGTGAGGTTTAGATCCCTAGAGTGTGTGGCTCGAGGGGGTATGGTTTTCTTTAGGTGGAGTATGTCCATCAATTCTGGGTTGGACATGGCCTTGTATGTCAGGCAGAGATCACCTCTGAGTAGAGTTGTTTATCTGTTATTAGCTATTTATTCTATTGTGGAGCTTTTCTCCCTGGGCCTCTGCTGAAAAAGGGCTTTTGCTCAGTTAGACATTCCCAATCAACAAAAGTCAAACAAATAAATAATATCTAAGAGAAGTACATGATAGAAGGAACAAATCCAGTGTTTTAACCTTTTTCCTATGGTATTTCAGATGGTTGTACACAGCAGGTGTTTGCTTTCTGATTTTTACTTTATGTCTATGAGAATACTTGTCCAGTAAATACATTTTCAGTGCTTGAAGGCACTAGACCTGTTTTGTAATTCCATTATACCCGTTTTAACTAAGTATACAAACTCCATAAATGCAGAATAGTGAAAAAAAGGCAGAGACTGGGAAAATAAAACACTGAGCACTGCAGTTTATAACTATAATTTTACTTAAAAATTAAATGCATCTGAGCACATGATGGCCACTGCAATGTAAAAAAAAAATCTAAAATGACTATGACATAGAATAAAATAACTTAAATTTCACAATCCTCTATGACTGAAATATTACTGTTCTTTTCTCAGTATCAGTGCATCATATAAAATGGCACTCAAGCAAGCTATGTGTTCCCAAGAACTTTGCCCTAAGACTGACTGAGGTTACTTGTGTGGTAGAACTGACAATGCTTTTGCTATCAAACCAAGAACAGGTTTGTTTGAACCATAGTATGAGAATATATCTCAGGGCTAAAATAGAGAAGAGGCAGCCTTGTTGTCTACGTGATTACCACTGGTTAATGATATGGTGTGTGTGTGTGTGTGTGTGTGTGTGTGTGTGTGTGTGTGTGTGTGTGTGTTTGTGTATCAATGCAGATGACAAGGCAACATGACATTTGTCCCTGGACCACATATACATTTCAAAATCTTTTTAACTACTGAAATATGTTCCATTTTAATATTTTAGATCGCTTAGGGAATTAGTTGAAAATGGGTAACTAAAACATATTTGATTTATGTTTAACACAGAGTTACCTATTAGTCCAGGAAAGCCAACATACTTATCTCAAATTTTCTTTGCAAAATAATGCTTCAGCTTTCAGACTGTTAGAAATTAAGAAATAATTCTAAAATATTTAAAATGATTAAAATAAAATATACTTTGTTCAGCAATAGTATAGGCTCCAGTAGAAGTCAATAGCTTACATTATGGAATTTATTTGTGTATTGCTCAGACCTAGATAGCAGCATGATTTTATCGATTTTGTGGGTGGTACACAAACCACATTAGATCTGTATCAGGAAACTACATTTTATATCACAGATATCTTAACAATTTGGAAACAAATGGTTTTAGAGGTACTCATTAGCTAAGAGCCACATCTGAAAATGTAAACAAAAGTAGTTTTTTAACCTTTCTTACTTGCTGCTGTATAGCTGATAACAGCACTGATATACAAGTTGAGTATCTTACTACATTACAGCAGTTAATATCTGATGTGAAGTGTCTGAGTTACATTTACAGAAATGTCATGAAGATGCAGTTCAATTTTGCTAAAGGAAATATTGAAAACCTTTAATGGCACAATAGTTATGTTATAAAGGATACATAATTATAATGTTAGTTTTGTGTGGGATTATTACTTCCTAATACGTTCCTCAGCTTTATTTGTGACCCTTGTGTTAGCATTTCAACAATGCCACTACATTTCAATTTAAGTGATTTATAAGACAGCTAAAATCCAAAATATAGGTGTACTTAATATTCATTCTATGTGCAGTAAAAGGTACTGATTTTTCAAATCACCAAATCTCCTCATAAAATCAGCTCAAGTGGAAAGTGCATCATTTCCGTAATGGGAAATAATATGGCTAAAACTTGCACTACCGTAAAGTATCATTGTTATCATGTAGATTTGATTCATCCTATTTTTTGTCAGTGAGACTCGACTTTGACTGTAATAAGAAAAAACACTTCACCTATCTTGTTCTGTACTGTCAGACACTGCAAAAGCAGGATGTCATTATTAAAGACAAAAGACAAATGTGTCAAGAACGACCTGTCTGGACAGGGCTCTAATTCATAACATTGAAATTTCAAAATGATGAATTTCATAACATTGAGACCAAAACATCTAAATTCCAGAACACTGAAAACCCAAAACATTGAAAACTCAGAAGATTGAAAGTGCACTTCATAACATTGAAAACTACAATGCATATGTAAATAACATCCTCTCCACCTACACCACCACCTAATTAACAAACACACCTTCTACTACATTTCTAAAAGGGGCAAGCCCCCTTGCACCCCCCATGTGGGGGACTGTGCCTCCCACCCCCCCCCCATAAATTAAATATACCAACTCCAAGCTTGCACTACAGTAGAAAAAAGTTAATTTCCTAACCTCACTGTATGAGGTGATTTTTTTTTTTCATTTTTACTTTTTATATCTACATTTTCACTTTTACAGGTTTCTAGTCTCATCTTCAGGATGTGTATATTGTAATTTGTTATGTTAATAGCAGTATGAACCTGAGTGAAATGTTTTGTATCTATTTAAAAACTAAGTGTTGAATAATTCATGAGGTGAATGACATGATTGGTGCACTGTTTATTTAAAAAGGAGTTTGACTTTGATGGACTTAAATACACTGAAGAAGGCTTAGAGCTGAAACCGGTATGTTGTGTCAATAAATATTTATGCTTTTTAGTCTCTCATTTATTGTGATGGCCACTTTTTTGCTTTGGAATATCTTCTGGGTCTTTGCACTTGCTTACTGGCAAAATATATTTTCTGGATCTAATGTCAGTCTTCACAGATTGGCCAATGATTTGCCAGACATAACACAACTCTATGAGTAAATGACCACAAATATGAGGCACACATATGATCAGTGTGTATAACACTGGACAGTTGAATGGTATGAGCTCAGCATATCACATGCAGTTCAATACACATGTCTGCGATAGTAGTTTACTATGCAAATACCCTGTATAGGTCTCTCAGATTTGTGAGAGAACATGTGTATCATAGTTGTATTCACAATTAACATATGGATAGCTACGACATCCCAGTAGCTGGCCTAGCAGTGTCACAATCAGTACTGTTCAACAGACACTCTAGTAGTAGTCATATGTGAGCCATCCTTTCCTGGGGTGACTCAGGGGCCCAAGCTGTGATCTATATCACTGCAGACAGACCCAGATGCTATGGACATAGGTGCTGATCAACACTATATCAGTAGAGCATGCCTTACTGAAACATATTTGTTTAACATCCTATATCCCATTATTGCATAACCCCTACTGCATTCCATTACATGCTTACTTGTTTGACATACCTTTTTTCCCCAAGTACTGTTGGTTTGAATTCCAGTTCTTGTTTCTGTCACTGTCTCTGTTTCTGTCTCTGTCTCTCTCTCTCTCTCTCTCTCTATCTGTCTACACATGTAGAGGTATAGACGTGTTTTACATAGGCAGCAGCTTGCCTTTTGTAAGTAACGCTCATGAGCAGGAGATGGCCTGTGCACCATTTGGTGTCCCCCACTTGCTAATTGCAAGCAGAACAGCTGTGTTGTTATACCTTAGCCAATGGCATGGCAACACACTCCTATAATTGAGTACTTCATGTGGGCAGTGACCCTTTTCCTTCCCTGTGAGGAAGACATCATTGAGGTGTGTGTACAACAGAATCACAGAGGGTAGTTGGAAATACCTCTTACAACAAAACATGTGGAGACAGCCCAACAAAATGGGGGAGAAGGTCCCAGACTTAGGGACAAAATGTGAGTATTGTTGTAATACATTTGGATAAATGCTAGTTTAACAGGGTTTGTGTGGACATGGATATTCTGCATGGGTCTCAGTCTGACAGTGTTATGTGGTTGACATAACTCTCAGCTGTAGGGTTATCTGCAGAATGGCCAGAGGTTTGACTCTTATGTTTGGTCTGTTCCTCTGATAGTTGCTCTTCTTGGCAAATCAGTAGCATACCCTCGGTATTGCAGTCAGTAAATGCTAACTTCCATTTGTGTTTCTGACTTCATATCCCTCAATTAGGATATGTTACAACAAACCCTGTAACACCAGCAACTTTCATAGTTTATAACAGCATATTTCAATTATGCCCCTGTTTTTGGGCCTCTGTCCCCCAATTATGTTGGCCTATGTCCAGATGTCATGCAGTAAGAGGTTGATAGGTATAGTATATCATTAGTTACTGCCTTCCTTCCTGATATCATTTCAGTAATGTAGCAGAATACCAGACACATTATGAGGAAGAGGCTATATATGAGGACAGATACTGGACATTCTGAAGGAATCTGTACAGTTGATGGGTCTGTGTATGTGTAGCAATTGTTAAGAGACAGTCAGGATTGTGTAGCAGTTTGTTTGTGTCTTTCGGCTTTTCCCGGTTAGAGGTCGCCACAGCGGAACTCCGGTCCACTAATGATTGGCAGTTGATTTTTACGTACCGGCTTGCCAGGCCTGACACACAACCTTCAACAAAGGTGCGCCCATTCACGCATGTCTCCATGCAGAAGACGCTCTAGCTGAGAATCGAACCGGACAACGTCTTACTGTGAGGCAACAACTCTACCGCAGCACCACCACCGTATAATGTGTAAATGTTTGTTGCTCTGTGTAGGGAGGGGAAGTACATTTAAGTGTCATGGCTCTTTTTCTATCTGACTGTGCATGCTGCTCCAGTTTCTGGTGGTCTATCGGCTGTATATGTTTGTAGGGGCAGACTGAGCCCTGCAGGAGTCAGACTACACTGTGACTTGGGGCAGTATATCTAGGGGTAGTGTGTGAGTGTCATACATGATATTTATGTTCAGACAGTCATTATACTCTACTGTTCATTTGGCTTGCCAGTATGTTACTATGACTGTAGTGAAACTGGTTGTGGGTATGCAGGCTCACACCAATGACTGTTTTTCACTGCTGTTACATCCTTGTACTGCCTGATATATTTTCAAATGCATGTGTAATTCCCCATAGCTGACTTGGGGTAGTGCTGTGTTAGTCTGACTGTAGTTTGGATGGTGCTTGGTGACATGCTAAGCAGCTAAGTGTACATTCCCTACTGTCATGTTATGTCCAGATATTCATAGGATGTCCAGTTGTTTGGCTCATATCTTTGGTCTGGTCCCCATAAGTGTTGTGTATGTCTGACAAATCAGTGGGATGATATGCGGATTTCAGGAACTAACGAGAAGCAGTTGAGTCTTGGAGTTGTGCTATTTCAGTCAATATTTGTTAGAACGGACAGTGTTACTGTAGCAACTGTTTCAGTTTATCTACTCAAGTATTTCAGATATGTCTCTATTTTCATGGCTTTCTCCCTCCACTTTGTCAGGCTTGGTCCAGATTTGTTGCACTAGGGGGTTCTGAGCATATCTCTCAACTGGCCAGATTGTTAGAGAATGTCCAAGTTTATTGCTTATATTTTGTCTCTGTTCCACAAATTATTCTAATTTCTCTGGTAATTCACTGTGATGATCTGGGGATTTCTGTCAGTAAATTATGACATTATTTCAGTTCCAGACCTCATATCTCTCAGAGCATGTATGCTGAAACAAACCCTGTTATTCAAGCAACTTTTTTATATCTCTAAGAGCAATATTTGAAATATGTCCCTAGTATGTATATATATATATATATATATAAATCTATTTATGTTTATATATATATATATATATATATATATATATATATATATATATATATATATATATATATATATATATATATATATATAAACATATTTTTCATATATGTGTATCTCCATACATGTATATCTGTATATGTGTATATATATATATATATATATATATATATAGGTTTTAAAGAATATGTTGGTTAGTCATGAACAACACATTTACAGATTAGTTATAACAGCATGCATGAGTGTTCCAATTTACCCCATAAAATAGATTTGAAACAGTCACATAGCAAAATGAGCACATGCATAAATGGAACCACAGTATGCATCGTAACAGCATGCCAGTAACATTGATGGCAACAGGCCACCAACAGCTGTATTTGAACAAGGTATGTTAACATGCAACCAATCAAATATATGAACAATAATAGAACACAAGCCCCAGCATTAGAGTTGGAGTAAAACATACCCATAGTATATGAATTTTAGTACAGATGAGGGATGGGGGTAGAAACAATAAATCCATTAAAAAATGTTTATGTTTCTATTTTCCACAACAGTACTGCTCAATACTCTATGAGTCTGCCCTCACTTTACATCTGCATATGGCCCACAGCTTCTGTAGCACAAACATACCTATTAAACTGTCAGCCTGAAATGGTATGTGTCAAATTGTGGCAGCTCTAGGTACATGCCTAGAGGGGACATGTATATGTCAGAGTTACATATCTGGCACAGGAGGGGTACTCTGAAGTGCTGTTATGTGACTGTGCTATTGGAATACTTCAACTGGTTTCCTATCTCTGTCCAGGGTTATTCGCAGCAGTTACCACTAGCCATGACAGCATGTCACTTGAGAGACATGTATCTGGAAGAGTGGATATTGTATGTACCTATCCTGCTGCCATTTGCAGGCATGTGGTGAGACAGTTGAACAGTTGTACACAGTTTATTAGTATACCCTTCATACAGCTACTACCAACATTTCCTTGCCTGTACAGAAAATATCTGTTAACACCACCTGGTTGTTTTTACATTTATTCCTGATTCTTTGTGTGTAGATATGCACACCTCTTAGTACCACTCCCTGGATTTGAGCCATGTCTGGGTGTGCAAAATTAACAACTAAGCTATTTCTCATTACACTGAGCTACTGGGGAACTGCTGTTTCATGGTTCACTGGTTTCTGCCTAATAGTCTCTTGGTTAGACAGCCTGAACTTGTAATTCTGTGATGCATGCATGACAGATAGTTATTTACTGTGCATTAATCCTTTGGATTACTACAATCTGGAAAGCAAAGATTAACACAAGGCAATGCTGGATGGAACACATTTTGAAATTGTACACATTACTATTCATGGTTTAGAACTTAGTGCAGTGTATATTTCACATTTCAGTTATATCTTGTTTTACAGCTCCACCATCTACAGTTTTTTTACAGCTGGTTCACAGCACTACATCAGTTAATCTATGCTTTCACAGCCACATTTGCTGTGAAGAACCTGTATACATTATATATGTCTACGACAACATACTAGAGTAAACACAACATTTTTTGTAGGCATATTTATTGCACATCAATATTAGTCGGTCAAACTTTTTGATTTATTCAGTTCACACAGTAACAGTATAAGAGAGGATAAGAAGGTGGTTGGGTAAAGGAAGCCACCTACTGGACTGCAGGCCATTACCTGCAGGGCTGATTTGAGGAGCTTGCTTGAGGCCGGTGGGGGAAAGGTGGGTGAGGTAAAGGAGGTATCTAAAGAGGATGGGGGAGAGAGAGATATTAATGTATAGAAGAGAGGGAGTGGAGGCTGCTGGCTGCCCTAGATCAAGATGTACTGTACCTCCTGTAGCAGTGGTACACTAGCAGAATGACAATCAGACAGAAATTATTCAACACACATACTTTTCTTGTATCCTTGATAGAGGGATTGTAGGGCAGATAGGCTGTGAGGTGAGCCACTGATAAATGGAGGAGGTCCTTTAGATTCTTACAGACTAGTGCTGGAAGCACAAGTAGAGCAGGGTAACTTAAGGAGGCAAGAGAAACAAGATAGTTATGAGAAGAAGGGGTTAGCACAAAGTACATTAAGATTAGACATGTTATACTAAGCATTCACAGAGACATATGTATAGATAACAAATAAACAGTACAATAATCCTTGTATTTTAAATAATAATAGTCATTCACAGCGTCAGAGTATTAAAAATAGCAGTTGCACATTTCCTAACTCTTGATAGCAACAAATGTAAAAAAACAGTTAAGCAATATTTATATGCCCCTTTGTAGTAAAACACATTTCAGCAATAGTTATATGCCCCTAGGTAGAAGCAGAAATGAAAGGATTTTAGTATATGTAAATCCTACCTATTTAACAGCTGCATTAGATTAAACCATCATAAAACAAACACTAAAAAGGACTGTGCTGAGACAGGACAGTGTGCGAGGGCCAGTAGGACAACCGTTTACAAGATGGGATACTTTGTAGTAGTGCAGCACACAGAGAAAGGATAAAACAGTTCCTAGTACAGCTAGTGCAATTAAAGGACTGCTACCCAAGGGAGCTCTTATAAGTATTTTTGCTTCTGTGCGGTATAACAGTGACCGTCAGCCTTACATACTGCTTTTATCAGTAAATCAGCTACTATGGGGTATATAACTAATTAGCAGCATAAAGATACTACTATAGGGAGGTACTTTGAGAACAACAAGGTATGCAATTAAGCCCAAGCCCCTAAAAGTCTCCACGTGGATTACATGTGTCCAGTGGACACCTGTGCAAAATGAACAGTTATGTATGGGGCAATGATTATTTTGAGGACAGATGCCCTTTTTCCTTTTTTAAGGTGAGAGTGGGATGTTGGGGAAGGATTGTAGGTATACATGGGGAGGTAGGTAGAGTAGGGAGACAGACAGACAGGCAGGACAGCAGACAGGGGTAGTGTATGACACATGTGGGGGGTAAACACCTTGGACAGGGAGGGTGTTTGGGAATCAGAGGCCAATGAGTCTCCATATCGATGCAGTGGGACTGACATCCCCACCTGCAGGCAGTTATGACTGCACATTCACAGACCCAATGTTGATTGTGCTGGGAGCTGGAAAGGAGGGACAGCCTGCTACTCAAGGTGTGCCAGGCAGCCTTCCATCTGGTGCAGCTGCCCACCCAACTCAGAGTGGATGACACTGTGCACCATACCCTGGAAATGACGGTGGATGATGGGCTCATCACCATGACCACCCCCAGGGTGGTGTCGGGCCTGCAGGAGATGAAGTTGCATCTTGGGTCCCAGACGTGCTGGGGCCCGATGCCATGGCCAGATGGGGGGGGGGGGCAGGTGGATCTGCCAGGATCTGCCTTCCCAAACATACTGTGGTGTTTAGGTTTTAAAGAATATGTTGGTTAGTCATGAACAACACATTTACAGATTAGTTATAACAGCATGCATGGGTGTTCCAATTTACCCCATAAAATAGATTTGAAACAGTCACATAGCAAAATGAGCACATGCATAAATGGAACCACGGTATGCATCGTAACAGCATGCCAGTAACATTGATGGCAACAGGCCACCAACAACTGTATTTGAACAAGGTATGTTAACATGCAACCAATCAAATATATGAACAATAATAGAACACAAGCCCCAGCATTAGAGTTGGAGTAAAACATACCCATAGTATATGAATTTTAGTACAGATGAGGGATGGGGGCAGAAACAAAAAATCCATTAAAAAATGTTTATGTTTCTATTTTCCACAACAGTACTGCTCAATACTCTATGAGTCTGCCCTCACTTTACATCTGCATATGGCCCACAGCTTCTGTAGCACAAACATACCTATTAAACTGTCAGCCTGAAATGGTATGTGTCAAATTGTGGCAGCTCTAGGTACATGCCTGGAGGGGAAGAGTTACGTATCTGGCACAGGAGGGCTACTCTGAAGTGCTGTTATGTGGCTGTGCTATTGGAATACTTCAACTGGTTTCCTATCTCTGTCCAGGGTTATTCGCAGCAGTTACCACTAGCCATGACAGCATGTCACTTGAGAGACATGTATCTGGAAGAGTGGATATTGTATGTACCTATCCTGCTGTCATTTGCAGGCATGTGGTGAGACAGTTGAACAGTTGTACACAGTTTATTAGTATACCCTTCATACAGCTACTACCAACATTTCCTTGCCTGTACAGAAAATATCTGTTAACACTACCTGGTTGTTTTTACATTTATTCCTGATTCTTTGTGTGTAGATATGCACACCTCTTAGTACCACTCCCTGGATTCGAGCCATGTCTGGGTGTGCAAAATTAACAACTAAGCTATTTCTCATTACACTGAGCTACTGGGGAACTGCTGTTTCATGGCTCACTGGTTTCTGCCTAATAGTCTCTTGGTTAGACAGCCTGAACTTGTAATTCTGTGATGCATGCATGACAGATAGTTATTTACTGTGCATTAATCCTTTGGATTACTACAATCTGGAAAGCAAAGATTAACACAAGGCAATGCTGGATGGAACACATTTTGAAATTGTACACATTACTATTCATGGTTTAGAACTTAGTGCAGTGTATATTTCACATTTCAGTTATATCTTGTTTTACAGCTCCACCATCTACAGTTTTTTTACAGCTGGTTCACAGCACTACCTCAGTTAATCTATGCTTTCACAGCCACATTTGCTGTGAAGAACCTGTATACATTCTATATGTCTACGACAACATACCAGAGTAAACACAACATTTTTTGTAGGCATATTTATTGCACATCAATATTAGTCGGTCAAACTTTTTGATTTATTCAGTTCACACAGTAACAGTATACCTAGTAGCAGTAAGCAATGTACTCCTTCTTAGCTATTTGAACAATATACTGTAAAATAGATTTGTATTCACCAGCCTGTCAGTGCAGCCTCAGCAGTCTGTTGGCATGGGCTTCTATATTCAGAGCCCTCTTTGCTGCAGCTGTAGGGGAGAAAAACAAACATTATACATACCTGTCTATTACATTCTCAGGCTAGTATTCACTACAGACTACTTGATAGTGGTACTTACTCACTACTGGAGCATTCTGTGCCCATGCATCTTGGATCCACTTGGCCAAGAGTGCCCCCTTCCTCTGCTGTAAGTCAGCATAGTGGTGCAATACCTGCTCACCAGTCCGGGGGATGCCAGTAGCACTGGTAAGATCATGTATAAGATGGTCCCAGGCCTCTGTTTTGTATTGTGAGCCCTGGTACTGGCCCTGCAGCAGTCTCTTTTCATGGTTTTCTACAAGGAGTCTAGCCATGACCCTGGACTCCTGAATGCTCCAGTGCTGCAACCAAAAGTGTGTTCCTTCTCCAATGCCAGACATGTTCCTGCAGAGATCAAACTAAACAGGTTATGGCTGTATTCCCACCTGCACAGTTTAAATAAGACAATATTCCCACCCTTTGTCATCATTGGACCATTTTGAACATGTTAAGATCTGCTAAGCAGTGTGCAAATCCGCTAAACTGAGTTGAACAGTGCTTAAAGGGGTAAATGCTGAGCACTGCTTAACCATGTGCAAATCCACTTAGCTGACCTGCCTGCTGCTTAGCAATCACGTCTAAGCGATGATTAAACCTGGCAAGCATAGCTGAGCATTGCTGATCACTGCTCACTTTTCATTTTAAAAAACTATCAGAATAATGACTTCATTTAGTTGGTGTATGTGATTTACTTTACATGACATCCCTCTATGTGCATTCATTACATTAGCAAGGGGTGTGACTATACTGTATGGGACACTTGTGCATACATGGGTGATTTTACATGTTATATGCACTCACACTTCCATTTAATACCAGCTACACTACCCTGGTTGACAAACACCAGTTGCTACATAATTTACATTGAAAAAATAATTTAACACCACTTTCCCATATAAAAATAACTTGCTTGTCTTGGTACTCAAACCATGTACAATTGTATGTAAAGTTGGGACACTAACCACTACACTATCTTGCTGTGGGAATGTCAGCTGTAGATTATTATTTATCTCCTATGGGATGTTTAAGCAATACTAAGCGGAGGGCCATAATGCAGGCACCCACTCAGCCATGCTTAAACATTTCTTAGCATGGAAAAAAAATATTATATTATTATTATATTATTGTGTTATATAGTGAGTATTGTGGTTTTCTGACAAGTCATTGGGGACTGCAGTCAGGAAATAATGGCATACATTTGACTTTCATTCTTATATCCTTTGGAAATTCATGCTAATGCATAACCTGTTTGCTATCAACTTTCTAAGTTTGTAAGAGCAATATTTATGAAGTGTCCATATGTTTACACCTTTATCCCCCCATTATTTGTGCCTTTGTCCACATGGACTGCAGTCAGGAAATAATGGCATACATCTGACTTTCAGACCTCTATCCTTTGGAAATTCGTGCTAATGCATAGCCTGTTTGCTATCAACTTTCTAAGTTTGTGAGAAAAATATTTAAGAAGTGTCCCTATTTTCAGGGCTTTGTCCCCCCATTATTTCTGCCTTTGTCCACATTTCCTGCTTTAGCAGGTTGCAAGGTGTCATACGGCACTTTTACAAAGCAGGGGGTGTGTCCCAGAACCTGTCACACACCCCCTGCATTGCTTTCCTGCTCCCATATGTATTTCAGTGTGAAATACACACTTATTTAATTTCAGTGTCCGTGGACACTGAAATACTGGCATAATATTAGAAAATGTATCTAATATTATGCCACATTAATTTTAAAAACGTTTTCTGAGTGCAGGGGGTGTGTTCGTAGTCCAGACACTACTTAAACACACCCCCTGCACTCATTCACGGTTTGTGTCTGTTTAGCCTTAACAGCAGCGGGCCTTCATGAATATGCAAGGCATGCTGCTGTGGCTACACGGACATAAACCACCCCGTGCAAGAATAGCACTATTCCTGCATGGAGTTTATTGAATCCAGGGGTCTGTGTTTTGATTGGAGGCTTTGTTTTGTGATGAAATTTGAATTTGGTGTTTAAGTAACTTATATTTTTTGGAATGATTTTTGACACTGATGAAGAGAGACATCCCACAAGCTTTGTAAGATTAAAAGTTTTTATTGGTGTTTCTAAGTCCAGAATGCTTTTTGAATTTTACTGTTTTTATTGTCATTGACTTAGTTTATTGGCTTGCTGGATCCTATTTTCCTTGTGTTGTTTGCAGTAAATTTAGTTCTAGCTTTACCCCTTTCTCCTGTCTGCCTATCCTTCAAGATATACTGAAACTGGCTCACCTCCAGCTGTCACATAAGACTGAGTCCTAAAAGTGCTATCAAAGGCTAAAAATACTAAATCAATAGTTTGTGACAATTTCCATAGGTGCATCTTAAATAGCATGAAGCATGTGTTAGCTACACCCCTAACAAAACTGTTCAACCTCAGCCTCTATACAGGTTTTGTACCAAGAGAATGGAGAACAGCTACAGTCATTCCGCTGTGTAAGGGAGGACCTTCCACAGATCCAGGTATCTACAGTCCCATAACTCTGACCAGCCCCATATGCAAAGCCATGGAAAGACTTATGGAACTAATCAATCAGGACATAGGGAACATGCAAACATTGAACCCATCTCAGTTTGTATTCATCAAGGGCAGTTCATGCTTACTCAGTCTGGTGGATGTTTTTGAAAAGTTCGCCAAAGCAATGGATGAAGTCAAAACAGAGCACACTGTGTACCTTGACCTAGACAAAACAGTCAACAAATACCCCACTCAGGCATAGTAGAAAAGCTAAATAAATTGGGAATAGATCTGGATGTCACCCACTGGATTGCCAGCTTGCTTACAAACAGGATGCAGGAAATCAAAATATGGGATTTACCTCCACAAATAGACCTATCACCAGTGGAGTCCCCCAGGGTTCTGTGCTGGGGCCTCTTCTGTTTGCCATTTTTGTGAGGTAAAAGCCAATATCAAAGGGTTTTGGCTGGCTAAGTTTGCAGATGACTGTAAGCTAGGAGTAGTAATTGAATCCCCAAATGATTTAGCCATCCTTCAGGAAGGCTTGCCCCAAATATATAACTGGTGCTAAAATCATGGTCTAACACTAAATGCCAAAAATGCATTATTATATCATTTGGGAAGTCATCTGTCCCAGGGAACTACCACATTAACAATATTCCCCTAAAAGCTGACCCACTTGTTCAGGACTGGGATCTTATGTAGACAGTGACCTAACTTTTGAGCAACATGTGTCCATTGTTGTAAGAAAGTTCTTCTAAATTGCACAACTTATAAAGAAAAGGATTGTGCCTAGATCTAGGGATGTCATTGTGCCCTTTTACTCAGCCCTCATTCGGCCAGTCATTGAATATAATGCCCCATTTGACATGTATCTGTCCAGACGTATGCAATAATTGGAATGCCTACAGAGATACCTTACTAAAAGTATACAGAGGCCTAAACCTTTTACTACACTAACTACCTCCCAATACTAACTTCTATCCAAACCTCCATTAATTTCTTACCAATATATTTTAAACCCTGCTCATTCTCTTGAATCACTCTCTTCTACACCACCTACTAACACAAACTACTCTCTACACAATCTACTTATTACTATGGCCCCAATAAATAAAACTCTTTTCACAAACATACTACTCTTAACTACCATAATAGCCTGTCTTACCATACCTTACTCACTCACCTCCTTTGAAAATCTTACTCTACCTGAACAAAACCATTACATCCAACAAACTTTACCATCTTCTTTCAGCTACTCCCTTAACCACAGTAACATAACCTGTACCTCCAACTATATACTACCAAAATATCACAGAGCAACCCACATTATTTACTTCAATACCAAAAAGACTTTTATTAACCTCTATAAACTCCTTAAAGCTATACAACACCCCCAGCAACACCCCCTCCTAGACGGTGATATTCATCCTAACCCTGGCCCCAATTATGACTATACCAATAACCTTGACAATTTAACAATGCTTATGGTTTCTACATTAACTAAACCATCTAACTCCCTCTTGATAGCTCACCTTAACATTAGAAGTATTAACAATAAAATTTCCCACCTGCATGCTCTCCTTGATGTCCACTCATTTGACATTCTATGTCTTACAAAAACTTGGCTAAAACCATCCACTCTGGACCAGGAAATTACCCCTCCTGGCTACAATATCCTTAGATGTGACCATACAATCACAAAAGGTGGAGGTATAGCCATTCTCTATAAATCTAACCTCCAAATTTCCCCCTTTAATGTGCTTCTACCATCAGACACCAAATCTGAAATTCTAACTACCAAACTCCAAATCAATAACTCCAAATCTATCTATCTAATTTGCACATATCTCCCCCCAGGTAATAATACCAATACTCTTGAAAACCTACTTAGTTACCTCTCTACCCAACTACCCCAAGAGACAATTGTACTGGGTGACTTTAACATCGACTGGTCCACCTGTAGTTCTCCTAACCCTACTAACCACATAAATCTCTTTGGATTCTCACAATTAATAACAACTCCTACTAGAATCCACAAATCTAGCAGTAAGGAAACTACTCTGGACTGGATCCTTATTAACAGCCAGCCTGAAACTTATACTCCAGGAACTCTTCCTGACGATATCAGTGACCATATGCTTACCTACATTATTAGACAAAAAGTCCATATTCCAACTGCTCATATTCTCAAAACCTCTCACTCAAAAAATTCTTCAGTCCAGACAGCTTCCTAAATGAATTACAAGAATGTGACTGGTCACCACTAACCCATCTTGAACTTGATGAGGCTGTTACCTACTTTAATCCTAACTTTCTTCAAATCCTTGACTGCCATGCACCATATCGTTCTACTAGAATAAGAACCAAATCTGCCCCTTGGCTCACAAAACAAACGAGGCAAAAGATACTCCTCAGAAATAAAATCTGGACTAAATGGAGAGCCACCAAATGTCCAACAGATCACCTCCTCTTTAAACAGCTAAGAAATGCCACCAAGAAAGATATTCTTAGAGACAAAAAAGACTTCTACCTTCACCTCCAACAAACCAATCAACAAACTCCACAAAAAATTTGGTCAGGGATAAACAAACTTCTTCAGCCAGGTCACCCTACTACTCCAGACCCAGCCGGTTTCAACCATAACAACTCCAACCAGATCCCTGATGCCTTTAATAACTACTTTACAGAAGCCATTCAAACACTAGCCAATTCCTACCACCCTTCACTGCTTCCCCACTAAATATCCCCAATACTTCATCTCCCACCTTTCATATACAACCTGTATCTACATCTCTCATCTGTAAGTTACTTCAAAAATTGAAACTTTGCACCCCTTCTGCTGACCATCTCCCATCTGAATACCTACAAATTGCCGCAAAAGCCATTGACTTTCCCATCTCTATCCTTATTAACAGGACCATCTCAGAAGGCAAAATCCCTACTTTATGGAAAGTATCCCACATCATCCCTCTACATAAAGGTGGACCTTCTATTGAGCTTTCTAACTTTCGTCCTATTGCTTAACTCTCCCCATTAGCTAAGATAATGGAAAAATGTATTCACAAACAACTACTTAACCACTTACTACAAAATAACCTACTAGCAAACTACCAACATGGCTTTAGGCCATTCCATAGCACATCGACTGCCCTCTTATCCTTTACCGACTCTATAAACAAAAATCGTAACAATAACTCTTTTTCCTCTGCACTATTTATTGACCTGTCAAAAGCCTTTAATATGGTTAACCATAACTTACTTCTAGACAAACTAAAGGCCCATTCTCTCGATCCTCAAGCTATACAATGGTTTAGGTCTTATCTGGTAAATAGACATCAAGTAGTACTTTGGCATAACAATCTGTCTTCACTACTCCCAGTAAATACTGGAGTACCCCAGGGCTCTATCCTAGGTCCCCTACTCTTTTCCTTATTTATTAACAATCTACACATGAACATACCTCAAGCCACCTGCATTCAATATGCAGACAGCTCCACCTTAATCTGTACAGTCAAGAATATAGCCTCTCTCCACTCTCTCACCCAAACTGTTTTTAACAATGTTGAAAACTGTTTTTTGCAACACTGCCTACTCCTGAATCCCAAAAAAAACAAAACTACTGCTTTTTACTCCAACCCATAAATCACCTATCCCATTCTTCTCTGTAACCTCTAACAATGGTACCAACATAACCCCAGACACTACAACCCACCTACTAGGCGTAACAATTGATAATCATCTCAGCTTTGATGACCACATCAACTGCACCATAAAGTCTGTTAACAAAAAACTTGGTACCCTCTATAGAATTAAACCCTTCCTTACCCCTTCTGCAAGGAAAACTATTGCCCAGACCCACCTAATTTCCACCCTTTTCTATGCCTCTGTTATATATACTAACCTATCCAAAAACAACCTCTCTAAACTCTCCACCTGTTATAATAGCATAGCTAGATTCATTACATGCTCCCCCTTTAAAACTCACCACTGCCTCAACCTCAAACAACTTGAATGGCTAGAATTGCAAAACCACATACTCTGTCAACAACTACTTATTACTCAAAAGATCCTATACCACCCTAACAACACTTCTATCCTCACTAATCTAATTACACCATATAAAAATCTAGCTACACTACGCTCTGCTAATAAGCTTCCAGTTTCCTCTATTAAATCCAACAACAAAGCCGGCGATTCACTTTTCTCAAACACTGCAGGTAAAAACTGGAATCTGCTTCCTTCTGAATTATCAATGCTTGCTTTGACTTCTCTATTTAAAAAAACATCTTAAAGAACATACTAGTGAAAAACAAAAGCGCTTTTCATCTTGCACATGTGGCAAGACTTTTCTGATGAAGTCTTGCCACATGTGCAAGATGAATAGCGCTTCATTAAACTGAAAGAGAATTAAACTGAGAGAGAATTTGCTTTGGTGTTGCCAAGCTGTCTTTTTGTTTTTCGCTAGTTTGTCTTACTTTGGTTCCTGTCTGTTGGAGATCTTAAAGAATATCTCAAAACTCATTGGCTTTGTCCATGTGCTAACCCAGACTGATATCTTTTTCCCCTTCCTTTTCTACTCCTCTAACCTATGCCTCCAAATCTAGCTATTACCCTTTCTCTTCATAATATGAGGATAAAATATAACTTCTTTTTCTCTTAACTGAGACTTGCTCATACCTTCTTGTGTGTGTAGTATATTGTTTAGTATAATTTTTTACTAACATTTTTATAGTTTATAATTTTTAATTTTTCTTTGAACAATGCTGCCTCTGTATTTGCTTTATCATGTCTTTTTATATTGTTAACTTTGTCACTGTTCATGCTTGGAGCTTTTCTCCCCGGGCCTCTACTGAAAATGGACATATATCCAGCTAGACTAGCCCAGTCAACAAATGTAAAATAAAATAAAAATAAAATAAATAAATAAAAAACATGTCCTACATGGACCAACTCAAAGCCTTGTCACTATATTTGGTATCCTACAGACTGCTAAGTGGTGACTTGTGTCTGACATCCAAGACATCCTCTGACCTAATACTGATGGATTTAGTGCACTTCAACAAGTCAAATGCATTAGAAATACTCGGTCGGGGGATCCAAACCTCTGCTGCAACATCAGCAGAATGGTTTGGAGGGACAGATATACCTAGCAAAGGATACCGGTGCTCTAGAACAGACTTCCAAACACATAAAACAAAATTCATCCCTGTCCATATTCAAGCACAACTTTGATCAATGGATGAGAAACAGAAGATTTACCCCAGGACTGCTCCCTGTACTACTAATGGACAGAGGCAGCTCCTAAATGCTTTATCCCTTTTGTTGTTCTCCCCAAATATTCTCATTAGGGGTATCTCACAACTGTCCAAATTTTCACATAATTTCTAGATTTTTACTTCATATTTTTGATCTTTTCCTCATAAAATTTGTGGTTTTCTGGCAAATCAGTTAGAATAGAATTAAGAAAATAATGATACACATTTGAGTTTCAGACTTCATATCCTTCAGAAAATGCACAATAGCACAAAACCTTTCACTCTAGCAACTTTTATGCTTATAAAATCAATATTTAAAATTTGTCCTTGTTTTGGGGCCTTTGTCCCCCATTATTTTTGGCTTTGTCCAGATTTCTTATGCTAAGAGGTTGAGAAGTATCGGGGTAATATATAATTATCAACAATGGGATTGATAAAGCCAGTCTCTAACCAAATGGGGTAGCTTGATTTGAGCAGAAAACAGGAAGCTGGTTAGGCTTAAAATGGCCCACAAGGGCATCTACTTTAGTATTTATCTATGGACCTATTCCCTGTAACAGCTTGTGCCCAAGGTAAGTGCCCTTTTTGCCCATCCTACCTATGGCTTGTCTGACACCCACAGATTTCCGACGTAAGGCATCCTAACTAACTTCCTGACAAATGTATGATACAATAATTGACCTTAACATTTCAGAGATTGATACTTTAATCACTTTATTTACTAGCATAAATGTGGTTAAATCCAGTGAGACCTAGATATAAATAGCATGTTGACAATATGGTCATGCTGCAAATAAAAGTATTCTCCAGTTAGATCAAACAAAACAATTAACCCAACTAACAGGATATTAATGGACTTTTATATGTCTATATATATATATATATATATATATATATATATATATATATATATACAGAAATTTAAATGACACACTTTGGTAACTTGTCAAGAATATAAATATTAAAAAACATGAATTAAATGAAACAAATAGTATTAAGGCATTTAAAAAAGCTATAAACAATTTGGCTGTCTACTCAATGACATAGTTGACTGTCTTTTAGTAATATATCCAATGTCAGTGCAACCAAAAATAATCAAAGACAGAGTAGTTTAAAATTACAGTGCAAATAACAGTAAAAGGCTAAAAGCAGTTATGAAAATTTGACAAAAAGGAGTAAGTTACAGTCAGTTCTAACTTGAATGACAAATGTGTATTGAAATAACAAAGAATGTATAACCCTTGAATGGTAGATTCTATTTAGTTCTTTAGATGTTTTATGATCCTGTGACAAGTGGACAGGTAAGCTGCAATGTTATCTGTCCATAGGTGTACTTCATAACTTTGAAATTTCATAACGGTGAATTTCATAACAATAATACCATAGCATCGAAAATTCAAAACACTGAAAACCCAAAACATTGAAAACTCAGACCATTGAAAGTGTGCTTCATAACATTGAAAACTACATTGCACAAGTAAGTAAGGTCCCTTCCATGTACAACAACACCTAACTAACAAACAAACACACTTTCTACTACGTCTCCGGTATGTTTTGCCAATACATATTTATGCTTTTTATTCTCTCATTTATTGTGCTGGCCACTTTTTTTGCTTTGGAAGAAGACTGACATTAGAACATGCTAGCATACATATGAGTGCCAGGCATCCTCCAGGGTATTTCTGTGAATGCAAATGCTACTGTGCTATCAAATGACTTAAGTGTATTACAGCAATATTAAGAAAGTGTCACTAATTTTGGGCCATTGCCCCCTATGTATGTGTGGCATTCTCCAGATGTCCTGCCCTAACAGGTTGAGATGTATGACTGAGCATCAAGAGTGCAAATACAGTGTGCCATACTGACATAGAACAGAAATGTATATCAGGTATTACCTGTGCACATGTATGTATGAGTAGGTGTACCTGGAAGCCTCATAACAACAGACATGGGATGCAAAATGTCAGGTAAATAAGCTGTACATGTTGTACACATGTGTAATCTTAGTTTCTGTGCATCCAACAGACATAAATTTCTATAGCTACTGGTTGTTGCATTGCCCTGACTCAGACATGAGTACTAGAATAAGCATTTATTTTTATTTATTTATTTTACATTTGTTAACCGGGCTAGTCTAACTGGATACATGTCCATTTTCAGTAGAGGCCCGAGGAGTTAAGCTCCAAGTTAGGAGAATAAAATTAATACAATAAAGTGTAAGGATACATGAGCAAATATAAAGTATTAACAGTATGCGTAAACAGGTTATCACAGTAAAATGTACAGTGCATGATACAAGAATAATAAAGGGATGTAAATACAATCAGAGTATACAAGAAAAATATGCAGCATAGTTTAAAAAGGAAAATAGAGTTGCTTAATGAGTAGATGGGTTAGACAGAGTAGAGTATATAGAGACACTTTGACTAGTCAGGTTTAGTTCATTGACATAGCCAGTGTGTTTTCAGGAATACTTTCAATTTGTTTTTGACTAGTCATGTTTAGTGCATTGACATAACCAGTGTGTTTTCAGGAAGACTTTCAATTTGTTTTTGAAAGAGGATAATGAGGAAAGTATGGAGAGTTCGTTTGGAAGGAGGTTCCAGGCTTTCCCAACTATATTAGAGAAAAGGGAGTCGCCAGCTTTGTTATATGTTTTAGTGGTATGTACTAGAAGTTTCTGAGAAGACCTTAAGGATTCTAGGATTTTATAGGGGGTGATTAGTGTCGAGAGAATAGGTGTTTTAGAAGGTTTGTAAAGAGTGTTATGGGCTATAGTTAGCTGATGGAATGTAATTAGATTTTGAAGTTCAAGCCAACCTACCTGTTTTAAATTAAGGCAGTGATGGGTTCTAAAAGGATTACCAGTTGCAAATCTAGCTATATTATTGTAGGACATTTCCAATTTGTTGAGATTATTTTTTGAAAGGTTAGTAAAAATGGGTGACGCATAAAGTATTGAAGAGATTAGATGAGTGTGTGCTATTGTGGTTCGAGCTGAAGGTAGGAGAAAGGATTTTATCCTGTAGAGAAAGCCTAGCTTTTTATTGACTGTTTTTATAGTATTGTTAATATGGATGTCAAAGTTCAGATTATTGTCAATGGTGACTCCTAATAGTTTTGTGGATGGGTCTGGAGATATAATGGTATTATTGATAGAGTTTATTTAGAAATCCAGTGGAGAGGATTTCTTGGTAGGGGAGAAGAGGAGGAGTTTAGTCTTTTTGGGGTTTAGGAGAAGGCATCTATGTGTGAACCATTGCTCAACTGTATTGAATACTTGTTGGGTCAGATGGAGTAGTTCAGAAGAGGAGGGGACTGAGCAAATCAGTGTAGAGTCATCTGCATATTGTATGCATGTAGCTTGGGGGATGGCAAGGTGAAGATCGTTGATGAATATGGAAAAAAGTAGAGGTCCAAGGATGGAACCCTGGGGGACTCCGAGGTTGACAGGGAGATGAGTAGATAGAGACTTGTGCCATAGTACGGCCTGTTGTCTTTTATCCAGGTAGGACTGGAACCACTTAATAGAGGATGTATCTAGTGACAGGGATTTTAGTATTGTGATGAGAATTTGGTGATTTACCATGTCAAATGCTTTAGACAGGTCAATGAAAAGGGCAGAAGAGAGTTTGTTAAGGTTGCGGTTATTGTTATTACAGTCTGTGAAGGAAAGAAGGGCAGTTGTAGTGCTATGTGAGGGTCTATAACCATGTTGACAATTGACTAGTAGGTTATTATGCATTAGATGATCAAGTAATTGTTTGTGGATGCATTTTTCCATGATCTTTGCCAGAGGTGAGAGAAGGGCAATGGGGCGGTAGTTGGAGAGGTCTGTGGATTGTCCTCCTTTGTGGAGAGGGATTATATGGGATATTTTCCATAAACTGGGAATAAAACTTTCAGTAATAGTTCTATTGATTAGGATAGAAATTGGATAGGCAATAGCTTTGGCTGATTGTTGTAAGAATTCAGCAGGTAGTTGGTCTGCTGAGGGGGAGCAGGGTTTTAGTTTTTGTAGAAGGGTTAGGATATATGATTTTGGGACAGGTTGTAAATGAAAAGTAGGGGGTAAGGTTGGTTGTTTGGAAGGTAGAGTGAAGTTGTTAGGAGATAGTTGACTGGCTAATGTTTGTATAGCATCTGTAAAAAAGTTGTTAAAGTCATTGGCTATGTTTATTGGTGTTTTGTGTTCTGAATTTAGAGGGTTTGGAGTAGTGGATTGTCCTGGGTGGAGTAATTGGTTAATACTAGGCCAAAATTTATGTGGTTTATTAGTATGGGCTTGTTGGGATTGGAGGTAGTAATTTTTTTTGTCAGTTATTATAGCTTTCTTAGTTTCGTTTCTTAGTTGTCGAAATGTTTGTTGGTCTATAGGGTTTTTTGTTTTTCTCCATTTTGAAGCATGATTATCAGGTTGAAATTGGATAGGTGTCCAAAAGTGTTATGACCTTGTGTCTATGCCTACTATAAACAGCTAAATGAGGACCTACATAGTTGTATGGACTCAGCAATACCTCACTTGGAAAACCTGTCTCCACCAAGGTATTGCAATACCCTTTGCTGGACAGCAGCAATACACAACTTTTGTCTGAACAAGCATATAAGGTCACAGGTGAATTACTGGAAGGCTAACTATGAGTACAAATTGGACACATCCACCAAGGCCAATCACAAGGCCGTCTTCACATATGTCTTCAATCTCAGAGACAACAACCCACCCCCACCCTGTAACGGTGGTCAATCACACCACATACACACACACCATAGCTATAGCCAAACCACTGCAGACAGGTTAAGGGCAAACATCATCCCCCTGTCCCACCATCAGTATAGGTGGATATGCACAGCACCCACACCCCTCCCCTCATCATCAGGGAGCAGGTACATAATACGTATTCAAAGTCAACAAAAGTAAGTCTCCATGGGACCTGATAATATTCATGTCTGCATCCTACATGAACTCAGGCATCTGCTCCCAGTTCCATTAAACACTGTACACAAACAAAGCCTGAGCACCATTGACGTCCCATCTGCAAGGTAGATGGTCACAGTCATCCCTCTAGACAAAGGTGGATGATGAATGGTGGGTTATGCACTGTATTGGCCCTCATTAGGAAGAACATGACACATCAGGACCAGGAGTGCAATGCAGGTTCATATTGTGCTGATAGATGACAGGGGTATGATGTGACTGTAAGTGGTGGCTAATGATAGTCAATGGTGATGTGCAGGTTCTGTAAATAACTTTGTCCAATATATGAGGTCCTGTGATGTGTTTCCCTGTTTATGTCTTCCAGGTGACATGCAGCGGCAAAGACAACTACCATTTACTGCAGCCGAAAATGCAGCCATCGTGGATGCCATCATCCAGCACCATGGCCAACACAATTTGCGGGAGCAGACCATCCTATAGGAATACCTTGTCCACAGAGTTAACAACTTGGGCCACCATGGATGCACATACGATCAGGTCAGGCATCTGGCAACTGACCTGATATGTCATGGCTGGCAAAGCGCTGCTGCTGTGGCCAGGGACCGTACTGCTACAGTTGGGGATCCTGTCACACAAGCCCCACTTACAGCAACAGAGGAGATCCTTGCCAACCTTCAGGTAGCCATCACACACCAGCCAAGCCAAGAAACACGAGTCGTGGTGGTGGGTGGCACCTAGGCAACAGGCAAGGAGCGTCCAGGTTAGGCCCCAGTGCACATCAATTGAATACTGTCGCAGTCACAGTGGATTCTCTAGAGTATCTAGATGCATATGTCGGATCAAATTGTATTTGTGGGTGTGGTTTTGTAAAGCACACAAGTGCACATCTATGGTGAAGGACAGCAAATTCTGTACTATCAGAGCTTGTACTGTACATGTTTAGAAAAGTAGCATACATCTTTTACCAATGCCACGTGTGAGTATGCTGACAATACCTCTCACCCACAACTACATAGGTCCCTCTGGTCTGGATGTGGGACAGCAACCTGATGCCAGTGAGTATGGGATTGTCCTGTTGTGACTTACCAGTACCCCAGGCATGTTAGGGTCATGCATGTTACCATGCACACAACTGTTACTCTCAACCATATTGCGATATGTGCATGTTCACTTGTGGTGGGTTTAACTGCATTGCATCACAGTGGTCATCACAGGGGCCTATTTGCAGGAGATGTAACATATCTATAGACTACCTCACAACCTGTCATTACAAGAAATCTGGACAAAGGCTGACAGAATGGGGGGGACAAAGGCCCAAAACTAGGGACATATTTTAAAATTAGTCTTATACAGTGCATATAAAAGGTGTACACACCCCTGTTTAAATGCCAGGTATTTGTGATATACAAAAATGAGACCACTATAAAACATTTCCAAACTCTTCCAACCTTTAATGTGACCTATAACCTGTACAATTCAATTGTAAAACAAACAGATCTGTTAGGGGAGCAATTATGACAAATAAAAAAATGTACAATAAGCTAGATGCATAAGTGTACATGGGCTGAAGCTAATACTGTGTTGAAGCAGCTTTTGATATAATTACAGCATTATGTCTTCTTGGGTACACACCCACAATCAATTACAGAGACTCTTTGATTAACACTAAAGAATGGTCAGCTGTCCTACTAGGATTTTCCTGACATTTACCCAGTTGCCTGCTACCGCAACAGCCATGGTTTGCATAGAGCTTACAAAGCATCAAAGGGATGTCATTGTTGAAAGTTATCTGCCCGGAGAAGGGTAAAAAAACATTTCCACAGCATTGCATATACCATGGAACACAGTGACGACAGTCATCAAAAGATGGTGGAAAAATGGGGCATAAGTGACATTGCAAAGAAATGGACATCCCTCCAAATGTGTTGAAAGACAAGACCCAAACTTGACAGGGAGGCTGCCAGGAGACCTACAGCAACACTAAATGAGTTAATGGAATCTCGGGCAGGTACTGGTTGTGTATTACCTATGACAACAATCTCCCGTATTCTCCACATATCTTGCCTATGGGGTAGGGTTGGAAGATGGAAGCCTTTCCGCACACAGAACAACATCCAGTTCAGGCTATATTCTCAAGAACAAAACATCAGGTCTCCCAAAAGCATGTGGGAAACTGTGTTATGGTGTAATGAGACCAAGGTTGCACTGTTTTGCCACAATTCCGAAAGGTTTGTTTGGTGCACTAACAACACTGTGCATCACCAAAAGAACACCATCTCCACAGTGAAGCATGGTGATGGCAGTGTCCTGCTTTAGGGGTGCTGTTCATAAGCTGGAAGTAGGCCTTTAGCCAAGGTGGAGGGGATTATGAACAGTTTCAAATACCAGTCCCTTTTTGCCTAAAACCTTCAGGTGTCTGCTAGAAAGCTGTAGATGAAGAGGAATTATACCTTTCCACATGATAATGACCCAAACCAAACATCCAAACTAGAAGACAGTCAATGTTTTGGAATGGCCCAACCAGAGTTCACACCTGCATCCAATCAAAAATCTCTGGGGTGTCCTGAATAGGGCTGTGCACAAGAGATGCCCTCGCAATCTGACAGAGTTGGAGGGCTTCTGCAAGGGAGAGTCTGCAAATATTGCAAAGTCAAGATGTGCCATGCTGACAGACACCTTCCCAAGAGGACTGACTGTTGTAATTAAATTTAAATGTGCTTCAACAAAGTATTAGTCTAAGGGTGTACACACTCATGCAACCAGCCTATTGCATGTATTTAATTTCCTGTATGTTACCCTTAACCTATGTGTTTGTTTTTCAATTGGATTGCACAGGTCATAGGTCACATTCAAGGTGGGAAATGTTATGACATGATTTATGTGGTTTCATGTTATATATTAGACAGATCTGGCATGTCAACAGGGGTGTGTACACTTATTATACCCACTGTAAGCTTAGAAGGTTGTTAGAGCAACCAGGTTTTGAAGTGTGAAACTCAAATTATGTCATTAATTAGTGATGCCAATCCTCAGATTATCCCAGTAATGTGTCAGACAAACAGAGGATTTATGAGGAACAGACCAAAAATATGAGCCACACATCTAAACATTCAGCGAAGCTCTGTACAGTTGAGAGGTATGTTCTGTAGGAGTTGCCACTGTGTTATACAGGTGAACAGTAATAATGTGTACAAGGCTGCAGTGTGTGCTAGGTGAAGGCCCATCACCTACTAACACTACTCATGTATCCCAGAGGTGTATATTAGTAGTAACATTAAGTGGAAAGGGCAGCACTGCATGATGTTGAGGGCCTGTCTAGAGTGTGTATGTTCTGGTCTGACTGTGTCGTGAATGTCACCAGTTGGCTATTGTGAGGTCTGTGTAATGCATTTGTTCCACCTCACCTGTATGTGTGTGTGTGCATGTGTGTGTGTGTGTGTGTGTGTGTGTGTGTGTGTGTGTGTGTGTGTGTGTGTGTGTGTGTGTGTGTGTGTGCACATGCATGCATGTGTGTACCAGCAAACCTTATAGTGCAGGTATTAATTTACATATGTTGTCTTCGCCTCACAGGTGGACATGGTGGTCATTGTCCCTCTCTCTCAGAATCTGATGTCGGTGTCTCTGCAGGCTCTGACAATGATGGTGGTCATAGTGGGGTACAGGTGGGTTGTCAGCAGCTGAATATGTGCCATTTGTTGGCATCCCACAGTCATCCACAATGTCCCTACACACAGTCACAATGCCCACACATACCATGTCCCCAGCAGCCACAGATAATGGACAGTTGGCAGTTGGTGGCATGGAACAGGTTAGTGTGGTGACTATGGCAAGTGTGAGTGTAGCCACTAATCATAGCCAGAGTACAGGCAAGGTCCCACACAAGCAGATGGACAGGGGTGTTTGAAGGAGCAGGTGGCACCAGACACATGTTTCTGGTTGTCATGGATTCCCAGGCATGTAGTGAATGCAACACTAGACAAATACTCTGGGTCTTAGATGCAACTCTTCCTGGCTTATGTGGCAACATACATGACCATGTTGAGGTCACACATCAAAATATTGAGGTCATGAATAGATGGATTAGTGAGACCTTGTCAGTCCTCGACCATGGCATGTCTGTGCTAAAGCATGTGGTGGGAGATGGGCATTGGCCACGTTGACATAGGTAAGCATCAACATCAGCTGAGAGTCTACGGGGCCATGCATCTTCACACTCCCGTAGTGGCAGTACCACCAGCACTACTGAAGGGGGGTGCTGTCCACACCACACCAAAGCAGACCATGGGCACATGGTCGGCTGGTCCCATCAGGGACATGGATACAGCAGACAGAAGTCACCATCCGGAAACAGTACTGAATCTGACCTTGGGCCTGGTGGTGTCAGTGAGACCCCTGGCAGGACCAATTCCCATGTCCATGGCTAGAGGCAGTGAACTGAACCCCCTGCCATGTACAGTCCACAGCTGTCCAACCTATCCCTGTGTAAGGCAGCCACATGGCATGACTGTGTACATACTTACACACACACACATCTGTATCACAAGCAGGTCACCTCTAGACACATACAGCACCTCTGCACAGCCCATTTATAGAATACCCCTCCAAACACATACATGATGTCAACCGTATGGCCCAGCCTAGGCCTCTGGCATACCCACACCACACCCTGAGCATATGATGATACCTGTACCACATCCCTGTCATCCATACCATCAATGCAGGGACATGCTAATATGGGTCTGATGCACAGGGTGAACATAGTTCAGTGTAACTATGTAATGCTGTGTAAGGTGTTGTCTGCTTGCATTTGTTATGGGTACACATAAAAGTGTACATACCTTATTAGCCATGATACATTATTGCTGTTAGTACTGCTGACTGAATGTAGTCTGACATGCTGTATTCTGTTTGTCTGCCAGATGTCTGTGTGTCTGCAGGCTGTGACCCTGCAGACATTACCAACATGGAGTATGGCAGAGTGGAAATACATCGACCTTGTCAGAGCTGAGGTACAGCTGTATATGTATACCTTTACCAGGTCTGTTTGACAGTTATGCATGTGCCACAGAGCTTATAAGGCTGAAGGGTATGTTCAGATAAGTCTATGGTGACTAACATCAGCAGCCCTTGTAAAGTGGACAATGGTAAGTGTAGTGGGTGGAACATACCTCAGATTGGTAAAACCCACTCCCCCAGAGGATATTGTGTTGACCAAACAAACAGAGAATACTGTTCCCACAAACACAGTCACACACACACACACACACACACACACACACACACACACACACACACACACACACACACACACACATGCACGCATAGGATCATAGTCATCAGTGTCGGGTATGGAAACCCTACCCTTACCCATCTAATTAGTGGTACTCCAGTGTTATGCGGTTATCGCAGGTGGCACGGAGCTAATAGTGTGATGACTGTTCCAAGGTACCTGTTAAGTGAATAACATCATGTGCCCTTCTGAAGTATGGTAATGGGGGGTGTACTGGGTGTGGAAGTACTCATTAGACTGTTACCTATGAGTGTACACACTCACAAACACTGCTATACACACCAGTGCACACACAATTGCCAGTACTGACATTAGCAGCCCTGCCTACCATATTATACATTCCATAGTGTTACATAGCTGTTACATGTAGCACGGCGCTTATAGGGCTGGATATTGTCTACAAATACCTCTACAGTGGATGTGAACAGCAGCCTTTGTTAAGTGGACCTTGGGACGTGTACTTTGAGTACTATGGCCTAAAATTGTAAACCACGGCCACCCAATGGATATAGTTTTCACTCATACACACAAGATACTGTTCTTAGACACACACACACACACACACACACACACACACACACACACACACACACACACACACACACACACACACACACACTTGCCAGGACTGAGATTAGAACCCTTATCTATCTAGTTACTGCTAATACAGTGTTATGTATTTATCACATGAGCCACAAAGCTTACAGGGTGAAGACACTCCCAAGGTAATTCCAAGGTGAAAAACATCACCAGGCCTTGTAAAGTATGGCAATGGGTAATTTACTGGCTTTACTGGAAAGGCTCATATAGATTCTGCTGCAGTTTGCTGTGAGGGAAAGGTTGGTTTGCTTTTTATTTGTTGCATTCTGTATTGCTTTTTTGCCCTTTTATATTTTGTATACTGTGATATGTTTTCTTTACACTGTGTTTTACTTGTATTCTGCTTTTAACTGCATATTAAAACCTGAAAAGACACCACAACTCTGTCTTTTGTGAGTCAGACATATTTGTTTCCCAGCCTCCCACCAGGTTACTGTTGTGTATTTAAACACCACTGACTTTCTAGTTTCTGCCCCTTATGTTAATTTGACCATATATCTCATTTCCTTTCTGCTTTTACTGGTTGGTGTGAGTAAACACAAAATTATCATTTTGTGAAATCACTCCCCTTCAACTATTTAAATTTATTGGCCATCCTACTGTATTCTATAGTACCAGAATAAAAAAGTGACCACCCCTTTCAATCTATCTTGCTGTTTTAAAAATAGTGACTCTCCACTAAAACTTAACTTTTTAGATAGGTAAAACTTAAGTTACCTATGTTCACATCTAATTCCTCTAGTGCACACTTCAGTGTTTAGGATAAACCATTTTTTTCATCTTACCTTTAACCATCTATTGTAAGACCACCAGTTATTGGAGAGCCCACATTCTGCCTCTCAGTAGTCATCTTGGGATTAATGCTTCTGTTTTCTCCTGGTGAGAGAATGAGTGTAGTTACATTATTTCCTGGAGAGTGCTGATCACCAGAAAGCTTAATAACTGCTTTATAGGTGACAGCTTGGAATCTGTGCTTATATTCTGATCCTGGTGAGAGTAGGAGCAAAGTGCATTAATTCCTGAATCTTTCTGGTAGGAGAGTGAGTGTCTGTGCTTAACGTACTTGATTGGTCTGGTTGCTATTCAAGGCATCTACCAGAAAAAGGCTACAAGCCTGCAGACCCTTGCAACATCTGGAACAAGACTGTGGATCACCAAACAGGCCATGGCCTGCTTCTCTTCTTGGGACTGGTACTAACATTTTGCTTCTGATGAGAGAAGAAGTAAAGGAGTATTGTATCCCAACAGAATGAAGCTGTTCTGAAACCATCATTAATAGTAGTCAGGCAGTAACCTTTCATGCGACTCCCCTCGTTTCATCATTCTTGACAAGCTAATTCTTTATTTTCTGTAAATACTGCTTGATTTCTTCCTAACTTTAGAATATCTGTCTAAATACTTCACCCTTAAATTTTCAGGGTCTACGTATTAGTTTCCCCTCTAGTGTTAGGCAGTAGTCTATACAGATTCAGACACTTTGAGTGACATTTTTCCTGTAAAAGGCTTTAGTAGTTAATATATTGAGCTCATATCCAGGCATGTCTAATGGTCAGTTCCCTGTGCTTTCTCCTGTCAACCTGGTGAACTTGGGCATCTTGAGGCAATGTAGCAACTGACTCATGTGCACAGACAATCCTCTCCTCTTACCTCCCAACACTATGACTTGTGAGAGATGCACATATATAGCCAAATTGGAAGCCAAACACTCTCCAGCCAAGACTGGATTAGCCAGTCAAGAGGAGAAGATTAACACCTGCACCACACCACATTCAACATATAGCCCTCCAGAACTTACACCACCACAACCCTCACATAGCAAACACAAAACACACACCTACTTTTGTAGAGGCTCTCAATAAAAATCTGTCCAAACAGCAGGGACCTCCGAAGCAGAAACACAAACAACCACCACATCCCAGCACAAACCATGAGATATATATCTCACATCAACAGTGTGCCACTCAACCAGAGCCCATAAGACAAAACAACTTACCCGAAACACTAGTCATAGGTGACTCAACAGTAAGGCACACTGATGTCCCACTCAGTAGGCTGAATAAGGAGAAAGTTATGGTCAGCTGCCTGTTGGGTGCCAGGATCCACCATATAATGCACGCACTTAGGTCACTCCACAACAGGTACAAATATGACTCTGTCATTGTCCATATTGGTGTGATTGACCTGAGATGTACCTCCCTGGACTACATGAAAAGAGACAAAGAGGAGCTCTCGGATCTTGTAGCCCAGGCAGGTATGACTCTAGCTCTGAGTAGCATCCTACCATCACCCAGAATGGTACCACAGTGCAAGCAGAAAATAATTGACTTCAACAATTGGCTAAGTTTCTGGTGTCATTTAAGGGCATCCAGTATCTGTCTGCGTGGGATGACATGACCAACAGACCTCTATGCTTCTCCAGAGATGGCCTGCACCTGTCACCCCACGGATTCCGGATACTGGCCAAGGCTCTTGCCACCCCTTTAGTGCCTTTTTTAGGCAATGTCCTGAAGATAAAATTACCACCATAACAATTACAAGCAAACAAAATCTGAAGGTTATGCTACTCAACGCTAGAAGCCTAAATCTCAAAATGCACTAGCTCGAAGCACTCCTTAAAATGGAAAACATCGACATCTGTGCAGTGACTGAGACCTGGTTCAAGGCTCCGGAGAGCACCCCAGCACTATCAGGCTATAATTCATATCACACATTTTGGCCCCTAAACCTGAACCGAAGCAGTAAAGACAGCGGTGTCTCCATATCCATAAAGGATGTACACACCTTCAGACTAGTAGCCCAACATAACGCATCAGAGATACTTCAGGTACAACTAACACTGGGTAAAACAAGCCCCCACCATGTCCCAAGACTCCCACTCCACATTCCTAACCTCACTGGAAAATATTAGGGTACAACCCAATACCCTTATACTGGGATACTTTAACTACCCCTCCATTAACTGGGAAAATTACTCATGTACCAACACACTTGCTCAGTGTTTTCTGGAATTCATTAATTCCAAGCCCTGGACCAACTCATTCTTACCCCCACCAGGGGTAGAAACATCCTTGACCTGGTCATTACTAACATGGGCGACCATTGCTCTACACCAGTAATCAACTCCTCCCTGGTCAGATCTGACCACAAGCTAATCACCATGGATATCCACATCCTACCCTCACCTTCCCCAAAGGAAACCACTGTAAAAAAACTTCTCCAAAGCCAATTTTGGGCTTCTAAAAACACAGGTGGCTAACTTCACGACACCCATGCAAATGGAAAAATAGTGCATGACTGCTGAATCATACACCAATGCACTGTATGAGCACATACGCAAGTACATGGAATGGGCCATACCAAACAGAACCAAGATGCTCTCCTCCAAAAAAAGGGAGCCAATCTGGTGGTCCCCCACCTTAAACAAACTATACAACAGAAGGAAAAAACTGTGCAGAAAAGGGTGAATTCCCAAGAATGGAAAAACTCCCTTGTTAGCCTCAGCAAAAAAGTGAGATCCCTCATCAAATCCATTAAAGCTAGCTACAAAAACAAAATTGCTGTGGATTCTAAAGACAACCACAAGGCATTCTATAGTTATGTCAAGAATCTACATGGCAATACTCAGATCTGCTCTGAGTTACAGCACAATGGCAATACATATACAGAACCAACTGATATTGCCAACATATTGGCTTACAGGTTCAGTGCGAACTTTATCCCCCTTTCACCCTCTAAAGGGCTTTTCACAATACCTGAGGAATACAAAGTCCCTATTATCACAGCTACACAGGTAAAAACAGCACTGTCCAAAGCCAAAAATACAGCTTTCATGGGACCTGATAATATCTTGGCTGTGTTCTACATGAATTACAAAGTGTAATGGCACCACACCTGAGTACCCTGTTCAATCACAGCCTCATTTCAGGCTTTGTTCCTACCAAATGGTGCACTGCTATGGTCATCCCACTCCACAAAGGGGGAATGACTACAGAGCCTGGGAACTATCACCCATTAGTCTGACGAGTCTGATATGTAAGGCTATGGAGCACATCATCATGGACCTTACAAATAAGGAAATAGGGAATCTCCAAACTCTGGAACCCACGCAGTTTGGGTTTGTGAAAGCTAGATCATGCCTGCACAACCTGATAGACTTCTATGAGTCTGTCACCAGAACTGTGGATGAAGGCAAGATAGTTCACACAGCCCACCTAGATCCTGTCAAGGCCTTTGACACCATCCCTCACTCAGAAATCATAGATTGACACACTAAACTAGGCATAAACCCCTATGTCATAAGATGGGTTGCCAACTGGCTCACTGATATAACCCACACTGTGAAAGTAGTGGACTCCAAATCTGACTACCGACCAGTTACAAATGGTGTCCCACAGGGATCAGACCTAGGTCCTCTCCTGTTTGGCATCTACTTCTCTCAAGTTCAAACCAACACAAAGGGACTCTGGCTGACCAAGTTTGCAGATGATTGCAAACTGGGAGCCATTATTGATTCTCCAACTGATATAGACATTCTACAAAAAGGCCTCACTGACACCAATGATTGGTGCCAGAACTATGGCATTAAGCTCAATGCCAAAAAGTGCATTGTCATTCCCTTTGGGAAAATTTTGGTGTCCATGAACTAAAACATAGGCAATTGTCCACTAAACACTGAACGTGTGATAAGAGACCTGTGGATACAGGTTGACAGCAACCTCTCCATTGATAACCACATATTCACTGCAGTCAGAAAGTCCTTCTATGTGGCACATCTCATTACAAAAGGTTTCTCATCCAGGAAGAAAGAGGTCATAATCCCTCTCTACTTGTCTCTCATTAGACCTAGTATAGAATACAAGGCCCCATTTGATATGTACCTCACTAGACATGTACAACAACTGGAAAGGCCACAAAAATACCTCACTAAGAGGATCTTAGGCCTTAGACACATGCCCTATATGGACAGACTCAAAAAACTCCAGCTATACTCTGCCTCTTATCTCTCTGCTTGACCTACAAAGCCATGTCTGACCCAAAGCTGCTAGATATGCTACACCTAAAGAAATCTCAATCCCTCTGTGCCACACTCTCAAGGGACCTAAACCTCATTACCACAATAAACAGACTATGCTGTAGGGACAGGTTCCTAACCCAGAGTCTTTCCGTACTCTGGAACAAACTTCCTATTCATGTCAAGCAGAGCACTTCACTGGCCCTCTTTAAGAGAAATCTTGACGAGTGGATAGGCAATAGGAAGTTCACCCCAGGGATCACTTCAGTGGCCTTGCTTAACAGGGGCACTGGGAACTAATTTTGGGTGGCATGATGCCAGGGATTCTTCTTGGGCTAGGCTTATATAGGCTCCAGGGCCGTTAGCCTAGTACACACCTATGAATCTATGAACCTATAAGAATGGACCCAAATTACTCAAACCTAGATTTATACACACTTACACACAAAAATACACTCATGCACACATTTGCCAAGACTGAGATTAGCAGCCCTGTCTATCTTGTTAGTCAGTCCATACTGTTACATAGTTCCTGCATGCAGCACAGTGCTTATTGGGCTGAAGAGTGTCAACAGATACCTGTATGGTTGATGAAGACAGTGGGCCTTGTAAAGTGGACCTTGGGACATGTACTGGGAGTACCATGGCCTAAAAATGTAAAAGCCCCACCCCAATGGATGTAGTTCTCACTCAGACACATACACAGGATATAGTTCTCACACATACACACACACACACACACACACACACACACACACACACACACACACACACACACACACACACACACATTTGCCAGGATTGAGATTAGAACCCTTACCTATCTAGCTATTGCTAATACAGTGTTATGCATTTATCACAAATGCCACGGAACTTATACTGTGAAAAGTGTCCCACAGTTTTTCCTGAGGAGAACAACATCACCAGCCATTGTAAAGTGTGACAATGGGCAGTGTATGGGTTGAATTAGGCCTCAAAATGATGTATCCTACAAATATATGCACAAACACTTATAGACACACACACATGCATTTGCCAGGACTCAGATTAGAACACCTACCTCTGTAGTCATTGGTACTATAGTGTACTATAGTGTTATGCAGTTACCACACGCACCTTGGAGCTTACAGGATGAAGAGTGTCCAAAGGTACCTATATAGTGAATAACATCACCAGCCTTTGTAAAGTATGGCAATGGGAGTTGTACTGGGTGAGAAGGGCCTCAAACTACTTTCACCAACATGTTTACACACTCACAAATATTTTTATACACACTAATGCACACACACACGCACACACTTTTGCCAGTACTGAGATCCATAGGTTCATAGGTTCATACATGTGTACTAGGCGAATGACCATGGAGCCTTTACAAGCCTAGCCCATGGGAATACCCTGGCATTTTGCCACATGATGATAGTCCCCAGTGTGTTTAATGAGCCACTGGAGTGATCCCCAGGGTGGGATTTCTATTCCCTATCCACTCATCCAGATTTCTCTTGAAGAGAGCCAGTGAGGTGCTCTGCTTGACATGTATGTGAAGTCTATTCCATGGCACGGGCAGTCTCTGGGTTATGAATGAAACAAATACAGCTGGATATAGAACTGGAATACACCAAAACACTAATTTCAATGAAGCGCTCTTCAACTAAGCTATTGATTAGACTTCTTCAGACAAAACAGCATCAAAGAAATTCAAACTTAAATAAACTCATCAATTAAAACCATGTGATAAACAAAGCCCAAAATTTAAAAGGGCATGACATTCCCAATTAATGGTATTAAACTAGTAAGTAAGAAGAAATGTAATTGTAATTCTAAATCAGTTGTTTATGTGGCTAAATGTGAATGCTGTCCATGTTTCTACGTTGGAAAGACTGATCGTAGGTTACATGACAGAATTTATGAGTATGTTTACAGTATTCAAAGGCAAATGGAAGAAAATGCATTAGCCAAACATGTTAAAAGTTTCCCACATCATTCTTTTAAATTTTGGGTAATACAACAAACTGAATATACTGATAGGGGTGGACCCATCAGTTTATTTTTGGAAAAATTAGAACTGTACTGGCAAATTAGACTTTCCGCATATTACCACCCAGGGCTAAACGATACATGCTCTCTTACGTGTTTGTTGAAATTGAAAAGTTTACTTAGATGAAATTGATATATAGTCGAATATGTTTATTTATTTATTTATGAATTTATATACAATTGCACATTTGTATATGTATATGTGTATTTACTGATTTATTTATTTATGCATAATTTTTATATATTTACATTTTTAAATATAGACCTCTTCTATTAATTAATGAGTTTTAACATAAATAAAATAGTGACTGTAGGCTAGATGGACATAATATGTGTATTTAGTTGGTATCCACATGACAATATTTAAGGTGTTATATTTATTAGTGTATTCAGTATATGCTGCTCCACCTTAAACTGTTGCCCTTTTTAAACTTTTTATATGGAATGTCATGCCCTTTTAAATGTTGGGCTTTGTTTATCACATGGTTTTAATTGATGAGTTTATTTAAGTTTGAATTTCTTTGATGCTTTGTCTGAAGAAGTCTAACCAATAAGTTAGATGAAAAGCGTTTCATTAAAATTAGTGTTGTGGTGTATTCCAGTTCTGTATCTGGCTTTATTTGTTTCATTCAGAAGTTTTTGTTCGTTTTATTCGTAGTCTCCGGGTTATGGCATGGGCAGTCTCTGCATTATGAACATGTCCCTCCAGCATGTTCTGTTGATTGTGGAAATGGGGTTGAGGTCTCTGGGGCATGTGGTGTGGATGGATTGGATTCTTTAGATGTAGCATTCCTGACAGAGCTGGGTCAGACATGGCTTGGTAAGTCAGGCAGAGATCGCCTTTAAGTAGCCAATATGAGACAGAGAATAGTTGGAGTTATTGGAGTCTGTCCATATAGGGTAAGTGTTAAAGGCTTAGGATCCTCTTTGTGAGGTACTTTTGCAGCCTCTCCAGTTGTTGCAGGTGTCCAGTGAAGTACATGCCAAACAGGCTATTATACTCATTGATTTGGCCTAATAAGGGGAGAGTAGAGGGAGACAATGAACTCTTGCTTCCTGGATGCAACACCCTTAGTAATGAGATGTGCCACATAGAAGGACTTTCTGAACACAGTGGCACTGTGGTGGTCAACAGAGAGCTCGCTGGCAAGATGTGTTCCCAGTTCTCTTATAATGACTTCAGTGTTCAGTGGACTACCGTCATTGTGGTAATTCATGGGAACCATGTTGTGTTGGCACATTTTCTGGCATTGAGCTAGAGTCTGGGGTTCTGACCCCAGTAATAGGTCTCAGTGAGACCTTTGCGCAGGATGTCAACATCACGTGGGGAGGTAATAATAGCATCCACCTTGCAGTCATCTGTGAGCATTGTCAGCCAGAGTCCCTATATGTTGGGCTGGACTTCAGAGGTGTAGATCCCGAACACGAGGGGACCCAAGACCAAACTCTGTGGGACTCCACTTGTGACTGGTAAGCAGTCTGACAGAAACTCTGCTGCTCTCACTCTGTGGGTTCTATCTGTGAGCCAGTTTGCAAGCCACCTAGTGATATAGGGGCTAATGCCTAGCTGAGTGTGTTTGTCTATGATTCCTGAGTGGTGAATGGTATCCAAGCATTAGAAGGCTCATCTATCTTGCTATTTATTCCATTCTGTTACATAGATATTGCATGTGGCACGGAACTTATAGGGCTGCTGAGTGTCTACAGCTACCTCTACAGTGGATGACAATAGTTGGGTGGGCAACAGCAATACACACACACACACACACACACACACACACACACACACACACACACACACACACACACACACACACACCTGAGATTAGAACCCCTACCTATCTAGTTACTGCTACTACAGTGTTATGCATTTATCGTACATGCCACAGAGCTTATAGTGTGAAGGGTGTCCCAAGGTACTTCTAAGGTGAGGAACATTGCTGCCCTTGTAAAATATGACAATGGGTGAGGTACTGGGTAAGAGAAGCCACAAAGCACTTTAACCTACACATGTACACACACAAATATACTCTCACACACATTTACTAGGACTGAGATTAGAACCCCTGCCTAACTAATTATTTGTACTATAGTGTTACATAATTATTACACATGCCACAGAGCCTATAGGGCTGTTGGCTGCCCAAAGGTAAATCTAAGGTGAGTGACATCAGCAGGACTGCTAAAGTAGGGCAATGGCAAGTGCACTAGGTGTGAATGGGCTCAAAATCCTTAACCTACCCACATACAAACACACACACTTTTACATTTGCCAGGACTGAGATTAAAACCCCTACCTAACTACTTATTTGTATTATAGTGTTACAGAATAATCGCATGCACCACAGAGCTTGTAGGCCTGAAGGCTGTCCAAAGGTACTTCTAAGGTGACTGACATCAGCAGAACTGCTAAGGTAGGGCAATGGCAAGTGTACTGGGTGTGAAAGGGCTCAAGCTCTTTAACCTACACACACACACACACACACACACACACACACACACACACTTTTACATTTGTCAGGACTGAGATTAGAACCCCTATCTAAGTAGTTATTTGTACTATATTGGCGTACAGTTATCAGACACACCACAGAGCTTGTCAAACAGAGGTCAGTCCAACAGTACTTCTACAGTGAATGATGTCAGCAGATCTTGTGAAGTAGGGAATTGTGAGGAGTACTAGTTGGGAACAGACTAAAACACTTATTCCTACACCCCCACAAGCACACGCACAACTACTGTTAGATATGCTGGGACTGTGATTAGAACCCCTATCTATCTAGTTATTTGTATGATAGTGTTACATAGTTATCGCACACATTATAGAGCTTACAGCACTGAAGCCACTCCAAGGTACTTCTAAAGTGAAGGACATTAACAGATTTTGTAAAGTAGGGAAATGGGAAGTGTACTGAGTGGGTAAGGCATCATAATACTTAGATTTACAGACACACACACACACACACACACACACACACACACACACACACACACACACACACACACACACATACACAGGTAGGTGATGTGATATTCCAACCCCCACCTCAGTACCATCACACAATGAATCTCATCTTCATGATGGAACATCCCAGTAGTTACAACTTGTATGCAACTGTCTTCAGCAGGACATCAATATATGCCATTCAGGGTATCCCTGTGTATGACTCACTCTCTGGGTGTGTATCCCTGAGTGTCTCACTCTATCGCTGTCTGTCCCTCTCTTCCCCATGTCTATGTGTGTGTATACATGACATATTGTAATATGTTGCCCATATATGTGTGTGTATCACACACAACAGATGTAGCCATACCACATATGTGCCACCTACAGCTGCCTGTGGGTATTCCTGTCTGATGGGTGTGTGTGGAGACAGGTTTACATAGCTGTGTATATGCAAAGACATTTGCACAATACTGAGAAATAATAGTCCAATGTGGTTTCAGACATGGGCTTCACTTCTGTAAGTGTAGGGGCATGCTCTGTATAGTACGTGTGGGAATCCATTCCAGGGATACTTGTACTCCAGTCTAGGGTGTTGTGTCTTACAGCCATACCTTGCAACCTGTTTGTGCAAGATATCTGGAGATAGGCTGCCAATATGGGGAAACAATCAGCCAAACATAAGGGACTACTGCAACTATTGCTCTTGTCAATGTATGAGTTGCTTGAGTTACAGGGTTTGTTTTAGCAGAGACATTTTTTGACATATGTAATGTTTGACACTGTACTGTATTGTGTCATTACCTACTGACAGATATAATCAGATCAGCACATTTATTTACCAGAGAAATACAAGATGGTTGATGTACAAACTTATATTATGATGTATAGGCTTGCACAATCTGGCCAGTTGGGAGATGTGTCTACAGCCTATTGAATGATGAAGCTGTGTAAAGGTCCAGCACCTTGGTGATATGCTGGCTGGGGAATCTCCTAGTTATGCAGTATTCTTCTTACTTGAAAGGTCATATCCTGGTGTGGCCATACCTGTCAACTGTACAGATTCCCACAGATTATCCAGATTCATGCCTCATGTATGTGGTTGATTTCCAATAACATTGTTGTTTTCTAGCACATTTGTTGCAAATCATTCAGGGTTGCAGTCAGGGAATACTGACAGAACATTAGAGTTTCAGACTTCACATACTTCATGACATCCATGCTACCACACACCCCCTCTGTTATTCTATCAACTTTCATTATGAGAGCAATATTTCAAATGTGTCCCTGTAGTTGGGTCTTTATCCCACCATTGTGTATAGCTTTGTCCAGATTTCTTCCTCTACGAGGTTGAGAGGTATGTTACTAGCATTTAGCAGCATACCTTAGATTTGCATTTTATTGACTGTGTTATGTTGGTAGCATGGACCCCATGACATTCCCTACAAAGGCACTATGCGTGAGGCATGGGTCTTTGCCAGAGACCTGTAGGCCATGTGAGACTGATGCAGGCCATCTGTAGCAAGCAGTGGGTTCTGTCACTCATATGTTCCCAGGCTGCCAGGCAGTGGACCCCCCTGGGGTGACAATGGTAAGTGATAGAATGCACTACTGTGCTACTAGGC
Organism: Protopterus annectens; assembly: GCF_019279795.1. Taxonomy (NCBI): domain Eukaryota; kingdom Metazoa; phylum Chordata; order Ceratodontiformes; family Protopteridae; genus Protopterus; species Protopterus annectens. The sequence continues at coordinate 163,473,372 of NC_056733.1, forward strand.
ACCATACCTCTCTACTTATGTGAGGCAGACATCTGGACAAGGCCATGAGTAATTGGGTGACAAAGACCTAAATATATGGACCATTGTAACTATTGGCCTTACAAACCTAGAAGGGTGATACAATAACAGATTTTGCATTAGCTTGCATTTTTTCTATAGGGTATGAAGTCTGAGACACTACAATCCATCAATATTTTCTGACTTTAGACCTTCGTGGTTTGCCTCTGATTTGCCAGGCAGCCACTATTTCAGACTAAAGACACCACGGATATGATGCATAACTGTGTACAGTATGCGAAAGTTCTGTACAGTTGTGAGGTATGATAGGCACTATGTAGGTTACTGCAACCTGAGTACTGTTCATGTGTCTGACCCCCTGCACATGACCTGCCCAGCCTCCAAGCAGTAATTGATATTGACATCTGGACAGTGTGTACAACTCCCACTGTAGGTGTAGCTGACATGCAAAATAGTTGGCACTGCATTTCGTGGAACATGTCCTTGTCTACCACAGTACTGCACCTAGGCCACTAGGACACAACAGCCATGAGAAGTTGCTGGCCACATCCTGACAGTATTCCCCACACATATGCATAGCTCATTGACCTCTGCATATTGTGGACATGCAACAAGTTAACCATGTTGATTGGGACAGCCCTGGCAATGTGTGCTCTGCTGCTACTACCGTACAGACTTACATGTTACTGCATTTCTATGTGAATATGGGTGTGGGGGGCACACCTGTCAGCAGTACACATTTGCACAGACTGCACTGATATTGGCTTTACATTTTGATTCCATTTAGCATAGAATTGTGCCCTGTCTTTGAGAATAGAGGCATATCACTACAGACCACAGATTAGATTGCAATGCCATATGATTGAGTTTCAGACTTCTTACCCTTCAGAGTCTTACTGGAAATGCAAGGCCTGCTGTGATATCATTGTGTAAGTCTGTAGGGGGTATTTCATCATTGTCATCATTTGTGTGCCTTTGCCAGACATTCCTTTATTGTTTTCTACAGCTGACTTGCTGTGTGGGTCTGGGGGTGAGTATGGGATCCCCACAGTGATATCCATGCATGTGACCTATGACCCCCCTTAGTTGGCTCGCCACATATACTGCAGTTGGATTTGTCACCTTAAATGATGCTGCATAGTGTGAGGAAGCCAGTATTGTGCAGACATTTCCTGGTGTCCCACATAGCTGTCAGTTGTCTGCTGCTATCCCAGTAGGCCATGCCATTCCCTTACATGCATGTAGCATTACCTTAGATATGCTACCAAAACATACTAATCCATTCATTTATTGTTAAGAAGACTGACTTACCTTGTGCCTACGGCAGTTGTTAAGATGGTACTTGAGGGCTGCCTATGTTGGATACACACAGTACACTGCCTATACATGGTAAGTTACAGGTAATGTGATGTGTGTGTCATCCATTTTACTGTGTGTGCAAGTCAGAGAGAGGTGTCAGTCCCTGGGTCGCTACAGTGTCAGTGTGTGTGCTATGCATTGCCTCTTTGCAAAGGCCTGGGCATACTGTGCACACCTCCATCTGTCTATGGGAGCTGGCTCAGGAGCTTCCTCATCTGAGTCCCTCTGTGCCTGTGGAGATCATGGTAATGGTGGGGGCTGTGTGGCTCTTCCCCGTGCTGCTCCTGCTGCAGCTGTTTCCACAGGATCATATTGTGTAGCATGGCACATACTATGAACATGTGTGCACATGTGGCTGGAGAGTACTGCAAGGTTCCACCAGATATGTCAAGGCAGTGGAACTGTGACTTGAGCATCCCATACACATTCTCTATAATGATCCTGGTTTGTGTGTGTGCCTCATTATGGAATTCTTGAGTGGGAGTGTGTGCATGTCTGATGGGTGTCATCATCCACGGCTCCAGTGCATAGCCAGCAACCCCCACCAGACAGCCATACAGGATGTCCCCACTGGCAAATACCTGGTACACCTGTGATGAATTCCAGATGTGGGAGTCGTGATAGCTACTAGGGCTGCCAGCACACAGATTCATGATAATGCCCTGGGCATTGCACATGACCTGGCAGTTAATGGAGGTGAAGTCCTTCAGTTTATGTAGACCCTACCCTGTTCATCGGGTGGTGCTTTGATGTGGATGTGCATGCGCACCCAGTACCTCCGGGTATTCTGCTACACGGTGGAAGAAACAAATGGTGCTGGTCCTCTCCTCATGGGTGTTGGGAAAGTAAATGTGCTCACCAGCATGTGGTAGGATGGCATTCAGGAACTGGTGGAGTACCCTGGATGCAAATGCCAGTGAGAGTCCCATGATGTCCCCAGTAGGTCTTTGGAAAGTACCTGTTAGTATTCTTAAGGCTACACATACCTTGGTATCCACTGGGATGGGTTCCCCTCTGTTGACTCTAGATCTGAGTTGAGGCTGGCACAGCTCGATGATTTGCTGAAGTATGTCTCTGTCCACACTATAATGCTCTACTATATCCAGATCATGTAGCCCCTGGTAAGTTACCCTCGGTCTGATCACTCTTCTCCTCCTCCTCAGTCTGTAGCGGTTGTCAACATTATCCTCCTCACTGCCCTCAGCCTCTAGCACATACTGATGGATCGAAACAATGGCAGCCCCTAACATGTTTTCGGATAAAATTCCCCTGCATGTGTACACCAATGGTACGGAGTTTGTGGGAAAAATCAGACTGTGAGGTGTTTGCATAGTTTATACTGTTGCACTGCAGATGCTGCTTCTATGATTGGCTGACTATGATGCATTCCACCTGCCAGCTATGTTATTTGTACTTGATTGCTTGTATTCTGGTATTTCCTTTTTTCCCTTCCCATTTCTGCCCCTTTTAAGCCCCAAGAAGAGCTGCACAAACCCAGTGCCCAAATGTAAACAGTCCTGCTATTTCCATTTTTTTTTTAAAACCTGCTGCATGCAGTGCAAACCCATTTAGCTAAGGTAAACAATGAGAAATGGCCCTCCCCTGGACACGAACACACTCTTCATTTCATGGAATAAGTTAATACAGCCTCAGACACACCCCTTGCTTATCTGTGCTTAGTTAAGCTCATCTGGGACCCGTGGAACTTGAATGTGCTTACACCAAGCATGACACACCTCCTTTTCATGTCTGCTGCTCCTCCTGCTTTCACCACTGCCTTATAGTACCTACACGGTTAGGTGCAGTTTGGCACTTTGCTTCTTTTTGTGATCCAGTAAATTTCCCTCATAGCATACCCCACCACCTTAGTCCCTAGCTACAGCACTACCCCAGAGCCTTTTCCCTTAACAACCACTCTTCCCGTAATGGCAAAATGCAGATTTCACTTAGAATTGCCTTTTCACATTTTTTTTTATTTTTGGCGGAAAATTGTTTGCTTGCCACTGCCCTATGCTTAAACGACCGAGATTGGCCAAAAAAATAAACTTTTATTTTTCTATTTTTGCAACACTTTTCCATGCCAATGGCCATATATTTGGCCATTGGCATGCCTAAGGATTAGAATACATGCTTTGGTTTGAACTGTCATGCCTCCGTTTTGATTTTTGCAGAAATGTATTCGGCTAGTAGCCGAATACATTTCTGCACGCTACACTATTCTGCCATGGATGCCTGCCTGCTTATTGGATCACTAATTGACCTAATCTGCATGGTTTTCAACAGAAAATGAGGTCATTAGCATAATCCAGTTGTGTCCATGGCAGAATACTGTTGCCAGGCTTGTGCATGTCCCAATGGCTATACTATTCCTGCATGGAAAGTTTGGCTTATTGAATCCCAGGGAGAGTTAATTAAGTTTAGCAAAAGATTTAAAAAAACATTCACTACATAGCTTTTACAATTCAGCATCAGAAAACTACATCATCTGATATTCTTGGGTAGACTCCCATCCAAGTACTAACCAAGCCCCACCCTGCTTAACTTCTAACATCAGATAGGCTCAGGTTCATTCAAGGTAGTACAACTACTGAAGCACATAATGACACTTACCCCAGGATTCAATAACTGTGAAATGCCATGTCCTTATAGTGCAGCAGCTGCTGCACAAAATATGGCCACCCAGCGATCCAGTAAACAAGGCTGAGGGCATGCACGAGCCTGCTAACACTATTCTGTCATGCACACAACTGGATTATGCTAATGACCTCATTTGCTGGTGAAAATGATGCAAATGAGGTCAATTAGTGATCCAGTAAGCAGGCAGGCATCCGTGGCAGAATAGTGTAGCATGCAGAAATGTATTCGGCACTGGAGGCATGGATGATGACATCCATCAGAAATGTGCACACACACCCATTCAAAAATGCCGTAATGAGGCACATGCACAAACCAGGATAATTATAGTTTCGGATGCTCAAGTCACGGTTCCGCTGCCTTGACATATCTGGTGGAATCCTGCAGTACTCTCAAGCCACATGTGCACATATGTTCATAGTATGTGCCATGCTATACAATATGATCCTGTGGAAACAGCTGCAGCAGGAACAGCACAGGAAAGGGCCACTCAGCCCCCCACCATTGCCAAGGTCCCACAGGCACAGAAGGACTCAGAGGAGGAACCCCCTGAGCCAACTCCTGTAGGCCGACAGAGGTGTGCACAGTATGACCTGGCTCTGGCAAAGAGGCAAAACATAGCACACACACTGACACTGCAGGGACCCAGGCACTGACACCTCTCTCCAACTTGCACACACAGTAAAATGGATGCCACACACATCACACTACCTGTACCACACCATGTATAGGCAGTGTACTTTGTGCATCCGGCATAAGCAGCCCTCACACGCCATCCTCACAACTGCTGCAGGCACAAGGTATGTCCGTCTTCTTAACAATAAATCAATGGAGTAGTATGTTCTGGTAGCATATCTATGGTATTGCTGCATGTATGCAAGGGAATATGATGACCTACTGGGATAGCAGCAGACAAATGACAGCTATGTGGGACACCAGGAAATGTTTGTCCAATACTGGTTTCCCCACACTATGCAGTAGTACCCAAGGTGACAAATCCCATAGCAGTATATGTGGGGGCCAATTTACTGGGGTCTGACCTGTGGTCTTTAGTGATATGCCTCTAGTCTGCAAGGCAGGGCACAATATTATGCTAAATGGGACTAAAATGTAAAACAAATATCAGTACAGTCTGTGTGAATGGCTACATTTGACAGGTGTGCCCCCCCCCACACCCATAGTCTCATAGAAATGCAGTAATGTGTATGTTTGTAGGGAAATAGCAGTAGAGCACACATTACCAGGCCTGTCCCAATCAACATGATAACTTGTTGCATGTCCACAATATGCAGGGGTCAATGAGCTATGTATATGTGTGGTTAATAATGTCAGGATGTGGCCAGCACTTACTCTTGGCTGTTGTGTAGTAGTTGCCTAGGTACAATACTGCGGTTGACAGCATCATGTTCCTAGAACTGAAGTGCTAACTATTCTGCATGTCAGCTACACCTACGGCAGGAGTTGTACACACTGTCCAGATGCCAATATCTGTTATTGCAGGAGAGCTGGACAGGTCACGGACAGGGGGCCACACATATGGACAGTACACAGCTTGGAGTAACCTACACAGTGCCTACCATACCTCTCAACTGTACTAAACTATTGCAGAATGTCCAGAGGTCTGCAACATATGAAATAGTAATTGTCTGGCAATTCATTGGCAAATCATGTAAGACTAAGGTCAGAAAATAATGACAGATTGTAGTGTTAGACTGCATACCCTATAGAAACATGCATGCTAATCAAAACCTATTATTGAATTACCTTTCTAGGTTTGTAAGGCCAATATTTAAAAATGGTCCCTGTATTTAGGCCTCTGTCCCCCGATTACTTATGGCTTTGTCCAGATGTCTGGCTCTCAGAAGATGAGAGGTATGGTGCCTAGTAGGACAAGCAGGTACCTGAAGGTCAGTGTACTGCCAGTTTAGAAAGGGCTGCCACCTTTCTGTGTCAGCACTGACAACATGTCACTGCCAAACAGCCATACCCTTGGAATGACACAGGTTGTCACAGAAGGAGCACAAGTATGCCTTGTATATCTGTTCTGCTTGTCCTAACATTTAATTTGCCTTTCACCTATTTGCAAAACAAGAAAGGGTCATATCAAAACAGCAATGGCAGACAGTGGGGAAGCAGACATCATACCTATAAGAGCAAACAAGCAATTACCAAATCAGTCTCCCAACTGTCTGTGTTTGGCAGAACATTATTAACACCCTGTCCCATGTGTGGGCCTTTGTCTGACTATCATATCTTAGCCTGTCCAGATGTCAGTCTCTGACAGTATGACAGCTAGGCCCACATGTAGCCTCATAATAACATGTAGCAACACAAACCATCTAAAGACTACAACAAATGGAGTGGTGCAATGATGGACAACCTGCTAAATAGTTACACTCAGAGGTGTGACGTCCACAACTGTGTGTGTTATGTAACGGCATGTTCCCCGCTCACATCAGAAATATAAATACATAGCAACCACTGTGGCCAAAGCCTGTGACTGGACTACAGAAGGACAAAAAGACACACATAAGGGGAAGGGGAACCACTGGCCAGACAAATGGAGAATGTACACACCAGAACAAATTATGCAGTAACACAGGTGTCATGCAGTGTATGGAGTCAGTAAACATCACCTGCAAATACATGGGTCTATATTAAATTGTTGACAGCTCACAATGTCGACTCTGAAATGTTCGACAACAAAATGTCGAACTACAAAAATAGCAAACGGCCATATAACTGAATTCTTTCCAACGGAAAGAAATCGGGTGGCCAAACAACGGCACACATAAACAAATATAGTTAAGTGGGAGCACCCCCCAACTAAATATTCTAACTCTGAGACCACACTACACTCAGGGAAAGGGCAGGTGTCAGGGAACGGCCAACCGATTTATTTCCATTAGAAAGAAATCAGTTATATGGCTGTTCGCTATTTTCATAGTTCGACATTTTGGTGTTAAACATTTCAGAGTCGACATTGTGAGCTGTTGACAATTTAATATAGACTCAAATACACAACACACACCCATGTAAGTGGAGGTCTGTAACAAAACCACCAAAAAAATCACCAGGCTAAACAAGGAGAAGGTTACTGTCAGCTGCCTTTCGGGTGCCAGGATCCACCACATAACTCACGCACTCAGGTCACTCCACAACAAGTTCAAATATGACTCTGTCATTGTCCATGTTGGTGTGAATGACCTGAGATATACCTCCCTAGACTATATGAAAAGAGACATGGAAGAGCAGGTATGACCCTAGCCCTGAGTAGCATCCTGCCATCGCCCAGAATTATACCGCAGTACAAGGACAAAATGATTGAATTCAACAATTGGCTAAGCTTCTGGTGTCATTCTAAGGGGATCCAGTATCTGTCTGCCTGGGGCGACATGGTCGACAGACCATGATGCTTTGCCAGAGATGGCCTGCACCTGTCACCCCTGGGATTCTGGATACTGGCTAAGGCTCTTGTCACCCCTATAGTGACTTTTTTTAGGCAAGATTCAAATGACAAATTCACCATTGCAACAGGAAGAGGCAAGCAAAAACTGAGGGTAATGCTACTCAATGCTAGAAGTCTAAATCTCAAAATGCACTCCCTTGAGGCACTCCTTAAAATGGAGAACATGGATATCTGTGTAGTGACTGAGACCTGGTTCAAGGCTTCAGAGACCACCCCTGCATTATCAGGCTATAACTCATACCACACTTTTCGGCCATCTAACATGGACCAGAACACCAAAGGCGGAGGTGTGTCCATATTCATTAAGGATATCTACACCTCCAGGCTAGTTGCTCAGCATAATGCATCCAAGGTTATCCAAGTGCAACTAACTCTGGGCAAAACTGCAATCCAAATTGTAGCTCTCTACAGATCCCCACCATGCCCCAGGATTCCCACTCCTCTTTTCTTGATATACTGGAAAATAGTAGAGTTCAACCAAACACCCTAATAATGGTTGATTTCAACTACCCCAACATTAACTGGGAAAACTACTCATACTAACTCATTTGCTCAATGCTTTCTGGACCTCATAAATTCCAATTCCCTGGATCAACTTATCCACACCCCCACCAAAGGCAACAATATCCTAGACCTAGTCATTACCAACATGAGTGACCGATATTCCACACCTGAAGTCAACTCCTCGTTGGTCAGATCCGACCATAAGCTAATCACCCTAGATATCCACATCCTGCCCCAACCCCCATTAAGGAAACCAGGGTAAAAAATTTCTACAAAGCCAACTTCATGCTTTTTAAGACAGAAGTGGTGAACTTCATGACACCCATGCAGATGGACAATACAATTATGACTGCTGAATCCTACACAAATGCACTCTAAAAGCACTTACACAAGTGCATGGATTGTGCTATCCCAAACAGAAGCAAGATGCTATCCTCCAAAAAAAGGAAGCCAATCTAGTGGTCCCCTGCCATAAACAAACTCTACAACAGAAGGGAGAAACTGTTGCAAAAGATAGTAAAATCCCATGAATGGAGGATCTCACTGGTCAACCTAAGTAAGAAGCTGAGATCCCTTATAAGATCCTCCAAAGCTAGCTACAGAAACAAAATCACCAATGATTCTAAGGACAGCCACAAAGCATTCTATAGCTATGTCAAGAATCTCAATGGCAACACTCAGATCTGCTCTGAGTTACAGCGCAATGGCACAAAAATTACAGAACCAACTGATATTGCCAACATCCTGACAGATAGGTTCAGAGCTAACTTTACCCTCCTCTCACCCAATAAAGGGCTCATATCTATACAGGAAGAATGCAGAGTCCCTGTAATCACAACTACGCAGGTAAAAGCTGCACTCTCTAAAGCCAAAAACACAGCATCCATGGGACCAGACAACATCCCAGCCTGTGTTTTACTCAAACTTCAGAATGCACTAGCTCCCCACCTAAGCACCATGTTCAATCATAGCCTCACGTCAAGCTTTGTGCCCAATGAATGGTGCACAACATCAGTTATCCCACTCCACAAAGGGGGAGCCACCACTGATCCTGGGAACTATCGCCCTATTAGCCTGATAAGCCTGGTCAGTAATGCCATGGAATGTATCATCATGGAACTCATAAACAAAGACATTGGTAACCTCCAAACTCTGGACCCCACCCAGTTCGGGTTTATGAAAGGCAGATCGTGCCTGCTGAACCTGATCGACTTCTTTGAGGCAGTCACCAAAGCCGTAGATGAGGGGAAGGTAGTTCACACAGCCTATCTTGACCTCGCCAAGGCTTTTGACACCATCCCCCATTCTGGAATTATAGCTAAATTCACTAAACTAGGTATAAATCCCTGTGTCACAAGATGGGTTGCCAACTGGCTCATTGATAGAACACACACTGTAAAAGTTCAGACTCCAAATCTGACTTCAAACCAGTGACAAGTGGAGGACCGCAGGGTTCAGTCCTGTGACCTCTCATGTTTGGTATCTACATCTGTGATGTACAGGCTAACACAGAAGGCCTTTGGCTAATGAAGTTCGCAGATGACTGCAAACTAGAAGTCATAGTTGAGTCCCCAAATGATGTGGACATCCTACAGAAGGCTCTCACTGAGACAGATGCCTAGTGTCAGAGCCATGGCCTCAAGCTCAATGCCAAAAAGTGCATTGTCATCTCCTTTGGTAAAAACTCTGTACTCATGAACTACCACATAGGCAGCAGTTTACTTAATGCCGAATGTGTGATAAGACACCTTGGGACCCAGGTGGACAGTAGTCTCTTCTTTGATAATCATATCGCCACAATAGTCAGGAAATCCCTCTATGTGACACACCTCATCACAAAATGGTTCTCATCCAGGAAAAAAGGGGTCATTGTTCCCCTCTACTCGACACTCATTTAACCCATTATAGAGTACAACGCCCCTTTTGGAAAGTACCTCACAAGACATCTGCAGCAGCTGGAAAGGCCACAGAAGTACCTCACAAAGAGGATTACTGGCCACAAACAGATCCCCTACACTGACCATCTCAAAAAACTCCAGCTTTACTCCATAGCATATCACCTACTCCGAGGTGATCTCTGCCTAACATATAAAGCTATGTCAAACCCAGAGCTGTTAGACATGCTACACCTAAAGAAATCCCAATCCCTCTGAGCTACACCCTCTAGGAACCTAAATCTTGTAACCACAATAAACAGGACATGCTGGAGGGATAGATTCCTGTCCCAAAAACTTCCCATACTCTGGAACAAGTTACCCATCTATGTCAAGCAAAGTTCCTCATTAGCACTCTTCAAGAAAAATCTTGATGAGTGGATGGGAAACAGGAACTCCACCCTGGGGATCACTTCTGCGGCTCTGCTCAACAGGAGTACAGGAAAATAACTTTCTTGGGTGGTGTAAGGCAGGGAACCTTGTTAGCTAGACTTACTTAGGCCCTTGGACTGATAGCCTAGTACCTACCTATGACCTATGAAAAAAAAACACACAATGGACACCTCAGAAGCAAAATCACATGAGAATGCCACAAACCTATACACCATAGATTGTGTAGACTCCACACACCAGGGTCTTGCAAACACTAAGACCTTACCCCAAACCCTGAACATCTAACCTACACAGATAGGCTAATAGCTCTGTTCCTCTACCCTGTTCCATACAGACTCTGCTGAGGTGACCCCTGTCTGGCATACAATGCAATCCAGACCCTGCCTTGATGGAGTTGTTACACATCTGGAACTGAAGGCCCACTCCATCAACCTGTAGGAGCAGCATCAACCTGGGCTGTGATATCAGTATGGCTTGTCAGTGTGTCAGATACGTGTACCACACACTCCCCATCTGTGGAATATACTCCCTGTCAACAGCAAGCCAAGTGCCTCAATACCCCTAGTGATGTGCTCCCTTTATAAGTGCATGGGAAACACAAAATACAGTCCTGTGAATCCACCTGTGTCCCTGATGGACAGGGGCTCTGTATGCTGGCATGTCGTAAATTGGGATACACTTTCATCTGCATGGGTTATATTGGCTTCAGGGCCAGTACCCACTAACATCATAGCTACCTATCAATCTATACACAACTGTCTGTCAGTGGTTCACCACATCACTCTGCAGTGCTCTGCCACTGACATTCCTGGAAGTCACAGTGCTATGTGGAATATACTACACATATAGTGGACATTTCTGCACAGTAGAATGCACTCTCTACCCACACCCATACCTCTCAACCTCTGACAGCAAGACATCTGGACAAGGTCATAAATAAAAGTGGGACAAAGATCCAGTGATAGGCACTTTTTTTAAATATTGCCCTTACATACTGAGAAAGTTGGTCAAATAACGGGTTTCACATTAGCAGGAATTGTATGAAGGTTATGAAGTCTGAAATACTAATGTCTGTCATTGTTTGTAATGTCAGTCTTGAATTATATACAATTAACTTGCCATAAAAACACAAGTTTATATAGACCGGGCAAAACTTATAGACAAACACCTAGACAATCTACCAGAAAATGTACAGTTGAGAGGTATGGCCACACAAGGATATGTATTTGCAAGTGAGAAGAATACCACACAAGCAGGAGGTCTTAAGCCAGTATATTGCCAAGTAGCAGGACTGTGTACACAGCTTCATCAGTCAACCGGCTGTAGCCACACCTATCAACTGGCCTTTTTGGGAAAGAATGTTTACAGTTGGGCTCATGATATTGGTATGTGCATCATACTTCTTGTATTCCTATGGTAAAGCACAGTGATGATCTGAGGAAGTCTGTCACTAGGTAATGACACAATACATTCCAGTGTCAGACTGCATATGTCAGAAAATGTCTGCTAAAACAAACCCAGTACCTCTGGGGAAGTCCTATTTACTTTTGAGAGGTATGGCTGTAGCACACAAAACCCTGGACCAGAGTACACCTATCTCTTGAATAGAGTCCCACTCTCACTATAGAAGGTCATACTGGGCATGCTCCTACACTTAGAGAATCACAGGCCATGTCTGAACCTACATCGGACTATAGAACTGTATTATGCAGATATGCCTTTGCATATAGACAGCTATGTACACCTTAACTGTCCCCACACACACACATCAGACAGCATTACCCTCAGCTAGCTGTAGGTGGCCCACATGTGAAATATCTCCAGCTGTTGCGTGTGATACACAGACATATATATTGGCAGTATATAACAATATGTAAAGCATGCACACACATAGATGTGGGGAAGAGATAGACAGGCAGTAATAGAGAGAGAGACACACAGGGAGACACACACACATAGAGTGAGTCATACACAGGGATAGCCTGAATGGCATAGAGTTATGTCCTGCTGCAGCCAGTTGCATACCAGTTGTAACCAGTTGCACATTCCAGCATGAAGGTGGGATCCATTGTGTGATAGTACTAAGGTGAGGGTTGTAATAGCACATCACCTGCCTTTGTGTGTGTGTGTGTGTGTGTGTGTGTGTGTGTGTGTGTGTGTGTGTGTGTGTGTGTGTGTGTGTCTGTAGGTTTAAGTATTAAGATTACAGGATCTGCTGATGTCATTCACCTTGAAGTACATTTGGCCAATTGTCAGCTCTATAAGCTCTGTGGTGTGTGTGATAACTTTGTAACACTATAGTAGAAATAACTAGATAGGGGTTCTAACCTCAGTCCTGGCAAGTGGGTGTGTTTGTCAGTTGTAGACTTTTAGGCCATTCCCTCACAGTACACTTCATAGTGCCATACTTTAGCAGTCCTGTTGATGTCATTCACCTTAGAAGTACATTTGGCCAATTACCAGCCATCTAAGCTCTGTGGTGCATGCGTAACACTGTAGTGGAAATAACTAGATAGATAGGGGTTCTAATCCCAGTCCTGGCAATTGTGTGTGTGTGTGTGTGTGTGTGTGTGTGTGTGTGTGTGTGTGTGTGTGTGTGTGTGTGTGTGTGTGTGTGTGTGTTTATAAGAGGATGACTTTTGTATTCCTCTGGTAAAGCACTGTGATGATCTGAGGATGTCTTTCACTAGGTAATGACACAATACATTCCAGTATCAGACTGCAGATATGTCAGACAATGTCTGCCAAAACAAACCCAGTACCTCTAGGGAAGTCCTGTTTATTTTTGAGAGGTATGGCTCACACAGTGCCCTACATTACCACTCCTACTAATGTCATTCACCTTAGAAGTACCTTTGGCCACTTTTCAGCCCTATAAGCTCTGTGGTGCATGCAATAACTGTGTAACAGTATAGTACAAATAACTAGATAGGTAGGGGTTCAACTCTCAGTTCTGACAAGTTTGTGTGTATGTTTGTAGGGTAAAGAATTTTGATGCCCTATCCACCCAGTACATTTCTCATTGCCATGTTTTACAAGGGCTGTTGATGTCATTAACCTTAGAAGTACCTTGGGACAAGATGATATCATATAAGCTCTGTGGCATGTGTGATAACTGCATAACACTATAGTAGAAATAACTAGATAGGTAGGGGTTTTAATCTCAGTCCTGGCAAGTGTGTTTGTAAGAAGAAATACTTTTAGGCCATTCCCACCCAGTACACTTCACAGTGCCCCACTTTAGTGGTCCTGCTGATGTCATTCACCTTTGAAGTACTTTTGGTCACTTGCCAGCCCTATAAGCTCTGTGTTGCATGCAATAACTGCATAACAGTATAGTACAAATAACTAGATAGGCAGGGGTTCAACTCTCAGTTCAGGTAAATGTGTATGTGTGTGTTCATAGGTTCATAGGTAGGTACTAGGCTATCAGCCCTAGGGCCCATACAAGCCTAGCCAAAAAATGTACCCTGGCTTTCGCCACCCAAGAAAATGATTTTCTTGTGCCCCTGTTGAGCAGAGCCACAGAAGTGATCCCCAGGGTGAATTTCCCATTTCCCATCCAATCATCAAGATTTTTTTTGAAGAGTGCTAATGAGGAGCTCTATTTGACATAGATAGGTAGTCTGTTCCAGAGTATGGGAAGTCTCTGGGACAGGAATCTATCCCTCCAGCATGTTCTGTTTATTGTGGTGACAAGGTTTAGGTCCCTAAAGCGTGTAGCTCAGAAGGATTGGGATTTCTTTAAGTGGAGCATGTCCAACAGCTCTGGGTTTGACATAGCTTTGTATGTTAGGCAGAGATCGCCCCTGAGTAGGCGATATGTGATGGAGTAAAGCTGTAGTTTTTTGAGACAGTCTGCATAGGGCATCTGTTTGAGGCCAGTAATCCTCTTTGTGAGGTATTTCTGTGGTCTTTCCAGTTGCTGTAGATGTCTTGTGAGGTGCATACCAAAAGGGGCGTTGTACTCTATAATGGGTCTAATGAGTGATGAGTAGAGGGGAACAATGACCTCTTTTTTTCTGGATGAGAATCCTTTTGTGATGAGATGAGCCACGTAGGAGGATTTCATGACCACTGTGGCGATGTGATTATCAAAGTGTAAATGTGTTTGTGAGTTTGTATGTTTGTAGGGTACAGTTTTTGATGCCCTACCCACCCAGTACATTTCCCATTGTCGTACTTTACAAGTGCTGTTGATGTCATTCACATTAGAAGTACCTCGGGACAAGGTGAAGTAATATAAGCACCGTGACACGTTCTAAGCAAATGTGTGTGTGTGTGTGTGTGTGTGTGTGTGTGTGTGTGTGTGTGTGTGTGTGTGTGTGTGTGTGTGTGTTTGTGTGTAATGGTTGTATAGATAGATAGGTTATCTGACCTGAGAAGTATCAACACTGTGTGCATGTGTGTTTCAATGCATGTCCCCATGCAGCAGTGTGTGTGTGTGTGTGTGTGTGTGTGTGTGTGTGTGTGTGTGTGTGTGTGTGTGTGTGTGTGTGTGTGAGAGAGAGAGAGAGAGAGAGAGATGGCTAAACCATTTTCAGGGCCTCTGAAGCCACCATTGGCAATCCTAACAGCCCCTGCAATTGTTACTTGAATAGTACAGGCAGACACTGAAACACTACATTATCTCACTTGAATAGTACTGGCAGACATTGAAACACTACATTATCTCTGTGTTATTTGGGTTATGTATCTAACACTATCATTTGTATGACTGGGCAGGTATGGGCTGTGCTCAGCTCATCTACAGCTGTCCCATGTACGAGACTATGACTCTATGTACACTACCAGCATCAGATGCCAGACATTCACATCAGGAAGCAGACATGCATGCTGGCAATAGTCAGGTTAGACCAACACAGGCTGACCTGTGTCAGAAATACATACCACAAACCTGTCATACACAGTACCATGCATGCCCTCATCAACTGCATCAAGGTTGGGTGTATGGGAAAGAAATGGTAGGAGCAACAGGTGCTGTTGGGTGAACCTGCTGGGGCTAATGTAATGGCTAAGCTTGTGAGGGGCCTGCTGACAGTACTCCATTAACCTGTTCTGTAGGTATGAGCCTGTGGTACTACAGAACACTGAGGTAACTTGCATGAAGGCTGACTGTCTGTGACAAGGGATATGTATGCAAGGTCACACTGTCTGCCAACAGTGTCCCTCACACACTGTTGTAGGCACACGCACACCCCTGATAAACATGTACATATAAAGCTGTACCTTGGCTATGAAACAGTCAATGTGTTTCCACTCTGCCATACTCCATGTTGGTAATGTCTGCAGGGCCATAGCCTGCAGACACACAGACGCCTGGAACAGAAACAGAATACAACATGTCAGAGTACATTCAGTCAGTTGTACTAACACCAATAATGCATCATGGCTAATAAGGTACATACACTTTTATGTGTACCCATAACAAATGCAAGCAGTCAGCACCTAACACAGAATTACATAGCTACAATGTACTATATTCACCCTGTGCATCAGACCCATATTAGCATGTCCCTGCATTGATGGTATGGATGACAGGGATGTGGCACAGGTATCATCATATGCACAGAGTTTGGTGTGGGTTTGACAGGGGCCTAGGCTGGGCCATATGGTTGACATCACGTGTGTATGTTTGGAGGGGTGTTCTATAAATGGGCTGTGCAGTGGTGCTATGTGTGTCTGGAGGTGACCTGCCTGTGATAGAGATGTGTATTTACGTATGTACACAGTCACACCATGTGGCCGCCCTACACAGGGAGTATGTTGGACAGCTGAGGACTGTACATGGCAGGGTGTACAGTTCACCGTCTCCGACCACGGACATGGGAACTGGTCCTGGCAGGTGTTTCACTGGCACCACCAGACTCAAGACCAGATGCAGTACTACTCCCCAATAGTGACTGCTGTCTGCTGGATCCGTGTCACTGACAGGACCGGCCAGGACCATGTGCCCATGGTCTGCTCGATTGTGGTGTGGACAGCACCCCCCCTTCGATAGTGCTGGTGGTACTGCCACTACAAGAGTGTGAAGGTGCACGGCCCCATAGACTCTCAGCTGATGTTGGTGCTGATCTACATCCACGTGGCCGAAACCCATCTCCCACCACACACTGTAGCACAGACATTCCACAGTCGAGGATTGCCAAGGTCTCACCCCACCATCTATTTTTGACCTCAGTATTTTGATGTGTGGCCTCAACAAAGTCATGTATGTCATCACGTAAGCCAGGAAGAGTTGCATCCAAGACCCTGAGTATTTGTCTGGTGTTGAATTCAGTACACGCCTGTGCATCCATGACAGCCCGAAACATGCATCTGCTGACACCTGCTGTGGCACTTGCAACAGTGACTTGACAGGCAGCAGTCCTCCTTTAAGCACCCCTGTCTATTTGCCTGTGTGGGACCTCACCTGCAATCTGGTTATGGCTAGTGTCTACATTCACACTTGCCATAGTTACCACACTAGCCTGTTCCATGCCACCACCAGCCAACTGTCCATTATCTGTGGCTGCTGGAGATGGGGTATGTGTGAGCATTATGACTGTGTGCGGGGACATTGTGGATGACAGGGAGATGCCAACCAATGGCACAGATTCATCCCCTGACAACCTCACCTGTGCCTCACTATGACCACTATCATTGTCAGAGCTGCAGAGACAGTGACATCAGATTTTGAGCTGTAGGGACCATGACAACCATATTCACCTGTGAGGGGAGGACAACATATGTAAATTAATATCTGCACTATAAGGTTTGCTGGTACACACACACACACACACACACACACACACACACACACACACACACACACACACACACACACACACACACACACACACACACACACACACACACACACACACACACACACACACACACACACACACACACACACAAATGCACACACACACACACACACATATAGGTGAGGTGGCACAAAGGCATTACACAGACCTCACAATAGCCAACTGGTAGGATTCATGATACACAGTCAGACCACAACATACACACTCTGGATAGGCCCTCAACATCATGCAGTCAGTCCTTTCCACTTAGTGTTACTACTAATATACACCTCTGGGATACACGAGTAGTGTTAGTAGGTGATGGGCCTTCACCTAGCATACACTGCACCCATGTACACATTATTGCTGTTCACATGTATAGCACAGTGGCAACTCCTACAGAACATACCTCTCAACTCTACAGAGTTTCAGTGAATGTCTAGATGGGTGGCTCATATTTTTGGTGTATTCCTCATAAATCCTGTGTTTGTCTGACACATTATTGGGATGATCTGAAGACTGGCATCACTAATTAATGACATCATTTGAGTTTCAGATTTCAAAACCTGCAGTAAATGTATGTTAAAAGAAATATGGTTACTCTGACAATTTTATAAGCTTACAGTGGATATAATACATGTACACACCACTGTTAACATGCCACTTTTTTGTGATATATAACATGAGACTACAGAAATCATGTCATAAGTTTTCCCACCTTTAATGTGACCTATAACCTGTGCAATCCAATTGAAGAACAAACACATCAGTTAGGGATAACATATAGAAAATGAAGTACGTACAATAGGCTGGTTGCATGAGTGTGCACACACTTAAACTAATACTTTGTTAAAGCACCTTTTGATTTAATTACAGCATTCAATCCTCTTGGGAAGGAGTCTATCAGCATGGCACATCTTGACTTGGCAATGTTGGCACACTCTCATAGGTTCATAGGTTCATAGATAGGTACTAGGCTATCGTCCTAAGGGCCTACGTAAGCCTAGCCAACAAGGTTCCCTGGCTTACGCCACCAAAGAAAGTTATTTTCCTGTGCCACTGTTGAGCAGAGACACAGAAGTGATCCCCAGGGTGTATTTCCTATTGACCATCCACTCATCAAGATTTTTCTTGAAGAGTGCTAGTGAAGAACTTTGCTTGACATAGATGGGTAGCCTGTTCCAGAGTATGGGAAGTCTCTGGGACAGGAATCTATCCCTCCAGCATGTTCTGTTTATTGTGGTGACAAGGTTTAGGTCCCTAGAGTGTGTATCTCAGAGGGATTGGGATTTCTTTAGGTGTAGCATGTCCAACAGCTCTGGGTTTGACATAGCTTTATAGTTAGGCAGAGATCACCTCAGAGAAGGCGATATGCTATGGAGTAAAGCTGGAGATTTTTGAGGTGGTCAGTGTAGGGCATTTGTTTGAGGCCAGTAATCCTCTTTGTGAGGTACTTCTGTGGCCTTTCCAGCTGCTGCAGATGTCTTGTGAGGTACATTCCAAAAGGGGTGTTGTACTCTATAATGGGTCTAATGAGTGTCGAGTAGAGGGGAACAATGACCTCCTTTTTCCTGGATGAGAACCCTTTTATGATGAGGTGTGACACGTAAAAAGACTTCCTGACTATTGTGGCGATGTGACTATCAAAGGAAAGACTACTGTCCATCTGGGTCCCAAGGTCTCTTATCACACATTCAGTATTAAGTATATTGCTGCCTATGTGGTAGTTCATGGGTACAGAGTTTTTACCAAAGGGGATGACACTGCATTTTTTTGCATTGAGCTTGAGGCTATAGCTTTGACACCAGGCATCTGTCTCAGCGAGGCCCTTCTGTAGGATGTCCACATCATTTGGGGACTTGACTATGGCTCCTAGTTTGCAGTCATCTACGAACTTTGTTAGCCAGAGGCCTTCTGTATTAGCCTGTACTTCAGAGAAGTAGATACCAAACAGGAGAGGTCCCAGGACGAAACCCTGTGGTACTCCACTTGTCACTGCTTTGAGGTCTGCAACTTTAACAGTGTGGGTTCTGTCAGTGAGCCATTTGGCAACCCATCTTCTGACGTAGGGATTTATACCTAGTTTAGTGAGTTTAGCTATAATTCTAGAATGGGGGATGGTGTCAAAAGCCTTGGTGAGGTCAAAATAGGCTGTGTGAACCACCTTACTCTCATCTACGGCTTTGGTGACTGCCTCAAAGAAATCAATCAGGTTCAGGAGGCATGATCTGCCTTTCACAAACCCAAATTGGGTGGGATCCAGAGTTTGGAGGTTACCAATGTCTTTGTTTATGAGTTCTATGATGATACGTTCCATGGCCTTGCAGACCAGGCTCATCAGGCTATTAATTCAATAGCTCCCAGGATCAGTGGTGGCTCCCTCTTTGTGGAGTGGGATAACTGTTGCTGTGCACCATTCAGTGGGCACAAAACCTGATGCAAGGCTATTATTGAACATGGTGCTTAAGTGGGGAGCCAGTTCATTCTGAAGTCTGTGTAAAACGCAGCCTGGGATGTTGTGCTGTCCCATGGATGCTGTGTTTTTGGCATTAAAGAGTGCAGTTTTTACCTGCGTAGTTGTGATTACAGGGACTCTGCATTCTTCCTGTATAGATATGGGCCCAAGCCCTCCAGCTCTGTCAGATTGCGAGGGCATCTCTTATGCACAGCCCTCTTCAGATCACCCCACAGATTTTCCATTGAATGTAGGTCTGGGCTCTGGCTGTACCATTCCAAAATGTTTATTGTCTTCTGGTGAAACCATTATTTTGTTTATTTGGATGTATGGTTTGGGACATTGTTGTGTGGAAAGGTGAAATTCCTCTTCATCTACAGCTTTCTAGCAGACACCTGATGATTTTGAGCCAAAAGGGACTGGTAATCAGAACTGTTATAATCTCCACCTTGGCTAAAGACCCAATTCCAGCTTATGAACAGCCACCCCAAAGCAGGACACTGCCATCACAATGCTTCACTGTGGGGATGGTGTTCTTTTGGTGATGTGCAGTGTTGTTATTGCGCCATTCAAACCTTTTGGAATTGTAGACAGAAAGTTCAACCTTGGTCTCATTAGACCATAACACAGTTTCCCACATGCTTTTGGGAGACTTGATGTATTGTTTTTCAGAATTTAGCCAGGCCTGGATATTGTTCTATGTGAGAAAAGGCTTCCATCTTCCAACCCTGCTCCCTAGGCCAGACATATGGAGAATACAGGAGATTGTTGTCAAATGTAGTACACAACCAGTACTTGCCAGAGATTCCTGCAACTCCTTTAGTGTTGCTGTAGATCTGGCAACCTCCCTGACCAGGTTTTGTCTTGTCTTTTCATCAAATTTTGAGGGACATCCACTTCTTTGCAATGTCACTGTTGTCCCATATTTTCTCCACCTTTTGATGACTGTCTTCAATGCGTTCCATGGTATATGCAATGCTGTGGAACTGTTTTTGTACCCTTCTCTGGGCTGATATCTTTCAATAATAAGATCCCTTTGATGCTTTGTAAGCTTTCTGCAAACCATGGCTCTTCCTGTATCAGGCAACTGAGTAAATGTCAGGAAAATCCTAGTAGGACAGCTGACCATTATTTGGTGTTAATCAAAGAGTCTCTGTAATTGATGGCATGTGTGTACTCAAGAAGACGTAATGCTGTAATTAAATCAAAAGGTACTTCAACAAAGTATTAGCTTCAGGCTATACACACTTATGCATCTAGCTTATTGTACATTTTTTATTTTTTCTAATTGTTCCACTAACAGATTTGTTTGTTTTTCAATTGAATTGTATAGGTTATAGGTCACATTAAAGGTGGGAAGAGTTTTGAAATGTTTTATTGTGGTCTAATTTTTGTATATCACAAATACCTGGCATTTTAACAGGGCTGTGTACACTTTTTCTATGCACTGTATGAGAGTAATTTGTAAAATATGTCCTTAGTTTTGGACCTTTGTTCCCCCCATTTTGTCAGTTTTTGTCCAGATTTCAAGTACTGACAGGTTGTGAGGTATGCTACATATATGCTACATCTCCTGCAAATAGACCCCTGTGATTACCACTTTGATGCAATGCAGTTAACCCCAGCACAAGTGAACATGCACATATTGCAATATGGCTAAGAGTAACAGTTGTATAAATGGTAAAATGCATGACCTTAACATGCCTGGGGTTTTGATGAGCCACAACAGGACAATCCCATACTCACTGGCTTCACGTTGCTGTCCCATATCCAGACCAGAGGTACCTATGTAGTTGTGGGGGAGAGGTATTGTCAGCAGACTCCCATGTGGCATTGATGCAAGATGAATGCTGCTTTTCTGCACATGTACAATACAAGCTCTGATACTACATAATTTGCTGTCCTTCACTATAGATGTGCATTTGTGTGCATTACAAAACCCACCCACAAATGTAATTTTGACCTGACATATGCATCTCTGTACTCTATGGAAAGTCAATATGACTGCTACAGTATTCAATTGATGTCCACTGCGGCCTTACCTGGATGCTCCTCACTTGTTGTCTGGGTGCCACCCACCTCCACAACTTGTGTGTGCTGAGTTTGCTGGTGTTTGGTGCCTGCCCCAGGGTTGGCAAGGAGGTCTCCATTGGTGTAAGTGGGGCCTGCATATCAGGACCCCACCTGTGGCGGTATGGTCCTTGGCCATGGCAGCAGCCCTTTGCCGGGCATGGCATATCAGGTAAGTTACCCGATGCCTGACCTAATCATATATGTGTCCATGGTGGCCCACATTGTTCACTCTGTGGACAAGCTCATCCCACAGGGTGGTCCACTCTCACAGATTCTGTTGGCTATGGCCAAACATCACCCCATGGTGCTGGATGATCATATCTGTAATGGCTGCAATTTCAGCTGCTGCGTATGCTGGCTGTCTTGCACGCTGCATTTCACCTAGAAGATATAAACAGGGAAACACATCACAAGACCTCATACATTGGTCAACGTTATTTACAGAACCTGCATATCAAAATTGACTAGCAATAGCCACCACTTACGACCACATCATACCCCTGTCATCTATCAGCACAATATGAGCTTGCATCGCACTCCTGGTCCTGATGTGTCATGTTCCCCCCAATGAGGGTCAGCAAATTGCATAATCCACCATTCATCATTCACCTTTATTTAGAGGGATGACAGTGGCCATCTTCCTTGCAGATGGGATGTCAATGGTGCTCAGGCTTTGTTTGTGCACAGTGTGTAATGGAGCTGGGATCATATTCCTCTCTAATTTCAGTCTGATAATCATGCTTACTCTAGTACCCATGTCTGTGTCAGGGGCAATGCAACGACCAGTAGCTGTAGAAATGTATGTTTGTTGGATGCACAGAAACTAAGATTACACATGTGTACAACATGTAAGCTTATCTACCTGAAGTTTTGCATCTCGTGTCTGTTGTTTTGAGGCTTTGTGTTACACCTACTCATACATACATGTGCACAGGTAATACCTAATATACATTTCTGTTCTATGTCAGTATGGCACACTGTATTTACACTCTTGCTGCTCAGTCATACCTCTCAACCTGTTAGAGCAGGACATCTGGAGGATGGCACACATGAATGTGGAGCAATAGCTGACAGTTAGTGACACTTTATTAATATTGCTGTAACACACTTAAGTCAGTTGATGGCACAGTAGGCTTTGCATTCACAGAAATACCCTGGAGGATGTCTGACACTCATATGTATGCTATTATGTTCTAATGTCAGTCTTCACAAATTTGCCAGTGATTTGCCAGACATTACACAACTCTATGAGTAAATGACTGCAAATATGAGGCACACATATGGTCAGTGTGCATAACACTGGACAGTTGAATGGTATGAGCTCAGTATATCACATGCAGTTAAACACACATCTGCAACAGTAATTTACTATGCACATACCCTGTATAGGTCTCTCAGATTTGTGAGACAAACGTATATCATAGTTCTATTCACAAGTAACATATGGATATCTACTACATCCCAGTAGCTGGCCTATCAGTGTCACAGTCAGTATTGTTCAACAGACACTCCAGTTGCAGTCATATGTGAACCATCCTTTCCTGGGGTGACTCAGGGGCCTGAGCTGTGATCTATGGCACTGCAGACAGACCCAGATGTTATGGCAGGCATAGGTGCTGATTAGGAATATATTAGTACAGCAAGTCTTGTTGAGACATATTTGTTTAACTTCCTATTTCCCATTATTACATACCCCTTACTGCATTCCATTACATGCATACTTCTTTGACATATCTTTTTTCCAAGTATTGTTGATTTTGCTTTTGATTTGTGTTTCTAGCTCTCTCTCTCTCTCTCTCTCTCTCTCTCTCTGTCTACAGATGTAGAGGTATACACCTGTTTTGCATAGGCAGCAGCTTGCCTTTTGTAGGTAATGCTCATGAGCAGGTGATGACCTGTGCACCAACTGGTGTCCCCCACTTGCTAATTGCATGCAAAATAGCTGTGTTGTTATTCCTGTAGCCAATGGCATGGCAACACATTCCTATAATTGAGTACTTCATGTGGGGGTTGCCCCTTTTCCTTGCCTGTGAGGAGGACACCATGGTGGTATGTGAACAACAGCATCACAGAGGGTAATTGGAAATACCTCTTACAATAAAATATGTGGAGCCAGCCCAACAAAATGGGAGATAAGGTTCCAGACTTAGGGACAGAATGTAAGTATTGCTGTTATACAGTTGGACTAATGCTTGTTTAACAGGGTTTGTGTGGACATGGATTTTCTGTGTGATTTTAAGTCTGACAGTGTTATGTGGTTGACATAACTCTCAACTGTAGGGCTATCCGCAGAATTGCCAGAGATTGTTTGGTCTGTTCCTCAGACAGTTTTTGTCCTTGGCAAACCAGTAGCATACTCTGGGGATTGCAGTCAGTGAATGCTAACATCCATTTGTGTTTCTGACTTCATATCCCTCAGAAACAATATGTTACAACAAACCCTGTAACACCATCAACTTTCTCAGTTTATAACAGCACTATTTCAAATATGCCACTATTTGTGGGTCTCTGTCCCCTAATTATGTTAGGCTTTGTCCAGATGTCATGCAGTAAGAAGTTGATAAGTATGGTATATCATTGTTTAGTGCCTTCATTCCTGATATCATCCCAGTGATGTAGCAGAATGCAAGACATGTTATGAGGAAGCCATATATATGAGGACAACGTCTGGACATTCTGTGGGAATCTGTACAGTTGAGAAGTCTGTCTATCTATGTCTGGTGATTGTTAACAGACTGTCAGGATTGTGTAACAGTGTAGTGTGTAAATGTTAGTTGGGCTGTGTAAGGAGGGGGTAGATGTAAGTGTCATAGCTCCTTTTCTATTTAACTGTGCATGCGGCTCCATTTTCTGGTGGTCTATCATCTGTATATGTTTGTAGGGGCAAAATGAGACATGTCCCGTGCCACCGCAGGATTACTACTACACTGTAATTTGGGGCAGTAATTGTAGGGGTAGTATGTGAGTGGCAAATGTGATATTTTTGTTCACACAGTCGTTATACTCTAGTGTTCATTTGGCTTACCAGTATGTCACTGTGACTGTGGTGAAATTGGTTGTGGGTATGCACTTTCACACTGGTGTCTGTGTTTCACTACTGTTACATCATTGTACTGCCTGATATATTTACAAATGCATGTGTAATTCTCCATAGCTGATTTTGGGTAGTGTTGTGTCAGTCTGACTGTAGTTTGGACGGTGCTTGGTGACATGCTTAGCAGCTGAGTGTAGTTTTCCTAATGTCATGTTATGTCCATATATTTGTAGGATGTCCATTTGTCTGGCTCATATCTTTGGTCTGGTCTCCATAAGTGTTGTGTATTTCTGACAAATCAGTGGGATGATGTGAGGATTTAAGTCACCAACTAATGAGAAGCAACTGAGTCTTGGACTTGTGCTGTTTCAGGCAATAAATGTTAGAACAGACGGTGTTACTGCAGCAACTGTCTCAGCTTATCTACTCATGTATTTTAGATATGTCCCTATTTTCATGGCTTTGTCCACCCACTTTGTCAGGCTTGATCCTCATTCATTGCACTAAGGGGTTCTGACCATACCTCTCAACTGGCTGAATTGTTGCAGAATGTCCAGGTTTATTGCTCATATTTTTGGTCTGTTCCACAAATTATTTGTATTTCTCTGGTAAATCACTGTGATGATCTGAGGAGTTCTGCCAGTAAATGATGACATACATTTCAGTTTCAGACCTCATATCCTTCAGAAAATGTATGCTGAAACAAACCCTGTTACTCTAGCAACTTTCTATGTTTATAAGAGCAATATTTAAAATACATCCCTAGTTTTGGCCCATTGTCCCCCCATTTTGACAACCTTTGCCCAGATTTCTTGCACTAAGAGGTTGAGAGGTATGGGTATGAGGTATGACTGCACTACATGTTATGTACACACACACACACACACACACACACACATATATATATATATATATATATATATATATATATATATATATACATGCATATGTATATATACAAAACCTGAGTTATTCCACAGAGCGTTTTCCCCTACTGTTGAATGACTCTACTGAATGATATATTTGAAAAACCATCAGAAATGCTTGTAGCTCACATGGTGTAGCTGTACATTGCTCTGACTATAGTGTACAGGGTCCTGGGATTGAGACTTAGCAGTGCTGATTATTTTGTTGCTAGGCAGAACATTGGCTGATGGAGACAGACTAAATAAAGCAGTTTTAAGCAGATTTAAGTGGATTTGCACAAGTTTGCCTGGTGCTAAGCGATGCTAAGGGGCACTTAGGACCCCTTAGATTTGCTTACCGCTGCTTATTCCTGCTTAAACCCATGCTAATTCTATAAAAAACAAAAGAAAAAAATGAGTGATAGGAAAGTGGTGAAATTGGGGCAAGCAGGGGGTAAAACATTAGAAGAAGCAGCAATGGATGTGCAGGATGGGTGTAGGAAAGCACCATAGCTCTACATTTCTTATGCAGCAACAGCTGTGACATATGATTATAATGTGGAATTTACAGCCTCACACCCCACAGGAAGGGGTGTGGGCAATGTACAATTGTACTGTAATTTGATTGTGAAATGATTTCTGACACTGTAAGTGGGGGCAAAATTTAGAGCTATGTATGGGGCAATATTTTTTGAGGGACAGGTGCCCCCTTTTTTTTTTGAGGTGAGAGTGGTACGGTGGAGAAGGGTTGTAGGTACATTTGGGGAGGTAGGTTGGGTAGGTGAGGTTGCATTAGCAGACAGAGAAGACACACCAGACAGCAGACAGGGGTGGTGTATGACACATGAGGGGGTAAACACCTTGGACAGGGAAGGTTGTTGGGAATCTGAGGCTCATGCACCCCCCCAGACGGTGACAGTGGGACTGAGCTCCCCACCCATGGGCAGTCACCAATCCCCCTTCACAGCCCCGAGGGTGGCTTTGCTGGTGGCTGGACAGGAGGGGTGGGCTGCCCCTCAAGGTGTGCCAGTCGGCCCACAATTTGCTACAGGTGTACATTCAGGTCTTATCAAAACCAAAGAAAAAAAAACAAAAAACTAATAAATCCAAAAGGTGTACACAGATTTGGAGTAACAAACAGCTTTAATCCTGGTACCTTGGCATTTTGCCTTCAAGGTCTGACTGGAGTACTCAGCGGACCAAGCTCCAGAACTGACGGTGAGTGACAGGCTCTCCTGGGTGCCCATGGTGAGGCGGTTCCACCTGAGGATGATGCAGGACCAGCGGAAGGGGATGTTCCAGGGTGGGTACCAGACATATTGGGGCCCAGTGCCACGGCAAGATGAGGAAGGATGGGCGGATCCACTGGGGGGGGGGGTTGACAATCCCAAAAGTGCTGTGTTGTGGGATAAATTGGAAATATATTAGTTAGTCATGAACAACACATTTCAATGTTAGTTATAACAGCATGCATGGGTTTTCCAATCAACCAAGAACAATAGAAATCAAACAATTACATAGCAAACAGAACACATGCATATATGGATTAACAGTCAGAATTCTAAAAGCATGCCAGTTACATTTAGGGCAACAGGCCACCAACAATGGTATTTGAACAAGGTATGTTAATATGTAACCAATTAAATATATGAACAATAATAAGACACAAGTCCCAACATCAGATTTTGAGAACAACATATTCGTAGTATATAAATATAAATTACTGATGCAAATAAGGGGTGGGGGGGGGTCCATTAACAACTGTATAGGCTTTTATTTTTCACAACACTACTGCTCAGTACTCTACAGGTCTGCCCTCACTTTACATATACCTGTGGTCCATAGCTTCTGCATCACAAAAAACACTGTTAAATTGTCAACCTAGAATGGTATGTGGAAAGTGTGACTACTCTGGGGTACATGACTAGAGGGAACTCATACATGTCAGAGTTACATATATGACTAACAAGATGTACCCTGCAATGATGTTGTGTGAGTGTAGTACTGGCATTCTTCAACTGGATTCCTATCTGTGTCTGAGGTTATTGGCAACAGTGATCACTAGCCATGACAGTGTGACACTTGAGAAACATGCATGGTGTATGAACCTATCCTGCTGTCTTTTGCAGATGTGAGGTTGGACACTGTAACATTTGGACACACTTTATTAGCATACCCATCATACAACTACTACAAACCTTTCTTTACCTGTAAAACTTGTGGGGAAAATGTCTGTTAACACTACCTGACTGTTTCTACAAGTATTCAGGTTTACTTGTGTGTAAATATTCATGCATCTAAGTACCGGTCCCTGGATTCCAACCATGGTCTGTGTGTACAAAAAAGTAGAAAATATTTAGATCTCCTCACACTGAGCTACTGGGGAACTGCTGTTTCTTGCTTGACTGATTTCTGCCTAATACACACTTGGTTAGACATTCTGACCTTGTGATAATTGCAGTCTCTACCTATTACACTCTCATACTTGCCTGCATCAGCATACCCACAGTCAGGACTATATAGATCTGAAAGGCAAAGGATAATGTAAGACCATGCTGCAGTGGACACATTGTAATCCATTACACATTATGAATCAAGCTTCAGGTGTTATTGCAGGGCATATTTCCAATTTCATTTATATCTTGTTTTAGAGGTCCACAATCTATACGTTTGCCTAACAGCTGCTTAAGAAAAGAAACACAGTTAATGCATGCTGTCTAGGCATCTGTACACATTCTCTACTTCTTCAATAAAAAACAAAGTAAAGACAACAGTTGGTGCTGTAGAGTTATATTTCAGTAGCATGACACAGTGCTTTATTATAGTGAAGAATCTACATTCATTAGTACTGCATATCCTGTAGATGAATATTTGGCCTGACAAATGTATTATTTATTTAGTACACTCAAAATACACTATATCTACTGGTAGTAAACAATGTACTCCTATTTATTTCTTACACTATATACTGCAAGAAAAATCTGTATTCACCAGACTCTCGGTGCAGCCTAGTCAGTCTGTCAGCATGAGCCTCGACATTGGCAACTCTCTCCTCTGCAGCTGTAGGGAGAATAAAAAACACTATGCATATCTACCTATCACATATTCATGCTAGAATTTGGAAAAGCTGTGATTGAGATACCTATGAATTTCTGAGGCATTACCATCCCGGACATCTTGAATCCACTGGGCCAAGAGTACCCCCTTCCTACACCTAAGGTCATCATAGTGGTGATGAGCCTAATCACCAGTCCAGGGGATGCCAGCGGCATGGGTGAGCTTGTTTGCCAGATGGTCCCAGGCCTCAGACTTGTACTGAAAGCCCTGGTACTGGCCCTGCAGCAGTCTGTTGTCATGATCCTTGATGAGGAGCCCAGCCATGACTCTGGGCTCCAGGATGCTCTAGTGCTGTTCCCGAAAGTGAGCTCCCTCTCCTACACCTGACATAGCTCCTGCAGTGATTAAACTCCAGAAGGTTATGGATGTTTTCCTGCCTGTGCAGTTTAAATAAGGCCATATTGCTGCCCTTTCACATGATTGGACCACTTTCAAACATGTTATGCACAGCTAAGCAGTGCTTAAACACGCTAAGTTGAGTTGATCTGTGCTTTAAGAAGCAATTGCTTAGCAGTGCTTAGCTGTGAGCAAATCCTATTAGCTGGGCTGAATGCTGCTTAAAATTATACTTGTAAACAATGCTCAACCCAGCTAGGTGAAGCTGAGTACTGCTAAGGATTGCTCAGTTTTTATTTTAAATAATATTCACAGATTGAACATTACTTAGTCATTACTGACATCTTATTAGGTGTATATATTTTACTTTACATGACATACCTCTATGTGCTTTCCTTACATTATGTTGGCGTGTGACTGTACTGTCTGGGACACTTGTGTTTACAGAGGGGATTTCACATCATATATCCATTGACACTGCAATTCTAGACCTGCTACACTACCTTGGTTAACAAATAGCAACTACTACATGCTTCAGCTTCACTAATACATGAGAAATATGGAAATTATAACATGAGAACTATGGAAATTATAACAATTATGCATATATATATATATATATATATATATATATATATATATATATATATATATATATATATTGATTCTACAGAAGACCATTTTGCATGATATATTTACTGAAACAGTTAGCAGCCCTCACAGTTCATCTGGTGTAGCGGTAGTTTTTCTGACTGCAGTGTACAGGGTCCTGGGTTTGAAACTTGCTAGGGCTGATCATTTTGTTGCTAGGCAGAACACTGGCTGCTGGAGATAAAGGGATTAGACAAGTTTTAAACAGTTGTAAGCATGTGTTTGTGCGATGCTAAGAGATGCAAAAAGCGCTTAGCTCTGAAGGAGCTTAATCCTGCTTAGCATCGCTTACCGCTGCTTAAACCCGCTTAAACATGCTTAAACATGACTTAATTTAAAAACAAAACAAAAGAAAAATAGAAATGGGTAATAGCACAGTTCACATCATATATCTACTGACACTGCAGTACTGGAACAGATACACTACACTGATTAACAAATATGAATTCTTACATCATTGTGAAAAAATAAAAATAAAATTCATTTAACAATGCTTTTCCATTTACAAAAGGAACATAACCACTTTGGTATTCAAACCCTGAACTCCTGCATGCCAAGGTGGAGCACTAACTGCTATACTATCTCATTGTTGAAGATTTTGCCTATAATTTTGTATTCAGCTCTTACAACCTGGAGTGCAAACATGCTCAGCTACGCTTAAACATCACTTACATGTAAAAAAAATATATATAAACACTTTAATGAGATACTTCCACAATACTAATATTTAACATTTTGTAATGCACAACCTGTCATTCTATCAACTTAGTAAGTTTGTCAGAGCAATATTTCACAAGTTGTGCATTCACATGTATTTTCTGAATGGTATGAAATCTGATACTCAGATGTCTGTTATTATTGCTAAATACAAAAATAAAACACAATTTGTATGAGGGACAGAACAAAAATATGAGGCAAAAAGCTGGGCATTCTGCAAAGATCTGTGCAGTTGCGAGGTATGCCTGAACAAATATGTGAGCCAACACTATGTACATTCAGTAAAGAGCTGTGCAGTTGCGAGGTTTGCTGACCAAATATGTGAGCCAACACTCTGGACATTCAGTGAAGATCTGTGCAGTTGTGAGGTATGCCTGACCAAATACGTGAGCCAACACTATGGACATTCAGTGAAGAGCTGTGTAGTTGTGAGGTATTCCTGACCAAATATGTGAGCCAACACTCTAGATATTCAGCAAAGACCTATGCAGTTGAGAGGTATGCCCGGCCAAATTTGTGAGCCAGCACTATGGACATTCAGATAAAATCTGTGCAGTTGTGAGGTAAAGTGTCATACAGCACTTTGACAATGCAGGGGGGTGTGACAAAATCTGTCACACACCCCCTGCATTTATTTCCTGATCTACTAGCTATTTCAGTGTCCGCAGACACTGAAATAGCTATTTGCTTTGCTTTCAGTGTCCACAGACACTGAAATGCATTTAAAAAGTGCCTTATGGCACTTTCTGAGTGCAGGGGGCATGTTAGATGTGCATGCACTACTTAAACATGCCCCTTGCACTCAGTAGTCTTTATGTCCATATAGCCTTAGAAGTAGCCCGCCTTCATGAATATGCAAGACATGCTGCTGTTAATGCTAACGCTACATAGACATGGTTCACTCCTTGCAGGAATAGCACTATTCCTGCACAGAGGTTATTGAATCCCGGGGAAAGTGTATTAGTTATTTCAACTTATTTTGTTTCTGCTTCAAAATTGGTTTAAACTAAAAGTTGCATTAATACCAGGTTCATAGTCAGCCTGTAACCGTAAAATACATTCATATTCAATAGTTTCTTGCTTGTTATTAAAAATGCCACCTCCAGAGCTTTTAACCAATACATAAAAAGCCCTAAAGTTAAATGCATCATCAAAACCATAGTCAGACACATGCAAGAAAATTAGAGCTAACTTTTCTCGTTATGTCTGAATGATGTTTTGTAATACATTCTTTTAGCTTCCTGGTACTTTTTCCTACGTAAAAGCTAGTACACTTTGAACAAGAGGCCAAATAGAGTATGTTACTGGCACTGCACGTAGCAGTGCAGTTAAAGCAGTAGATCTTTCCTGTAACATTCTTCTATGTAGCTCCTTGTCCTTACAAGCTAACAGATATCTACAGCGGAAAAGTGTGCATGCCAATCATATTTTAAAAGGCATTGCAAAGAGTAAAATATTAAGGGAGAGTAGACTGAACACAGATATTAATGTCTGTATGGAACAGATGGATAATATGATACATGAATGTAAGGATAGAGGCTATGACAGTGGACTGCTACAAGTATTAAAATGTGAAGTTATTACTGATAGACAAGGAGCTGTGAAACCTTATTTTACGAGAAATGTGAACCAACAGTCCATGACTTCTAGGAACAATGAACAAACAAGGATAAGATATATTACTACCTTTAATAGAAGAACAGATGGAGTAAGGAAGATTGCCTCAGAGAGACAGATTATTGGTAATAAACCTAGTTTTACATGCAAGAATAGTCAGAACCTTAAACGTCTCTGTTACAAAGATGTTAAGGAAATTGCCGCACATAAATCCAGTAGTAAGATTGGCACTTTTCCCTATTACAACTGTATTTGTTGCAGATTAATATGTAGTAATCACGAGTTTGTCCATCCTGTTTCAGAAAAGATCTATTGTTTTAACTGCACTGCCACTTGCAGTACCAGTGACATAGTTTGTTTGGCTACTTATTCAAAGTGTACTAGTTTTTATGTAGGAAAAAGTACCAGGAAGCTAAAAGAATGTATTACAGAACATCAATTGGACATAAGGAGAAAAGTTAGCACTAATTCCCTTGCTAAGCACATTTCCAACTATGCTTTTGATCATACATTTAAGTTTGGTACTATTTGTGCATTGGCTAAAAGCTCTAGAGGTGTCGATTCTAATAGCAAACTAGAAACCATTGAACAGACTTCTTCTTCTTTTGGCTTTTCCCAGTTGAGCAGACTAAAACCATTGAATATGACTATGAACCTGGTATTAACTCAGCTGTTAGTTTAAAACCAGTTTTGAAGCAGAAACAAAATAAGTGGAAATAACTTACACACCGTCATTATCTGCTTTAATAGTCGCACTCCTTTGAATAGCCCTAATCCTGTTTGATATTAAAAGCTAAACAGGGTTGGACTTGGATGGGAGACTGCCTGTGAATATCAAGTGATGTAGTTTCCTGATGCTGACTTTTAAAAGGTAACACTGTTAACAATCAGCCCAGGGCATTGCTGTGCTGTGCTTTTGAGATTAAAAACATAACTAAAAAATACCTTGTGATTATCTTTTGCTTGGATGGCTATTTGATCCTCAAACTAGGCTTTGATGGATTTTTATTAAAATCTGTAGTTGTTTGTTTATTTCATTGACAAGGGCATAATCTAAACATCTGTGTTCTGATGTGCAGTAAGTGGTGTTTGGAAGCTGTGCACTAGTACAGTATCAGCTGTAATTTATGCAGCTGCAATCTCATATGGGTGAAGTGTGTGGGTGTGTGTTTTATAAAGTATAGCAAGGAGTTAGTATAGCTCTTTTCTACAGTATCCTTTGCCTTTTCTACTTTTTTTTCTTTAGCTCTGGTTGATGGGAGCATAGTTTGGGGATTGCCCAGTCCAGCAGCTGACCAAGCAACAGATTTGGTGTCAAAAATGTAACAGTGTTACATATAATCTGGGGGTCCTCATTACACTAACAATAATTCAGATGGTTGTGTAGGGTGAGGAATTGTGTATCCTGTGAGTACTGATATGCCTATAGGATTTCTTGATTAGTAAACACATTCTCACAACTTCACTTATTAGCCAGTTTCTTATTAAACTAACAGAAGTACTAAAAGCAATATATTCACCATCTTCATTCCATCAGTTATCAGTTAGCAGAATTCTCTCCGCATCAGTCACAATTCATGTGAATCAGCAGTGACAACATTTCTCGGTTATACCATAGTGGGTGCAGACATAAGATGGTTTGTAACAGTTTAATGAATGCCAGCATCTCATCCAGCATAATTTAGTACCAACGTTTTAACATCTTCTAGTTCAGCCAGATCTCAGAATCACCTCACTCTTCGTGTTCTGTCTTTTTCAGGTAAATAGTTTACAAAGTGATTAGTGGCCAGAGACTAAGAACCTCTGTCAGTAGAGACTAATGACTGGCAGGAAGGGTGCTTGAGTGTGGGTTTAAGAGGAACACAGAGATAACTCCCTTTTTATTAAATACTGGTCATAGCCTCATAAATCCTTTTAATTAGTCTGAAAGTTGGGGAATGCTGGACTATGTTTCTGTGACTAAGTATCACATGTAAAACACACTTTATTTATTAATGACTGTATTTTTCAGACAGGATCAGGACACAGTAGGTGGTACAAAAAGTCAACCTAACTTCTAAGCAAAAAGATGTATAAATTATATTTCTGTCTGAAGTTACTTTTTATTTGTTCACAGGACTGTCTTTTGGACTGAGTTTTTTGTGAGATAAAATCAAGGACATTTGAGAGGTCTGAGCCATCTGTTGAGATGTTATGATGGTGATTCATGCATCAGGAGTCTGGAGTGTAGGTTGGGTCATTACGGTCTGCTTAGAAGAGCAGACTAGTGTGATGTTGAAGAGTAAGCCAGCAAGAATGGAAGGTATACAATTTACTTGTTTCTGTCCAGATTCTACTTTATCTTTTGGAAAAATAATTAGTATTTTACTTAATATGGTTTGGGAGGTTAGCTAGTTTTCTAGAGAACTGTGTTACTCTCTTTTAGTTGAATTTCTTATTCCAAGAAAGTTTCATATTTAAAAACTGAGTGCAGTGCCCTGCACCATTTGAAAAAGTAGTTTTCCTTTGTAACTATTACATTCTGAAAATAAGTTCCAATGGTGCAGCCCATCCATCTGTGAAAACTTAAATAAGTAAGTAAAAATGAACTGCTGCAATGTAGCCCTGGCAGAGACTGGCTTCAGAGAAAAGACATGATGTTTTGCTCGTATGCACTTTATTATACCATGATTTGTAGAATTAAGTATTGTATGGCAGGTTATTTATTTTACATGTAAGTGCCTGATGCCTAGTACTGGCTCTATGGACTGCAATCCAGCCTTACTAAGTTTGACTAGCAAGAAATGAGAGGGCTACATCACCTGCATTAGGATGAGTGATTTTTCAATCCCCCAAGAAAGCAATACTAATGAATGCTCAAATTCTCACACTGTCACTGTTAGTACTGCAGACGATATAACAGGATAATCCCATGATTTAGTCCTCTGTCTGAGACCACTTAATAAACAAAGGTAAGACGCTGACCGGTTCGACTCTCAGTTAGAGCGTCTTCTGCATGGAGACATGCGTGAATGGGCGTACCTTCGTTGAAGGTTGTGCTTTAGGGCTGGCAACTCAGCACGTAAACATCAACTGCCAATCATTAGCGGACTGGAATTCCACTGTGGTGACCCCTAACTGGGAAAAGCCGAAAGACACAATAACAACCTGGTTAGTATTCTGTCTTAATCTTCACTAGGGAGAAACTATATAAGGTGCATATGTGTTTGTAGGGGGATGTAGTGGATTAATGGTGACAGTGGAAATGAGATATCTTTTTGGGGGGTGAAGGGGCTTGGTAGATTGCCTCACATTATCCTGAGATACAGCTGAAAACTTATTGCATCTACTGCCAACTCTGATAAACTGATACTAACAGTTAGGAATTCTGGGCAAAAGGCTGTTCAGGTGTATGTGGTTTACAGTAAGTGCTTGAAGCAGGTGCCAGGGCATTTACTGACCCGCAAACTGTGTCTCTCAAAACTTTTGGGGTAAATAAGTCCATCATCTCCTTGTATAATCCCTGAAGAAAAGACGTGTAACAGATGGCAGGCAATATATATGTACATTTTTTATTTGAAGAGAAGATCCTCTCCATTTTGTTTGCTTATATTTTATGATAGGGTAACAGTTAAGGTGAGCATGCATGTTCTAACTTACCTAGAGTTTAGCAAGTTATTCCAAATCCTTACCACATGCAGTGTTTTAGGTATGGAGACATACCAAATGATTGGAGGAATGTTAGCAGATTAAGAGGCATAGAGCAGAGACTGATAGCTGGGAACATATTATTTGCAAGGCAAGTAACCAGTGCAATCTCGCACAAGTCTTCACTGGACCCTCCTGTCTCCAGGGACTTGGTGGCTGGCATCAGGCAAAATCTTTCTAGTAGAATTGACATTTTTGCAGATGAAATAAAGGTGAGAGTAATCATTCTATCTAAGTAACTCTAGACCCAGACAGCTACAAAATAGTGGAAGAGGTTTCATCTGCAGTTTATCACTTGAAACTTCAAGATTATGTGGTTTAATACAAATAAACCATGTGGAAAACAGTTTTTCTGTGGTTACCAGTAATTTCAAGGGGCAGGGGGATGAAACAGAGAACATTACTCATGCCAAAAGTGAACCACACTGCTTACTGCAGCAAGACAATGCCATCTGAGAGCAGTTTGCTTTGATTTTACAGCTCAGTGCACAGTTGCCGCAAAAGTGAGGTTATTTTTAGATTTTGCTAAGTACCTTTGAGGAGCTAAATGATACTATATGGTGAGGGGAGGGCACTTCCAACTTCACATTCCACATAGGGAGGGAGAATTCATTTTTAGCACATATAGTGTGAGAAATAGCAGACAGAGAATGCACTTGATCAGAATGCCCAGAATCCAAAATGTGGGACATGATATACAGATGTCAAGGCATTGTAAAAGTCTGAGGTAAACAGATTTAAGACTGGCTTAGGAGCAATTATATAATTAGTGGCTGGGGGATGGTTGATGAAATGCCTTCTTTGAAGTGCAGCAATGAATAAAGAATTAGGAGATGAGATAGCGGTTTAAAAAGCAGGGTGTGAGGTGAAGGGTAAGATGACGAAATAGGGTTGACTGAATAGCTGACTAAGCATAAAGTGCTTCATAGTGCCCCTCATTGATTGTGCTTTCTCCAACAAAGTATAGTTGTGTAAGTAAACGTAACATAACAGCACATGTTTGAATGATCACTGCTGCAGTAGACTTAGCTATATGGGTTATATATTGCCATGTAAATAATAGCTAGCCAGCTTCCAAAGCTTTAGGGCACCTCCCATGTGCCTAAACTTCCATCTTGGGCTGAATTGGCTAAAAGGCAATTTGGGCACCAAGCCCTACAGACTTTCCTCCCAATACAGGGACAGAGGCTGAGCTCTGAAAGGAGAATGCTATCAACAACAAAAAGTAAATGTCCATATCTTGGCATAAAAATCATACCAAACAACAAGTGGGGTGGAGGGAGTGGCTACTGCAATAATGATTATTTGAACATCTACTGTTTTGGTAAGTTTACTTACACAACTGTACTATGGTCATCATAGTGATCACTGCTGCAGCAGCCTTACTTATATGGGTAGATTACCCTTACTACATTTGGGAGTTGGAAGGAGGCGGGTCCAGAAACTCCTGGAGAATGAACCTAGCAAAGTCTGACCTTAACCTAAAGATGGAATCAAGCTTATAGTGCTTTCTAAAAGTATGTACAGAGAGCCAAGTAGCAACTTCTAGAACAGTTTAAGAATCCAACCCTGTTCAAAAAGCCATAAATGAAGCCAATATGATGGAATAGTTGGCCTTAACCCAGCCTGGAATAGTCTTGTCATGATGAGTATAACAAAAGGTAATAGCTTTAGTCAGCCATTTGAAAATAGTATGTTTGTCCATTCTTCTTACTTTCACAGAAAAATGAACAATTGATCCAATGATCTGAAAGATTTAGCTCTATCAAGATAGATACAACTGTCTGTGAACATCCAAGCTATGAAGTTTGGCTTAAAGTAAACTCAGATACCACTTTAGGCATAAAAGAATGATTAGTCTCAAAGAAACCCTGTCGCTGTGGAAAATGAGATAGTGTCGACTCACCATAAGAGCTTGCAACACAGATACTCTTCTTGCAAAAGTCAGAGGAATTAATAAAACTGTTTTCCATGTTAAGAATATCAAGTCAGCTAGTTACCTGGTTCAAATGGAGGAAGTGTTGGCATCTGTAACACACAGTTAAGATCCCAAGGAGGGGCCACCCGTTTACTTGGAGGCATCTTGTACAAAACTCATTTTATAAACACACTGCATTGAAAGAGGAGGATCCATAGGTATACATGTTGAAATAGAGGAGCAAGAAAAGTCATAGAATAGCAACTCACACAAACATTATAAAACCACAGAACAACTAGCCCTGAATGGGTGCTGGTAATGTTGTTGACACCAACTAGGAAACCTTTTCCATTTGCTAACATAGGATTTTCTAGTAGCAGGCTTTCTTGCCTCCATTAGTACCTGCTGCACATCCTCAGTAAACAGGTGCTAAAAGGAATTAAGACCCTATCATCCAGGCAGTCAATTGAAGTTGATTGATGGCATGGTGTATCAAGCACACCTGTTCTTGGGTGAGCAGATCCAGTCTGTGAGGAAGCCTGTGGTAATTGTTCCGGCCATATCTAAAATAAGTAGAACCATGGCTGCTGGGCCAGAGCTAAGTCACCACAGTGGTCTTTGGGGATACCTTCTGAATCTTCAGAAGTACCATAGGTATTAGTGGAAAGGGTAGAAAAGCATACAGGAACATTCCTATCCAAGGAAAAAAAAAAAGGCATCTGTCTACCAGAAATTCTAACAGAATCTTGCCAGTTGATTGACATGAGATGAGATAAAGACATCTATTTTAGAAATTCCCCACAGATGGTTCAAATCTATCGAAGATCCCCAATCTAGTTTCTATTTGTGAAGGTCTGCATTGGTTCTGCTCAACTTGTCTGCCACACAATTTGATATGATGGAATGTAGGATGCCTGTACAGTGGGATTGTGTTGTGAATCCCAAGGTAACATGGCTAGTCAGCAAGGTGGTATGATCTGGTTCCCTCTGCTCATTGATGTACCACATGACAGTGGCATTGTCTGTAACAACATAAAGAAGTCCCAGGGACCAAAGATGTTTCAGAGTGTTAAGTGCCTTGATCAAAGCAAGCATATCTTTGATATATATGTGCTTGCATCTGTTCTTGGTGTCCCACACACCCTGCACTTTTATTCCTCCTGAAATTGCCTCCTAAGCTGCTTTGGAACAGGGAAAAAGAAGGAAAGACCTGAATTTATGGATATCTGTTGTCTCCACCCAATCATTTCTCTTCTGACAAACTCCAGCACTGGGATTGCAAAACAGAAAGGGTATTGATGCTGGGACCAAAGAGACTTCAGATACCACTGTGTTTTTCCTCATGTAGAGTCTTGTATGGGGTATCATGAAAATCATAGAAGCCATGACACCCAAAATTGAGAGATATTCCCTCACAGTGACCGAAGTTTGATTGGAAAACCTTAGAAACAGATCTAGAGACATAGATCTATTTTTATGTGGAGGAAAAGCTCTTTGAACTGATATGTCTCATTGACAGCCCAGTAACACTATCCAGTGGAAGTAGTCAAGAATGACTTTTGAATGTACTTTTGGAATCCCAGCGTGTGTAAGAGATCTCTCACCCATGAGCAAGATTCCTGACACTTTGAAAAAGACTCTGCAAAGATAAATAAGTCATCCAAATATGGAAAAAGGTGGATACTCTGAACCTGCAATGTGCTAAAATTGGAGACAGATACTTTGTGAACACTGTTGATGCAGTGGCCATCCAAAGGGTAAGACAATGAACTGATAATGTGATCCAGACACACAAACCCTTAGGAAACGTCTGTTGTCTGGATGAATAGAGATGAGATTATAAGAATCCTTGAAGTTTAGTGTTCCCAGGAAATTTGAAAGAGGAAAAAGAGGTAACAGGTTGTGAAGTGACATCATTCTGAGTTTGGGCACTGTTACAAACAGGTTTAGGAAAGAAAGATCCAGAACTGGTCTACAAGCATTTTTTTCTTGTCACTAGAAACAAACTTGAATAAAAGCCTTCTCTGCCTGGGAAGGAGGAAATGGCTCTATCACTCCTTCTGACAGCATGTGATGAATAATTGGTCAAAGAATGACCGCCTTGAAATGAGGACTTTACTCCTACTACTATCTGTAATCTTGATGAATTATCTTCAGAACCCATTTGTCTGAAAGTATCTGTTGCCATAGAGAAAAACAGAGATTCAAATTTTCTGGAAGTAAAAAGGGGCCATAGTAGGAGGAAGTCACAAGGTCTCTTAAATAGTCATTCAGACTTGTTGGACTGTCCTTGGTTTGGGGAGGTTTGAGGCTGCTTTTTGGATCCCCCTTGCTGTTTCTTCTTAAAAGTCTGTTTAACTGTATTTTGTTGAGACTGTTTATTCTGCTTTTTGCCAAATTTGGATGAGGAGTTGGAGAATCCCTTAGAAATTTTGGAAAAGGAGGGCTGAAAAATCTTCAAGATTTCCTGAATCAGCTTACACCTTTAAATACACTTTTTAGTCACCTGTACAGCAGAGGGGCCCAAAACTAAATCTCTACCCAAATTTAAAATCTCATTTTTAACATCATCTGGGAGGTTCTGAGAATGCAGCCATGCAATCCTCTTCAAAACAGCATAATTGGCCATAGCCCTGGAAGAAGTCTGAACAGAGTCACACACACACACACACACACACACACACACACACACACACACACACACACACACACACACACACGCACACATGCACACATGCACACATGCACACACACACACTCACACACACTGTAAACAATGAGTAAGTGACCTGTGCAATAAGAAACTTTGAAATTGAATCGGAGAAACTAAATTGTTTAAAGCAGATCTTTCCTCACAAGAAAAAACTGGAAATCAAACATTTCTCATATTTTCACAATTACTCAGAACAAACTTTAACATTCGATTCTAACAGTTAAAAATTCTGAAGATCAAAGTTGCAGAAGTACACAGTTTTTTACCATCCTTACAGAAAATAGTAGGATTGGAACTAACTAAGTGTTCTGCAGCAGAGGGGTCAAATACAGCTAATGTTGCTGGGTCAGGTTTGGGACTAGTATATAAAAACCTAAAAAAATGAGGAACTCTGTACATCCTATCTGCCTTTTCAGGGGCAGCTAGCTGACTGTCAGGATAACTTCAGGCAGTAAAACATACATCCTCTAAAGCAGACAGAGCAGGAGGAATGGGTGTAGGTTCTAGAAATTTGTTTTGTAACCCAGTATTTTCTGAGGGACTGAGAAACCTCAGTGTTCTCTCACAAAAAAAACTGGCACCTTCTAACAATAGTCTCAGAGAAAGAGAAACACCCCAGGGAGAATCGGAAGCTGAACTCTCCTCTGAATCTGAATCACTAATAAAACCCTATATCTGTCCTTTTGTCAACCTGTTCATATTCAGAATTGTGAATCTCTTCAGTAAAAGAGGTATCCCTCTTTTTTTTTTTTTTTTTTTTTAACCAGGAACTACTTTGCAAGAAGGATCAATAGCCTAAATTAAACTTGAAAATTTGAGGAGAAGTAGAGACATCCTTAGTTTTCTGTTTCTTTTTGATAGTAAAAAATAAGGCCAGCAGTGTTATTAATAACAGCAGCAGCTTTCCAAGGGATGGGTACAGCATTCTGATGTAACAGGGAAGACTTTCCTGTTCCCTCTTCAGGGACCAACGAGAGTGACTCTCCCTTGCCCACTGAGGGGACCTCGACAGCTGCAGAGGATATAGCTAACCTCCTGTCCATAGTGGCTGTAGGTGCTACACAAGATGGATCCTGGGTAAAAGATGAGTGGTCTGAGGTACACCAAATTGCCACTTTAGAGTCACCCACCTGTGGCTGAGGTAAATTGCTAGCCTGCTGTAGTGGCAAAGCATATTTGTTTAACTTTTGCTTTTTGTGGCAGGAAGAAGGACTGTCCATGGGACCAGTAGTTTGTTCCATGGTCAAGCTGACAATGGTGCCACTTCCTACAGAAGACAAGCAGCAAATGATGTTAAAAACTACAGGTCTTTAAAAGTCACCTTTTTAAAGAAAACACAATGTAAAACACTTAAAACACTTTTCCAGACCCCAAATAAAATGAACACAATTTCTCCACAGAAAAAAGTGTTTTTGAGATACATTAGAAACTTTTAAACGGACAGAAAAAAAGAGCACTCATGTGTAAAAGTGCAATACAGTCAGTTAAAACACAGTCTCATACCTTTAAAATAACTTTCCAAAGAGGAAATTTATTTTACATAAACTTAGGCGAAAGTCTAAACATTCATGTATTCCAAAGGAATAAATACTGTTGCCCAGCCATTACCAAATCAGCTGTTTGCCTGCAGATTTTGAAATGTCCTAAGTTATTCCAGAAATGCTATAACTTTATTCAGTTTTAGCCAAAGAAGTATACTCCTGAAATTTCCTCTTTGATAAAATGGTTGTACAGACAGTAATAAAAGGTTTATGCATATTCCCCAGACTTCTCTGTAATGGCTGTCAAAACTTTCCATGGTTTCAATGGAAATTAGTTAAGAAAGTCAGATATGGCTCTAGGTAATAAACCATTTACAAAAATTGCAGGGCACACGGTGCAGTTAAAATGCAAAGGTTGTGGAGCTGTTTCCTCTTACAAAGTTTTTCAACTTTATATCAGTTCTAACACAAGGTGTTTTCACACACCTCTCTCCCTTAGCACAAATATATCCAGATCCATATGTCAATATTATTAGATGCAGCATTGTAATTAATCTTGAAATGTTAAGAAATGTATTTCGAATGCACAACAATGTATGGATTATCACAACAAGAAAAGTAGATAAATGATGTATTGTAGCAGACCTGAAAATATTAGACTACTTTATTGTACTAGTGGATAATTTAAAGCGCAATGAACTCTCTCTGATATTCTAAAACTCTGTAACAAAGATATGCCAGTCACAAGAAATTATATAAAAACAAGGAGTCAGATGAGTTGTACCTGTTTCTCAAAGGGCTACAAATTTAGAGTAGAGTTGCTGCTCTGGCAGATGGATAACTCACTGTGCAACACATGTACAACTATCTGCAGAGCTAATGTAAGACTTAGAAGTTTAAAGCATTATTTCTAAAACAGATTGTCCAATAATTTACTTAACAGCACTTAAGTTCTTAAGCACTTCTTTAAACTTTTAAGAAATTATTCTGTTTTGAATTTATACAGCATGTCTTATATGTATAGTAATTTTTCATAGTTATGGTTCACTATTGTATTCTACTTATTTTAGTCTCAATGCACTTTTGAAGATTGCTGAATTCACTGTCAAGTACATTTACTATGTTTAACAAAATGTGTCTAGCAAAGCTATATTGTTGGGTTAGACCCATATTTAGGGTGCTCATTCCTGAGAAGAGAGTAGGAGACGGAATGTGCTGTCTTTAACAAGTAGTCAGTCTGAGTAGTTATGAGGACAAAGTGGGCGTGTGCACTGCATGTGGTGCAAAGACACTAAGGTATGCATTTTAAACACACACACACACACACACACACACACACACACACACACACACACACACACACACACACACACACACACACACACACACACACTCACACACACAAATAAAAATAAAATAAATGACAAGGTATCCAGCAAATACTTTATTACTGAACTATAATACCATAAAACATTGTGAGCCTACGCTGTGGTCCATTACAGACTTTTCATCGATGGGTGTGTTATTTTTTTTTTAAGCCAGGGGTATTTTAGGTGTGATGCAAATCAGCGAGGATACCCAGGCATTGAATATAGATAAGCTGTCGAGGCTTCGGACCCAATTCCAAAAGACTTGTTCTCAGTGCAAGTTACCACTTTCACTGAGAGCAGGCTGAGAGCAGGTCTTTTGGCATCTGGTCCATGTAGCAAGCCTGGTTAAAGATAGACCTTACACTGAAGTAAGTCACTTACATTATGAGCAAGTCTTTTGGAATCAGGGCAGACTTACACTGACAGCAACTCTTTTGGAATCTAGACAATATTGTCAGTTATAATTGGTACTTTAAAAGGAAACATTAACCACTGACATTTGTCTATTTGACTTCAAGTTCTCTTTGTCTATTAAGATGTTAGAGCTCTTGCGTGTAATTTGTGTTATATTTTTGAAATTATTACATGAGACATACTACAACAGGGTCTCACAGCAACTAGTGACTGGTGCCAAAGTCATAGTCTCAAGTTAAATTCAAAAAAATGTATCATCATACCATTTGGAAAAAATATAGCTCCTACTGATTACCACATCAACGGTAACCCAATAAGTACACAACCTGTGGCGAGCAACCTGGGTACTCAGGTTGACACCAATCTTACATTCGACCATCATGTAGCGGCAGTGGTCAGAAAAGCCTTTTACTTGGTGCATCTAATAAGTAAAGGGATTGCATCCAGAAAAAAGGAGGTTATTATCTCTCTGTACTTCTCCCTCATTAAACCAATAATTGAGTATAATACTCTGTTTGGTATGCACCTCTCCAAATATCTGCACCAACTGGAAAGGCCACGGAAATACCTCACAAAGAGAATCCATGGCTTCCAACACCTGTCCTGTGTGGACAGGCTCTATCACTATCACTCTACTTGGTATTGTACAGATTGCTCATGGCTGATGTGTATCTCACCTATAAGGCAATCTTGGACTCTGCCCTACTAGAGATGTTCCATATCCGTAAGTCTAACTCCTCCC
Organism: Protopterus annectens; assembly: GCF_019279795.1. Classification (NCBI taxonomy): domain Eukaryota; kingdom Metazoa; phylum Chordata; order Ceratodontiformes; family Protopteridae; genus Protopterus; species Protopterus annectens. The sequence goes on from NC_056733.1 coordinate 163,517,701, forward strand.
ACATTACCTGCTCAAAAGGCCTGAATCTAATATGCAACATCAAGCGAAACCTGCTGGAAAGACAGGTTTGTCTTCCAGAGGTTGTCCTGTCTAAGGACTAGACTTCCCATACACATCAAACAGAGTACCTTGCTGACCCTTTTTCAAACATAACCGTGTTGAGTGGATAGGAAACCACAAATTTGTCCCAGGGGTTCCATCTGTGTCCCTCACTGACAGGGATGATAGGTGCTGACTGAGTTTTCTTTTTTGGGAATAAACTCTTGGCTAGGCATGTAAGGGCCTCAGGGCCATTAGTCTAGTAACCTCCTATGATCCTATGATCCTATGAGGAATATGGTTACACACTGCTACTGGAAATCTGCATTTGTAAAATTACTATATGAACAATGTACTGTTACTTGCATCATGGAATCATATGGAATTTTTATTTACAAGGCAATGAGAAGGTATTTCTTTAAACAGTGCAAAAATCATAATATGCATAACAGATGCTTCGATAATTTCATTTGATTGCAATAAGTGTGCAAAATATACCTACCTGATTGAGAGGTATAAGGATAGCAGAGTTAAGTTTACTTGCTGTAAAGTGGATGTTCAAGTTGAAGGAGATTTTGCAAGTTTGTATTATCCCAGTGAATTTCTACAGGCTGTTTCTGTAACACCAGCACATTTAGATATCAATGGCAGGGTTAATTTAATGACCTCTTGCCAGCAGATTGAGGAGTATGTCATATTGAATGATTCTAATGGTGGAGGCATTTGGATGTACGTCTGCTCATTAAAATAGTGATATCTGAACCATTGTGGCCCTCATAATATTCCTTTGGAAACTTGTCTGAAATGAACGGCAGAGAAATTTGGATTGAAGAAAATAGACCCCCCATGACTGTTAGTTTAAAGAATGAGTACTCTGCCAAGAAAAGGAATGTTAGGACCCACCCATGTAACCAAACCTTGATCTTGTGTTTTCCAGTGTGTGACTAATTGCTGGTGACCCATGTAACCTGGTCAGGTCAGAAAAGCTACAAGAATCAGTTGGATTAGGACTTTCCAAATCTACAGTCATGTTTCTGAGATACAGTAGATTGTTCGCTGTAGATGGAAAGTTTAATTTTGCTGCTTATTGCTTATGAGTAAGGGTAGAAGGAAATGGGAGACAGGCCAACAGCTGGGTGAAGAGCTGCATGACTACAGCTGTCGTACTGAGCTGTGGTGCTGTAGTGAGATTTGAACCATAAGATGAAGCTCTTTGATTAACAGTCAGTCCATGTCCCGATCCACAACTGTGGTCACATTCTTTGGGTGGTGGCCAAAAGGAGGAGGTCATGGATACAATCAGAAGAAAACAGGTGCCTCTGCAGGGTAGCTGGGCCAGTTCCTGCGAGTGAGTAAGGGGTTTGTCAATCCAAGAGGATATCAAAATAGAATCACTGATTTTGTGGGTTGAAAGGATACAGCTGTGGTGGTTTTCACAGATAGTGAGGATGCCTCCCATGGAAGATGCACAGTGTATAGCCCATTGAGAGAAGTACCCAGTTCAAACTTAGGTTTTGTCTGTTATATTGCCTCCTCATTTGCAAGTCTGCTGTGCTGTCGTCCACTTGCAGCTACTGCAACACTCATCTGGACAAGGAGTTTAGAAAAACATGGATGGGTGTTGAATGCTCTACTTTTCCATCTAGTGAATGTTAAGCATGTTAATACAAAATAACTACAGAAAAAAAATCTATCGGTGAACAACAGCAAGATGACACAGGCATCCATTTTTTGCAAATTATGGGTTAGCTTGGAAATTATTAGGCTTGCCATCAGTAATGAAAAGAAGGATCGAATGATTATGGGGATGACCCAGTAGGAGTGTGCATTATATGGAGAGATAAGGGCGAAAGAGAGAGAGAGAGACAGACAGAGATGCAAGCCTGAGAAAGTAAAGTACAGAAATTAGCTAGAAGAGATGGGAGCAAAGAAGTTGAATGAAAGGATAATGATATAGAATCCAAGAACATCACTCTGCAGTACTACATAAAAAGCCAACACAGAAGAAAGGACTTCAGAGGGGAGAAGGTCCTAAAAAAATAGAGAATCAAAACTGGGCTGTAAGTTTTGAGTTATTTATTTTTTTATATAGTAAACAGGAAGTGATGTAAATATTCAGTAATGCAGAGTTAATGAAAGCTCTAGATGGTCATCTCAGTGGATATGTTTCTTGTTTTTTGAATTTCTTGTTCCAGTACACCACAGTCAGAGAAGTAATGAGTAAAGTGTGCCAAAGACGGATGTCATGGCATAATGACACTGTGACAGCAGCAGGTGATTTATAGGAACTTCAGTCAGAAAATAGGTGGAGAAATACTAATTTTAGGAAATAGATGTATTTAAAGCTAAGTGGTTCAAAAGATCTCATTAACAGAAATAGGAAGGTGCAAAACATAAGCTAGACTTAGTAACCTGACAGAGAAGTAAAGACAGGAAAGCACAGCAGACAGTAGAAGAAACAAAAATTAAATAAAGTGGAGGCATCTCTAACACACCTAGAACATTTGGAGAAAAAAGTTTGCAATGCTTTTAACTCATTCACAAGTGCATTATTAGAAGAAGAAAAAAAAGAAAGTTGGCTTGTACCTTTATGAGATCTGGATGTGCAGAGGAAAGGAAAGCAGAATAAGAGATATACCTTCGAGGGTGGGTTCTAGTTGTGAGGTCTTGGGAGACCCTAACCCTTGGTGCTGAAAGGGAAAGGCAGATAATATCAGAATGAAACACAGACTAGTAGACCACACAGTAGACTATTATGCAGGGTTTTGTACAGATGTGGCATGAGTACAAAGTGCCACTGGTAATGTAATGGTTATAGAATATGCTACGTCTATAGATCATTGTAACTGACCTGCCTGATGCTGCAGTGTAGGGTGAATGCTTTTAATAGTGGTGTCCTAAATTTGGCCATTAAAGGAAGATTGAGCCATGTTTGACAGCTTCCTTTCCCCAGGAAAAGGCACACTGTTCCCTTTCACCACTACAGTGTAGCATTTGTTGAAGACTAAAAGTGCTGAGTGTACTTAGAAGTAGGAGATGGCATGAATGATTAGAGATTATGGTCATTGCTTGCTGGTCTGTGGGAGGCTTTCATTGGAGTAGGTGGGTTATAGTCCCTCTTAGCTTCACAGTGTGATGAGAGTGACACCCTTCTACAAATCTCTAACCCATAAAAGAAAATAGGCATTAAGAGCTATTGATCAGTAAATAGAGGTCAGAATGCAAAAGCAATAAAATAAATAGTTTAGAAGCAACACAGCATGCTAACAAACTGGGGGCTAGAAAGACAGGTATTAGGCAGTTACTGTTAATATCAAACCCAATAAGTATGTTCATGTTGACAATTTATTATAGCATGGTCACAGTAGAGTACATTAACAGGCAGAGAGAAGCTGAGAAGGAGGAGGAAAGTGCCAGTCAGTGCAAAATCGCTCAACATTATTAAGGATTTTTGATCCAGTGATTGCACAGCTGAGCTTTTTTCAGATTTGTTGGCTGTTGGTGAAGCACCCACCAAGAGGAGAAAATGCTGAGAGAAGAAAGGAGCCACTTTTGAGATTTTAAGTATTTTTCTTCAGATTATTTGTTAAGATTTCTGCATTGCCGCCTACTTCTTGGCATTTTCCAGCTTGCTAAACTTCATATCTGTATTAGAAACTGTATTTAGAACACATCTAGAGCCTGTTTACTGCATTTCCTGTGTTGCACTTATTTTAAAATCGTTTTTTTCTTAAAACTTGCATTTTACCTGTCTCTGGCCTAGCACTCAAGTGTGGGGTCATTTATTGCACTGTTCTAAGTTGTTGCTACTTGTGTATCTCTGCTATCTTTAAGCAAAACAAAACAAAAAAAAAATCTTGCTTTTTCCCACTTTCTGAAATTTAAAAAAAGTTAATTTACAGATTTGCTGTTCTGAACTGTTTGTACGTTTCTTGGAGGCCATTGCTTGCTTGGTGGTAAACACTGAACAGCCTGCCTGGCCTGTGGGAGTGGTTACTGCCTAGAAACTGTAGTTTTATTAGCCATTTTGGGTGAATTCCAAACTCCTTGATCCCCCTCTCAAAACCTTCTTTTGCACGTTTTTGCGATCAGGTTTTAACTATTCCCGGCTCCACAAAGTCTGCTCTTCACTTTTTCCCTTAGAACTGTTCCAAATCTCAAATTAAGCACTCTATTTTCCTTCTAAAACCCAGTAGTAGCTAGGATAAGTGTCTTATAAGTAAGCACTAATAAGCTAAAGCACTACACCCTCTTATACTCCCTTTAAGTACTTGGCTCCCTATTGGTCCTTTTTGATCAAGTCAAAAAGTAATTCCTTATACTATTCTGGCATGTCCAAAAGTCAGTTTCAGGTTTACTCTCCAGTCCAGCTGGTGAATATGGGAATCTTGAGGCAATGTTACAACTGCCTTATGTACACAGACCACCCTCTCCTCTTCCCAACAAGCTCAAATATATGTGAGAGATGCAACTATATAGCCAAACTGGAGGCTGAGCTCTCTCAACATAGTACTGGCACGGTCAGTCTGGAGGAGAAGGTAATCACACACACCACAAATCCAGTCTCACATAAACCTATCGCAACAGCAAACCAAACACATAAACACACAAAAACATACTCGGAGGCTCTAAATAAAAATCTGCCCAAGCAACAGAGACCTCCAAAGCAGACATCCAAGCAACTGCTACCACACAACAATACCCACATATCACATAGTTCACAAAGTCAGTGTGCCACACAGTCACAGCCCTTAAGGCTAAACAACACACCTAATACCCTTGTAATAGGTGACTCTATTGTCAGACACACTGACATCCCTCTCATCAGGCTGAACAAGGAGAAGGTCACTGTAATCTGCCTGTCGGGTGCCAGGATCCGCCACATAACACAAGCATTCAGGTCACTCCAAAGCAAGTACAAATATGACTCCATCATTGTCCATGCTGGTGTGAATGACCTGAGACGTACCTCCCTAGACTACATGAAAAGAGACATAGAGGAGCTCTCTGATCATGTGGCCCAGGCCGGTATGACCCTGACATTGAGTAGCATCTTACCCTCACCAAGAATGATACCACAGTATAAAGACAAAATGATCAATTTCAACAATTGGCTAAAGTATTCGTGTCACTCAAAGGGGATCTAGTGTCTGTCAGCCTGGGATGACATGCTTGACAAGCCACGTTGCTTCACTAGGGACGGCTTGCACCTGTCACCCCTGGGTTTTCGAATACTGGCCAAGGCTCTTGTGACCCAGATAGTGCCTTTTTTAGGCAAGGCTCAAAAGACAAACCCACCTCCTTAGACAACACAAGGAAAAAGAAACTAAGGGTAATGCTGCTCAATGCCAGAAGTCTAAACCTCAAGATGCATGCACTCGAGGCTCTCCTCAGTATGGAGAATATCAATATCTGTGCAGTAAGAGAAACCTGGTTCAAGGCTCCCGAGAGCACCCCAGCACTACCAGGCTATACCTCATACCAGGGGTTTCGGCCCCAAAACTCGGACCGAACCACTAGAGGAGGGGGAGTATCCATATTCATCAAAGATACCCATACCTCCAGGCTAGTGGCACTGCACGAAGCATCTGAGACCATCCATGTGCAACTAACAGTGGGCAAAACTGCCTTCCAGTTTGTAGCCTGCTACAGACCACCCTCCCAAACTCAGGAACCCCACTTGGCTTTCCTGAAGACACTGGAGAATATGAAGGTCTCTCCAAACACCATTATATTGGGTGACTTTAACTACCCAAACATAGACTGGGAGGACTACTCAAGCCCCAACACCCTAGCCCAATGGTTCCTAGAATTTATAAATTCAAATGCTATGGAACAACTGGTCACCACTCCCACAAGAGGGTAAAACATATTGGGCCTGATCATCACCAACATGGGGACTCTATGTTCCATACCAGAGGTATACCCCTCATTGGTAAGATCTGACAATAAATTAATCACTATGGACATCCATATCCCGTCCCCATCCCCAGCAAAGGAAACCACGGTCAAAAACTTCTCAAAAGCAAACTTCCCACTTCTCAAATCCAAGGTGGAATCCTTCAAAGCCCCAGTGTCAGTGGAAAATATGGCCCAAACTGCAGAATCCTTTACAAATGCATTCTATGGACACAGACAGGAATGCATGGATTGTGATATCCCAAATAAAACCAAGACACACTCCTACAAAAGCAGGAGACCTGTCTGGTGGACCCCAGCCATAAATAAGCTGTGCAACAGAAGGAGGATGCTACTACATGATAGAGCAAAATCCCTGAAAGGGAAGGCAACTCTCATCAGTACTAGCAAGAAACTACGATCCCTCATAAAATCATCTAAGGCTAGCTTTGAAAGAAACATTGCACAAGATGCTAAAGATAATCACAAGGCTTTTTTTAGTTATGTCAGAAACCTGGGTGGCAACTCCCAGATATGCTCTGAGTTAGTGCAAAATGACAAAAAATACACTGAACCCACAGACATTGCCAACATCCTGGCAGACAGGTTCAGTGCAAACCCCCCCCCCCCACAAATGAGCAAATGACTATCCCAACAGAATGTAGCCGCCCTGACATCACAGATGCACAGGTGAGAGCTGCCATCTCCAAAGCAAAAAACACAGCATCAATGGGACCGGACGGTGTCCCGGGCTGCGTTTTACATGAGCTCCAAGAAGAACTGAACCCTCACTTAAAATCACTGTTCAGTCTCAGCCTTACAACAGGATATGTACCCAAAGAATGGCATACAGCAACAGTGGTCCCATTCCATAAAGGTGGTGCCACAACGGACCCCGGAAACTATTGCCCTATAAGCCTAACTAGCCTGGTCTGCAAAGCTATGGAGCGTATCATCATGGAACTCATAAAAAAAGACATTGGGAACCTCCAAACACTGGATCCTACCCAATTCGGCTTCGTTAAGGGCAGATCTTGCCTCTTTAACCTGGTCAATTTCTTTGAAACAGTCACCAAGGCCATAGACGAAGGGAAGGTAGTCCACTCAGCCTACCTTGACCTTTCAAAAGCCTTCGACACAATACCCCACTCGGGCATCATAAATAAGCTCACCAGCTTAAATATCAACCCCTATGTCACAAGATGGGTTGCAAACTGGCTTAGGGATAGAACCCGCATGGTCAGAATTGCAGGTGCCATTGTCAGACTCTAAACCAGTTACAAGTGGCGTCCCACAAGGCTCAGTCCTGGGACCTCTCTTGTTCGGTATATATTTCTCTGAGGTACAGGCTAACACAGGAGGACTATGGCTGACAAAGTTTGCAGATGACTGCAAACTGGGGGCCATAATCGACTCGCCGGCTGACACAAGCATCCTCCAAAAAGGTCTCACAGAGACGGATAACTGGTGCCAGTGCCATGGCCTAAAGCTAAATGCCAAAAAGTGCATAGTCATCCCCCTTGGGAAAAACAAAGTGCCCACAAATTACCACATAGGTGGTAATCCATTAAGTACAGAAGAAGTAATTAGGGATTTGGGGAGCCAAGTAGATTGCAATCTCTCCTTTGACAATCACATTGCTAAAGTGGTTAGAAAGACATTCTATTTAGCCCACCTTATCACGAAGGGGTTCACATCTAGATCAAGAGAGGTCATTGTGCCCCTCTACTCATCACTCATCAGGCCCATAATTGAATACAATGCCCTATTTGGGATATACCTTACCCGACACCTGCCACAACTAGAAAGACCCCAAAAGTACCTCACCAAGAGGATCAAGGGACTCAAACTGATGCCCTACGCAGTTAGGCTAAAGAAACTCCAGCTCTGCTTACCGCCTACTCAGAGGCGATCTGTGCCTGACGTATAAAGCCATGTCCAACCTAGAATTAATGGACATGCTCCACCTCAAGAAATCCAAATCCATCAGAACTACATGCTCCAGTGACTTAAACCTCAGCACAGAAATAAATAGAACATGCTGAAGGGACAGATTCATATCCCAAAGGCTCCTCTCACTCTGGAACAAAATCCCAATCCATGTCAGAGAGAGCCCCTCAATGACCCTCTTCAAGAAGAATCTTGACGTTTGGATGGGAGATCGTAAATTTACCCCTGGGATCTCTTCTGTGTCTCTGCTAGACAGAGGCACAGTAAATTAACCTTAAATGGGCGATCTTCTGTGACCTACTATACAGAGGCACAGTAAACTAATCTAAGAAGGGTGGCAAAAGCCAAACACACTCTGGCTAGGCTTGTAAATGCCCTAGGGTAGATAGACTAGTATCAACCTATGAACCTATGAACCTATGAGCACTAACTGGGCCTTGTAGGACACAAATTATGTGAACATGTACCATATAATTTTAAACAAATGAACCAAGCCAAATACATTACTGAATGATTGAGAAGGCTAAAGACATTAAACAATCCAAGATGCATACCATTACCTAGCAGTACTGTAACCAAGAATTTGCACAAAAGAACGTCCTTACACTGACATCAGCAAGTAACAGTAGAAACAATCTATAATTTAACACAGACTGCAGTGCAGACATAGTTATTCTGAAGACAGTCATGCAACAGACTATTCTTAATAAGCAGTAACACATGCTGGCATGTGCACCAAACAGGCATTATCATTCACATAGACTTGTCTGAAGCATGAACTTACCAAGTAAATGCTTTAGTGCCCTACAGGTCTCTGTATGCAGTACTATGTGTCTAGTTAACAGGCTAGCATGAGTTATTCACTTCTGAAATGGCATCACATTGTTCTGGCTTTTGGAGTCATTTTGAGGGCAAATTATTTTAGATGTGCTTTGAAACATTTTTATAATCCCCCCATTAGCAAGCTTGCCCATTTTTGAGACCATTTATAAAAAAGCTTATAGTTGACCATACCACCCTGCTCCCAGTAATGATAAAAGATAAGGGATAGTAAATGTGGTCACAACACTTTAGGCTGATAAAATCCCTGTGGCATGGTCACCACAAAATATGCTATGACATAGAAGATCAAGTAAAGTTTGTCCTTCATAATTTTAGTTGGACGTTTAAGAAATGTACAGACATTTATTGTTGTATAACATCCGGTGGTGGTGCTGCGGTAGCATTGTCACCTCACAGTAAGACGTCCTGTTTGATTTTCAGCTAGAGTGTCTTCTGTCTGGAGACATGCATGAATGGGCGTACCTTCATTGAAGGTTGTGCGTCAGGGCCGGCAACTCGGCACATAAAAATCTACTGCCAATCATTAGCGGACCGGAGCTCCGCTGTGGCGACCCCTAACCGGGAAAAGCCGAAAGACACAACAACATAACATTGGAAACAAGGGGAGAGATTGCATAGAACAGCAAAGGAAGAACAAATATAAATGTATGGCCCGTAAACCATCTGTGCAACGTGTAAGTAAGTGCTTCAGTAAAATCCAAGATTTATTGCCTCAAATATGCATTACTTTTTCATGTTCCTTGTAAACGTTACATTTTTTTGAACAGAGAACAGTGGGGTTTCAAATTCAAAATAGTAAATTTGCCAGTTTCTATATTAAAATAATTCACTTTTAAATAAGCACATTTATTAAACTGACTGTTAGAACCAAATCAAATTTAAAGACATGACACTGAAATGGAGTTTTTGCCCTCATTTTTTATCTTTGTACCAATTCATAAAATGTTTTACAGGATACAACCCCTCACAGTAAGTTAAACAAGCACTGCTGAAGCCTTCATTTGTTAAATTAACTCACAACCTCTCCTTGTATCTTAAAAGTACCATAACTGCAGCTTCTAGAAGTAAAAAAAAAAAAAAAACACACCATTACAGCCTTCTACAAATGAAATCATCTGCATTAGCATGACAATACTAGGATTAATGTTTATATGATGGTACATTGCCTGTACAGTTTGCCATACTGTGCATTTTTCTCCCTTGGGTTTACTTGACCATTTGTTAATTTTTCATGAACTGCATTCTTTGACATCATTTGCAAATGGGCATCCTAAATGCTTATTTTGAAACAATTACCAAGGCACTGTTTCAATGAAACATTAGGTAATGTTGTTATATACGTCTTTAAATAATTTTGAATAAATAAATGTATCTCATGGTGTCTTAAATATCTGCAGCAATGGGTGGGCTTGCTTTCTAACACAGAGAGTAGTGTCAATCCAATCTCTTTCACATACACTAGCAATCATCACTTATAACACAGACTTTTAATTTCATATTACTTTCCCTTACCCCACAAGGTTCTCATCTTCCAAGTCTTAACTGAAATTACTTTCCTTTACATAATTGCACCCCAGTCCATTGATGTTAATTACAGATGATTTCAAATGATTTCCTTTACATATGTTTACTCTTTTCTTGGCAGAAAGATGGTATGATTCACTCAATTAATACTTAGAATGAAACAACTTACTGTTGCAATGTGCTTTAGTTTGGTAGTTGGCAGTAAGATAAGAAACCCAACTCATGCCACTGTGTGCCATGGTCTTACTTCCTGCTGAGGCATTACCTTTGGCTAGAATTTGTTGGATTTAGTCAAGACACTATGTTTAAAAATACATTGACTCTAAAATACAATGGTAAGGACTGCTAATATACCTGCAGTTGCCATGTAAACAGCATGTAAACATTTTTTTATTTTATCTAAGACTACCATCATACACAAAACTCTGATACATAAGCTTGCATTGAAACAGTAACCCTATAACACATCTTCCCTTTAGTTCCATTATATTTCCTTAACTCATTCCAGCTTGCATCCTAAAAAGATTGGAAAAAAATCGTATTTCATGAGCTCAAGTACAAATGGAATACATGAAATCAAGCTTATGATAATACAAGCATATGACCTTCCAAAATAGGAATATTCTGTAAGAAACAAGCCCTCCTGTACCCCTATGTGGTGGATGTCACTCCACTCCTTTCTTTCTTTCTTTTTATGCCTGACTGCTCAGTGCACCCCTTCCTGTTGACCATCAAACCTCCTCTTTCATTTTGATTTATGACCATTTGCTTTCCTGTATTGAGATGACAACCTAGACAGGCCACCATCCAGGCAATTATGGGGGTACTCAGTGTCCCTGCTCAAATACCATGATTCATTCCTTTGCTGTCAGAGATGAGTTCCCTCATATGCTGGCCCTGGATAAGTCTGGTTTGCTCCCAAGATCAGGGCCCCATTGCATCCTAAAGTGTCTGAGTCAGGCTGGCCCCTGCTTCTCTCTGCACTCTGTGACAGCAGCTTGCAGTATATTGGAAATGTGAAATAGTTTCAATTTTTACAGTACCTAACCCACATGTAGCTGACATGTTCACCAAATTTCCACAGGGCATCCTATTTCCTTCCCCAGACTTGTGCATACCCCCACATTCACACTCCCAAGACCTACTGTCACTGGCTTGGATATATGCATATGTTCACTGCTCAGTGGCCAAAATTCAGACCTCCATTTGCAGAGGCGCAATGATCAACCCAGACCTCCTCTTTCTTCCATTAGGATGCATGAGGTGGCATGAACTACTTACTGAAATACTTCCAGACCTCAAGCCACTACTCAAACTTGGGTTGTCTGAATAATAGTCAAGGCTTTATCCCTTCACACCACAAAGGCAGGCCCTCTTGTTTCATTTTTTCTCTGTCTGAGGTCAATAAAATGTACAGCAAGAACAATCAGTCAGTGATAGGCAGTGTCTCCCTTTCTCTACAAAGCAGTGACATTGGCCCACGTATTTACATCTATTAACAATCATATGAAAGTTATACTATCTCACATATTTTTGAATCCTGGAAACATGAATGCCTGACCTGTTATAATTGAATAATTGTGATAAGTCCTTCCCTGGTGTATGTCTTGACATTTTTGTGATATACCATAAACGAACAGGTACTGAAATCAAAACTAGGATCCAGTCGTCATTGCTGTTAAATCAAAACTGCAGTTGATCAAATGTTTGGTTTGAAGTTGCATCTTCATCTTCCTAATGCCTTAGAACTTATTGACTGCAGTGACTGATGCCTATAGATTTCAGTCTTAGTATGATCCCCAGTTAAATTTATGGGGACTGCCAAGGCAGTTTTCCACAGAGAGACAGCTGTAACCCTTTCACTAAAAAGACTGATCAAGTGGGAAACAGTGGTCACATTAGCAGATGCATAGACTTCAAGGATCTTAGGAGAAAATTCAGTTTTTGCTGAGCTTACCAGCAGAAGCAGACTTTTTTTTAAATAGCTTGCAAACAATTACACATGATCTGAAGGGATCAACGATCAGTAACACTGACATCCAGCTCCCTTACTTGCAGTGGCAGTTGGGGAGGGCGCTGCAGGAGGCAGCTAAATGGGGTGGGGCCAACTGCAAAGGGTGGGGCTAACTGCAACAGGGCACAGCTATGTTCCAGCTGGATCAACACTGACCATGCTTGGTATTTTACATAAAATAACTACCCGTTCATTATTGTGCATGCTATGGGGCTAGTGGGTGTTGTGGTGATGTGAAGTTAGAGTTAAATTTATCAGCCAGTAGATTTGCTTTATCACCCTAGTCAGTGAAGGTTGTACCATTTACCACCAGTTCTGCACACTGTTGAATATTAACTTTAAGATTCTTGACATAGCAGAAGAAAGCCTTTTGATTTTCCTTAGCCTGGGAGGGTATTCTGACCTAATAATTGGCCTTGTTGGACTTTAATAGATGTTTTAGTTTCTTGTTTAGTTGAACCAAAGAGTTGCTCTTTCTAATTTTGCTTTGGCTTGTTTTCTTTTGTTATAAAGCCTGTTAAGGCAAGGATACCACCAGTGTGGTTTGCTTTTTTGTGTTAGATCCGAGCTAACTTCTGGTAGGTATGGCAGCTATTTATATGTTTGTACCGGGCTTCTGTAAATAATTATGTATAGGTAGATGTTTTCTCAGAGTTTGGAAGAGCTGTGAATTTATACAAACTGTTGCTTAATAGAATATAGTTTGCTTTAGTATAGTTCCTAACTGTTACAGGTTTAGTTGTTTTTTCCGGTTTAATTTTCAAGGCAGACAGCTTTGTGGTCCAACTTCACCAGTGAGGATATGACATGGGTGGGGGGGGGTGCAATCCTGTCTCATGTTGGTGACTACTAGGTTAAATAGGTTTGATCCTCTGGTTGATGAGTGCACTCTCTGGTCTAGGGTGCTTGCATTGATAAAGTTCAGGAAGCATTGTGCCTATGAGTACCTCCGGTAGGTATAGGTAATAGTTGTAAGAGTCGTGGATCAGAGATGAAGACCTGTAGTTGGCCAGTAAATGGCAGGGAACCTTGTCTATGGAGACTTGGATGTGGATGGACTCCAGGGCATCATAGTGTTTAACCAACCTATTGCATTTACTGCTAATGCAGTTTAAGGCAGCTCCACCTTTATCTCCTGTCTGTGCTGCTGTTGCTCTAAATGTGTGGAAGGCACTGTAGCCTTCCACTGCCAGTGCACCTTCTGTGGCTTTAAACCAAGTGCTGGCAACAGCACAAACGTCTACATTATACAGAGTGAGGAGAGCTTGTAGGGTGTGGAGTTTCTTGTTTAAACTTCTAGCATTGAGCAGTGAAACCTTAAGGTTGTTGTTGAGTTTTTTTTCTTCTTGTTTTATGCTGGTAGTTTTGTGATTATGACATTGCCTAAAAAAGGCTGTAAGGGGATAGATAAAGTTTTAGCCAATATCTGAAAGCTCAGGAGGGGCCGATGCAGACCATCCTTGGCAAAACAAAGTGGTCTGCTAACCAAGTCCTTTCAGGCTGATAGATATTGGAGTCCCCTGAAGTGATACCAGACACTAAGCCAATTATTAAAATCAGTCATTTTCTGTGCATACTGTGCCATCATCCCTGGTGAAGGTGGAATGCTGCTCAATGCAAGGCATGTATCTGTCTGTGACACACATTCAAAGAGATCCATAATGTCTCTTTTCATATAATCCAGTGTGGTATGCCTCAGGTCATTTACACCCACATGGACTATAATAGAATGATATTTGTACCTGTTGTGCAGTGACTTGAGTGAGTGTGTAATATTGTGGCTCCTACCTCCAGATAGCCACTAACCGTTATCTTCTCCATATCCATCCTAGTGAGAGGAGTATCTGTGTGTCATACAGCCTCGCTGGCTCTGTTCAAGAGAAATCTTGACCGGTGGATGGGAGATCGTAGGTTTACCCCGGGAATCATCTCTGTGTCACTACTGGACAGAGGCACAACAAACTAATGGGCACAGTATTTCTAACATAAGGGGCGGCGTAAGCCACATAACTTTGGGCTAGGCTTATAAATGCCCTAGGGCAGTTAGCCTAGTATAAACCTATGAACCTATATAATAGAATCTGCTATAATAAGAATACTAGGTAAAGTGTTTGTTTGCTTACCTAATGAACTTTTTCTTGGGAGACCACTGGGGTAGGCTTATGTGTGGCATTAAGTGTTGCTTTTTGTGTCTGCTTTGGTGATTGCTGAGAGTAGGTATTGTAGTTTAATGGCTTAAGAGGTCTTTGAGTTTTGGAGGCGTTTCTTTTAAATGCATCAGCATTAGAAAGTATATGTGTATGGTGAATGGTATGTGTGAAGGATGTAGTGTGTATGTTTTTGACAACCTTGTTTGTAAGTGAGATTTTTGCCTCCAGGGAAGTTGTGTATGTACATCTCTCGCATACTGTGCTAGTTTCTTTAAGAACTAAAAAGTTGTCTGAGTAAATGAGACAATTGCTACATTGTCTCAGGATGCCCATATATACCAAGCTGGCCATACAGACATTAGGAAATTGCAAATCCATGTTGTCAGGACCTGTATTAGGGTTGGGATGTCATGGTTTAGGGTCTTTTTTTTACAGGGGTCACCTGAGTGGTGCCCAGATTGAAGGGTAGATGTTAGATAGTGCTATGATCATTGTGTTGTATGACACTATCTATCTCCCCTAAGCTTAGCACCATGCAAAGCCTCTCTGTGTTATGGGTTAAAGTCCTAAGTAACAGCTTTATAGGTTTACAACTATACATGGTACTGCTAACCACCACTGAACAGTGAAAAGCTCTGCAAAAATGTGTTTAATTTATAGCAGGCAGAAAAGACTGAAAATTAACTCCCATGCCCTCTGGCAAGTAAACTGCTACATGTTAGCCTCCCTGGAGTGTCTGCCAACTCAGAGAAACCGGGTAAACACCTCTGCCATATGATGGATAATTTTGGAACTCTTTAATGTAAAAGTACAGCAAAAGTAACTCTCAAGCACAGATTAACACCCAGCTAAGCCCTGAAAAGCATTCTGGCTGATTAAACAATCTCACTTTAAGCCTTCCTGTGTGGTTCCCAAAGTAGACAGACCAAACTACCTTTCTATTCCCACTAGAATTTAGTCTCAGTCATCTTAATGTAAAAACACACTTTAGACAGATAAAAGTGAAAAGGTATTAAAACAAATGAAATAACTAGCTACAACAAGAGATTCTCACTTTAATCCTCCCTGTGTATTTCCCAGCTTAGACAGACCAGGCTATATTTGTACTCCCACTAGAACTGCAATCTCAGCCTTCTTAATTTAAAAACATACTTTAGTTAGCTACAAGCTCACAAGTGAAAATTTGCCAGAAACAAGTCTAGCACCTAGCTACAAGTAACTGCAAGGTGATTCAAAGGCAGACAAACCAGCAGCGAGGAACACACACACACACACACACACACACACACACACACACACACACACACACACACACACACACACACACACACACTCTTCAAGATAATTTCAAAGGACACTAACAGTCTAAGGGAGGACATTCCCAGTGTCTTCTGTCAGTGACCACAGCAGAGGGTGTAAGACTGAAATGAGCTTCTAGGGCCAGTTATACAGAACAGGCAGGCAGTTCAAAGCCTCCAAGTCAAAATCCAAAACAGGAAAAAGGGAGGGTGGGAGGAAACCAAACTCAGAAAAACAAACACCTTGGCCAAGCAGTGAAACCAAAAAGAAATGCAGACTATAAAAATACCTTAAATTAATAGCTTTGATTCAGATAAAGAGAAAAAACCCACAAAACTGGTTAAAATGGTAAGATAAGCAAAATTATAAATATACTAAAAATGCATTTATCTGAATGGAAAAATGCAGTCCAAATACTTTTGTTATCAATTTGCCGGATGAACAGACATTACATAATTTATATTAACAATTACTCATACATTTTCTGATTATATTACATTCATATGAAAGAAGAGACAACTATTACAGTCTTGCAAAGCCAGAATTATAACAACAGTAAATAGCAGGGCAGTTGTTATCATTCACACATAGCCCCAATCCCCACTGCCCACCCATGGTATCTGGTTTCATCTTGCGAGGATAAAAAAATGAAAAAAGATGACACTATTAGTGTATTGTTTTCACATAAACAATGACCAGAGCTCAATGGGTGGTCGATCTTACTTCACACAAATGCATAGCAGTCTTGCAAAGCCAGAATTGCAACTGTAAACAGCAAGGCCAGTCATTTAATTCGCATATAGGCATAGCCCCTGTCTCAATTGCCTACCCACAATATCTGGTTTGACCTGCAAGTTTAACAAAATTAAAAAAGAAGACAACTGCTACATTAATGTTTTTTTTTTCTTATAACAATTGTCAAGAGCTCATAGTCGATCTTACTTCATCCATATACACTTCAGTCATGCAAGCCTAGAGTTTCAACAACAAAACAGCAGGGCCAGTCATTGCATCCACAAACAGCCCCCACACCCACTACCTACCTACCTAAAAGATCTGATTTGAACATGCCAGAATATTGAATTAAAAGAAAATAACCCACAAACATTTCCCATACTCCTTATCTACCTAAAGTATCTAACTTGACCCTGCCAGGAAAGAAAAAAGAAACGGTGCAAGTCAAATTAAAAGAAATGTTTTCATCCACAAACAGTCCTCACGCCAACTGCCTGCTGCCTTCATATAGCATCTGTTTTGATCCTGCCATGACAAAAGTAAGTGCAAGACCTATTATAATTCAAAAAATAATAATGCCATCAGCAAAAAGCCCCACTACCAAATGTTTACCTTTCTAATGTATCTGGATTGACCCTGTCAAGATATTAGATAAAAAAAAAGAAATCATCCACAAACATCCCCCAAGACACACTGCCTACCTAGTATCTGGTTGACCCTGCCAGGATATTGTACTAAAACAACCACAAACAGCTCCCAGAATACACTGCCTACCTAGTATCAGGCTGACCCTTCCAGGATATTATTAGAAAACAAATCCACACCACAAACAGCCCCCAAAACATAGTGCCTAGCCAGCACACTGCACATTTCATCCACAAAAAGGCCTTACCTCACACTGCCAATACCTACAGCCTTCTAGTATCTGGTTGACCCTACCTGGATGTCATACTAGAAAAAAAATCATCCACACAAACCGTAAAACACATTGCCTAATCCATAGTACCTAAATATATATGGTTGACCCTGGCAGGAAAAAAGTACATAAAGTCTAAACTGACTGGGAATTATTACCAGATGGTCCTTCAATGAAAGTGTTTTTCTTTTTTCTTTTTTTTTTTCAATTCAACTACTACTTAACTGGGGGAAAAAGTTTGTAAAATAAATAGTGGTCATAACTTGGTCTGGTCAACTTTTGTAAGCCAAAGCTGAAGGCAAGGCTGGGAAGTACAAGGTTCATGCTCTTTTTGTTCTTCTACCAACACAATGTGCTAAACTTCCTTATTTTCCTCACTGAAAGTGAGTGGGAAGGGAACTTCAGGGGTTTCCCTCCTTCCTGGGACTTATGTCAGCAGCCACATCATGCACACATACAAACTGTGGTCACGTGACAGGCTACTGACACTAACAGTCCTGTCCCCAGTTGCATTAATGTGGTTAAAACCACAATGCCTTCTGGGCAGCTTTTCTGATGCATGCCCAGATTCTGGGCTGTTTTTAAAACCCAGAATTCATTTTTATTTTTTTTCTAACAATGTCAGTTGGAACTCAAACACATATGCATACAGGTCGAGTTCCATATCCATGCAGATATGCAGATGCTATGACATGCTTAAGTAAACTAATTGAATCTGTTTTTTTTTAACTTTTTTAATTAAAAAAAAAAAAAAAATAACTCTATCAAAAGTGTGGGAGAGGGGAGGCTTAAACCCAGCAGTCCAGCCAGCATCACGAGCTGCATCTGCTCAGTTGTCCGGTTGTCAAATGTTTTGACACACACACACACACACACACACACACACACACACACACACACACACACACACACACACACGCACACACACGCACACACACATGCACATAGATTCTGTCCCAGTCTTTTAAAACTATTTTCTTTCTTTGTGGTGGCATATACTTCTCTAGAAGTACAAAAGCATGGCCTAGTTTAGCAGAGTTTACCACGCCTAGATTTGATCACCATCTTACATTTTCTCCACTGAATTCATTTCTCTGTGTTGAAGACAGAAGTCTCTTCTTCATAGCTCTCAGCTGTCCAGATTTCCACAGAATGTCCAGATTTGTGTCTCATATTTTTAGCCTTTTCATCATAAAATTTGTCGGGACTTTTTGGCAAATTACTGGACTGAAGTTAGTAAATAATAACACACATTTGAGTTTTACACTTTATATCTTTCACAAAATGCATTCAAAAACAAAAACTGTTATTTTTGCCACTTTGTAAGTTTATAAGAATAATATTTAAAAGTTGTCCCTAGTCTTGGCCCTTTGTTCCCCCACTATGTTAGGCTTTGTCTAGATTTCCTATGCTAAGAGATTGAGAGGTATGCTCCCCATTGTACCATTCCAATGATTCATGAAGCCCACAACCCATAACTCTAAGCAAACTGAATCCGTCCCCTTTGACATTTCTGGTTACCAACTGCAGAAACTTGTCCTGTGTCTTCCCTAGGAAAGTATTAGAATACTTCAGATGTATAGTACACTCCTGGACCTCCATATAGCATAAAAAGGGTATCATCCAGTTCCCTTCTCATTTTATTTCCTTACAGAGATTTTAGCATATCTGGACCACAGATATTCAAAACAAGGAACTGCACATATGTTTTATTAAGTCATTTTGCATTGCTGTGTCTCATTACTATTGTGATTATGTTACTTTTTGCTGTTTGCTGTTGTACATTTAATGTGATTTGAATATCTGTGATGTGAATATATTCTCACTTGTACTTATGCTTTATTTCCCAGCAACTGCCACGTCTTTGGAACAGGCTACCAATTCATGTGAAACAGATCACCTCTATGACACTGCTCAAGAAGAACCCGGAGGAGTGGATGGGGTACTGTAAATTCTTACTGGGGTAGCACTCACAACCCTCCTGGACATGGGCAGTCATCACTAAATGCAATCTTGAGTATTGACTAGCATTTCTATGGTATTACATTGGGATGAAACAACTAGGCTTAAAATGACCTCTGGGTCGATAGCCTAGTAATCTCCTGTGCTCCTCTGATCCTATGATCCTATGCTATAATTCAACTTCGTGAAACTCTGCTCCATCCTTGGTCATCTCACCCCAGGAGTCCTCTGAAAAATAGCTTTGTCTCTGTGGGACTGTCAGTTTAGGAAGTTCAGTAAATAATAGTTAACTCTGCTTTTTCCTCTCCCGATTATGTACAAAATAAGAAAACAGACAGGTGTTATGGCTAATATGGTTGTAACCCAGTTTTGTGTGAGAATACCTAATCTGTGATGGAATATTTGTTATTTCTTTTTTTATTTGTATAGATGGGATAACCCTGTAACTTTGAATTTGATCTTTAAATATCTTGAGTTGCTCACTAGATGAAAAGAGTGAGTCACATCTCCTTGGACTATCATGTTTTCTTCTGCTAGAACATTGTTTGCCAAAAAAAGTAAATGACTAATTAGTAAGTCCACTTTTTTGTGGAAATCCAAATATAATCAGTAAGAAAGATTTTAATTCTATAACAGTAACCTTCCCCAGCACAGGTTTTACACCTTCTATTTCCTCAATAACCAGAACACCTGGTGAGGAAAGCATTCACTCTGCTCATTTTTGTCTTTCTCCTCCTTTCTCTGTGTAACACTAGGGTTTTAAATTTGAGGATAATCCAGATTAAACTTTAAGCAGGGCTGGATAAACTCAGAAATGTTGTCAGTGTCCAGGGAAAGTGTGAAATTTCATCATTTGTCAATCAGGCCATTAGGATGCCCATTGTGTATGTACAGTAGCCATTCCTTTACAACCTGTAGTCTTGGTGTCTGCAAGCAATTAGCTACATATTAGGGTTTGCTGACTAAACTTGTTAAGCACTATGTTGTAATATTGAACATGTGATGCATATAATAAGTAGGTAGTATTTTGAGGACTGCTTTACAGCAAGGGAACAGAGTGTAATGTGATATATGTGGAAGTATTTAGATTTTCTTGAATGTGTGTGTGTGTGTGTGTGTGTGTGTGTGCGTGCGTGTGCGTGTGTGTGCGTGTGTGTGCGTGTGTGTGTGTGTGTGTGTGTGTGCGTGTGTGTGTGTGTGTGTGTGTGTGTGTGTGTGTGTGTGTGTGTGTGTGTGTGTGTGTGTGTGTGTGTGTGTGTTCTGGCTGGGCTGTATGCTTATGTTGTGTGCTGGGATCTTCTTCTTATACTCGAATGGCCATATCATCAAATTTCATTTTCATGAGATGAAAATCATGAAAACAAAATACCCTAATGGGTAATTGTCCTCTGTCTGTTAGATTTCTTGCTTTCCCATAAGATACCACTTAAACTTCTAATTTTCTTGGCTTATTGCATACACAGTCAATAATGAATTACTATTTAACTGTGCTTTTTAAGGCTTAAATAGACAGAATAAAAATATTGCTGCAGCTATGTATGCACCTTCTATACTTAATGAGCAATAATTGTTATTCTTAATGTAAATATCCACTTTTTGTATTTTCTACTATTTCCAAATTATGTATTTTAGAAAAAAAAATTACAAAATTATGTCAAAGGTTATATGCTGACGAACCTGCCATTACTACTTTATTTGAAACATGTACAGTTATGCAAACAGTTGTATTATGTCATTCTGGTGTTTGCCTCTTTCTCCAGATCCCCAGTAAGATTCCCCACTGGCACAACTATAGAGTTGAGTTCTTAGCCAGGGTTCCAAGCCAAGTACTCCAACACTCTCTCTGTTCAACCAGTGCTCTGTATCCCTGCACAAGTAGCCGACATAAGCACTGTTTGAGACTTGATTTACACACACACACACACACACACACACACACACACACACACACACACACATGCACACACACCTGGGAAAGGCTGGCACAGGTTTACTGGCTATGCACCCTCTTGCCCATATATACTATAAGGTAGCTATCACTGCCACCAGAACCCCTTGCTAGCTACTTTAAGGCCCTTACAAGTGTACCCATTATACTAAGTTAAATTAATAGCAATACAAATGGTGGTTTGAACAAGAGCAAGGCTATTCGGGGTGGCCCACACAGTGACACCAAATAAATAAGCAAGTACTCTCAAAACTTAAATTTCTCTGCAAAGGTCAACCATAATGAAAGCTTTAACTATATTTAATAATACATAATAAAAGAACAAGAAAATACTAAGTATATATGCACAGTGACACCATAGTTCAAATTACAGGAAATATTTAAAATAACATTGAAGGACAGGCTTAGACAAATAAAGAAAAAACAATATCTAAACTAAGCTTCACTATATTCCTGACTGAATTTAAGAGAGTTACAATTCCCTAAAAACTTACTTAATAGAGCAAGGCAGATGATGTTATGAATGGTTCTTCTTGTTGTCAGGCCCAAGACAGAATACAGAATGCTCTATCTCACTAAGAGACTTTTCAAAATAATATTTAAAATATTACTTCTGAGGTAGCTTGCAGACTAACATCGCTTCTGGTCATCTGACTCCTAGTTCCCATGCAAAACGCCCCCATTGCTGGAAGCTGGCAGGAATTAGCGCCTACCTGTAATATAGCACACAAAAGGGCTTTTGCTTAGCTCTTTGGCAGGTGCTGGAAGTCATAAAACAATTGCATACCTCCATGCTTCCAGAGTAGTAATTTGTTCACCCCAAAGACAATACAGAAAGCTTCTGAGTGCGGATTTTGTGTCTCTGGCTGCATTGAAACCTGTCAGATAGCATCTTTATGGCCTAGCCTATAAAGTGATTTAATTTCAGATATTTTTCTAAGGTTTGCTGGACTGAGGTTAACCCTCTAGTTTCCTCTATTAAAACATATACATTTAAATAGTTACAATAATGCATGTACATTTCTGTTCTCTCCAGTAAGGCACGCAGTGGATACATTTCAAACACAAGCACTTTACAAATACCTTTACAATACAAATGTCTATACAAATCAGTTTGATATACACATGACATACAGTTCTAATACATTTGTGACAACAGCATCTTGTATGACCCTGGCAGTACCTCCTTTTGTCACAGTAAGTGTGATGATGTGAGGTAGGGCCAGCTATGCCAGACAGAGAAGGGCAGTACATGCATAAAATATACCAACATAACTAGTATGAGTTTTGTAAAGAATTTTATGTAATTTGAATATCAAGCTGATTTGTACAAATGTATGTGTTAAAAATATATCAACACTTGGTCCTGCTGGACAGAAAACAAATATACATGTATGTCAGACTGTATTGTTGTAACTGATTAAATGTATATATTTTAACAGAGTATGCCGGAAGGAAAGGGGTTAAGCTCACCACAGCTAACCTTAAGAAAAATAGCCTGAAATGAAATGACTTGGTATAGGCCATAAAGATTTTATCTCATAGGCCAGAATGCTGCCAGACACACAATGTCTGGGCTGGGATCCTGCCCTTATTGTCTTTAGTTGTGAACTAATTGCTACCCTGGGGTGCCAGAGAATGGCTGGCTAGTCTCTGCAGGGAGGCAGAAAGGGTTGGAATTGTTTTACAGACTCCCAGATGCTAGAATAAGCCTTAGCAAAGTTCTAGGTGTCTATTGTGACACATTTGTGTCAGATCCTGCCTCAGCTTCTAGTCGGGGGGGGGGGGTAGTGTGGGAGCCACAGAATCAGGTAACCAGATGTGATGTCATTCTGTAGCCAGCACTGAATTTGTATTTAGATACTAGTGAGAGATCACACTCAGCACTCTGGTTTAGAACTGACAAGACCACTCACCCACTAGAGAACAGTAATTCTTCAGTCAGTTAGGAAAATATAGTGAGATTAGACAAAAAGTATTGTTTTTCCATCTCTGTATGAGTCTTTACAACTGTATTATTTTTTATATTTCCTGTGAATTGAAACTGTGGTGTTTATTGTAAATAGATACTCAGTATTCTCATTATTTTATTATTTATTATTAACTATATCTAAACCGTTCACTGTGGCTGGTCTTTTAGAAAATAAATTAACCCCTGCGAGTACTTGCATTGATTTAGTGGTACTGTGGCATCACTCACCTGAATGTCTTGCAAATTGGTTAACACTACTATTTGTATTTATATAAGTATTGATTTTACTAAGAGTAATTGGGTACCCCAGAAAGAACTTTAAAGTAGCTGACTGGTGGTCGTGAATCTACCTTATAGTCTGGGTGGAGGTGGCTTAGCAGGTAAATCTGTGCCAGCCTTTCCCAGATATATATATGTGTGTGTGTGTGTGTGTGTGTGTGTGTGTGTGTGTGTGTGTGTGTGTGTGTGTGTGTGTGTGTGTGTGTGTGTGTGTCAAATCTCAAAGAGTGTGTGTGTTAGCTACTTGGAACAGGGACACAGAGCACTGATTTATGCTGAGAGAGTCTTATTTGGGGCCTGGAGAGGAAGTCCAGCCCCAGAACTGGAGTGTGCTCCATGTGTGCTGTTAATGAAAATTGTGCTTGGTGCAAAAAGCTGCATCTGAAAATACTGTGTGTATCTATTTTTGTTCTAGGTGAATGTTCCCCTCTCATATCAGTGGAGATGATTGAGGCTCCTTGATTACTGGCCCAGAGGATGGACATCACATATTGGTGAGCAGTGGTGTGGATATTAATTGAACTTCTGTAGCATGTAAGCAGTTGTCACTAAAGGTGTATGTACTCTCTGAAGCCACAAAGTAAGCATACAAAGTTTCATTTTTCACAACAGTTGTATTTATTTTTGTTAGTTTAGTTCAGTCAGGGAAAGCAGGCAAAGATGTCAGCAGAGGATTATGGCTAGCTGACAGTGAACTAGTTGGCTAACATGTACTAATCCAAAGGGATGGTGCATACCAACCTGACTAAAAAGGAAATTATTTCAGACTTAGTCACAGCTACAGCACAGACCAGCAACCAGGAAAATAACCAGTTTGGTGATGGGGATGTGCAGCCCTCAGAAACAGGACAGTTCATCTTTTCCTCAGAGGATTTAAAAACCCATCTAGAATTAGAAACTTTAACTGGAGGCAAAATGCATGGAATTAAAATCAGCAGAGAGACTGTGGTGTGTGGAAGATGAAAATGAGAACCAGCATCAACATGGGAGGGACATGGTGACTCTTCAACAACAACTTTAAGGTAATGAGTTAGGGAATAACTGAATCCCAGAAGTAGCAAATGTGAATAAATATCTTCCACAGTATATAGAAGGTGATAATTTTGATATTTTATTCATATATTTGAAAGCATATATAAACAGTATAATCTTTACTAAAGGCTTTAGATATGGTTCCTGGCCCCCTTACTCAATGGTAAAGCTGTAACTGCTGTTTCTAAATTGTCTGATACTAATTGCTTAAATTATGACAAGGTTAAGCAATGTTTATTGGAATGTTGTAATTTTAACAGCTGAAGGTTACAGAAAAAAAGTTTCATGTGCAGAGATATAAGGCAGATAAAAGTGTATGTGATTATATTTCTGAGCTAAGCACTTATTTTCATAGGTGGATGAGTGGGTGTCAGGTCACCCTTTTGAAAGGCTGGCAGACCTTTTGGTGAGAGAACAAGCCCTCAGCTCTTAGCCTGATGTAATGAGAATCTGGTTAGCAGACTGGGAGTGTAACTCTGCAAATGAGCTGGGGAGAAAAGGGGATCTCTACTTATTAAGCGGGGTACCACTGCACCAGAAGGGGATACCCAGTGCTGCCCATGGATATAAGGGAACCCATGGTGGGCAGCCTAACCTGCTCCAACAATCCACCAGTAGCAGGAGAAGCCACTAGTACAGGTACACAGTCAGGATCAAGGGCTAGATGTTTTAAATGTAACCAGTGGGGCCATGAAGCATACAAATGGCCACTGAAGTAAGGTTGAGAACAAAAGTTGGGGGAACCAGCAAGTAGGAATGACAACATGCCAGTGGTAAGTTGTCTGGGGACAAAAGTGGTAGCAAACTATCACTGGCATTTGTATCCTATCTTAGTGGATGGAAAACAGGCCACTGCTAAGAAAGGCACAGCCTCTGACATAACCATTGTGAAGCCCGCAGTGGTTAAAGAGGAGCACTACTTGCCTGGGCAACCTACTCCAATCTAAGCTTTAGGAAGCACCCCATTTCAAATATCTTTGGCCAGGGTTCACCTTGACTGTGAGGGTGAAAATGAAGCAAGAAAGTAGGTGTGTTTGAGGAGATCCCTGCAGATTTATTGAGAGGGAATGATTTTGATAAGTCATTATATTGTGTGCATGCAGTCAGCCCTGGAGACAGGCATGTAGGTTTGGTAGCCTGGGGGACCCCTAGACAGACCCCTCACCTGAAACTGGGGCTGGTGATGTGGCTATTTCAGGGAGGGTGGTACGCTGTAACAGTGAGCTTGAAGGTGAGCCACAGATGCTGATAGGTACTGATGTTCCCTTGGACAAGGTGACTGCAAGAGCAGATGTGAGTGGTAGTACCCAGGCTGGGAGTAAGGCACCACTGTCAGAAGATACCAGACTTGCTGTGGAAGGGAAGCTGGGAAAGGTCAAAAAGATAGAGTCGAGACAGGCTCAGCTCTTGGGCCCTAAATTACTAGGCTTGAGGGAGGTAGCTAAGGAGGCACCTGATTCTCAAGGAAAAGGGGAGTCTGCATACTGGAACAAAGAGTTACTATATAGAGAATGGTAACTTGAAAAAGCCTGGGATCGCCGGGCGAAAGCGCTTGTTTTCACTTTGTGCTGTATTAAAGAAGACTTCGTTTTAACACTGCTTTTGGAGTTGTACTTTTACCAGCTCAATTATTTTTGCATAGAGGCTTTTTGGCAAAACTCTTGGCTTGTGGACACACTTTTTGCAATTGCTTTCTGCCCTAGGAGTTCTGGTACGCTGATTTTTCGCCCGCATCTGATATAGAGAATGAACCCCTGAGAGAGAGAGTTAGAGGGTGAGGTAATACAGCAGTTGGTAGTGCCTACAGCTTACCATCTGGCACTTCTAACCATAGCACATGACATCCCTTTTGCTGGTGACATGGGCATAAAGTGTACCAAGAGATGTATTATGCAGAAATTACTGGTCTGGGATTGCAAGGGATGTAACAGTGTACTGCAGGACCTATGAGCAGTGCCAAAATGTTGCCAAGGCAGGAGACAAGGTTAAAGTTCCTTTCATGCCTTTGCCTGTGATTGAGGAGCCATTTTAGAGGGTAGCTATAGATATAGTGGGACCTCTGAATACCCCAAGTTCCACAGGGAAGACATTTTTCCTAGTGGTAGTAAATTATGCTACTAGATACCATGAAGCACTAGCTATGTCCTCCATTGAGGCAGAGAAAGTGTCAAATGCTTTGTTAGATATTTTCATCAGGGTAGGTTTCATGACAGAAATACTGACTGACAGAGGTGGCAATTTCATGTCAGGCCTGCTGGCATGTCTGTGGGAATGCTGTGGGATGAAGCACCTAAAGAACACCCCCCTACCACCCCCAGAATAATAGTCTTGTGGAGAGGTTAGCCTCTACACTAAAGACCATGTTAAGGGCGTTTGCAGACCAGTTTAAGAGAGAGTGAAACAAATATTTTACCCATCTGCTGTTTGCATACAGAGAGGTACCCCAGGAATCCACAGTTTTTTTCACCCTTTGAATTACTGTTTGGACATAGGGGAGGTGGCCCTTGGATTTGTTTCATGATGAGTGGGAGGGTGAGTGTGAATGCCACAAGGAGTCTGTCATGGCATATGTCCTAAACATCAGGACAAGGCTTAGGGAACTTATGGGCTTGGCACAGAAAAACCTGACAGGAGCACAACAGCAGAAAAAAGGTCTGGTATGACCAGAATGCTTGAGTCTATGAGTATGCTGTGGGACAGTAGGTTATGGAGCTCATTTCTGTCAGACACAATAAACTGCAGGCAGCTTGGGAAGGACCCCTAAAAATGGTAAGGAAGGTCAAAGATATTAACTACATGGTAGAACTGCTAGGCAAGAGGCAAGGGCACAAATTGTACCATGTTAACATGATGAAACATTATCATGATAGAGAGGCCCTTGTGCTAAGTATTCACAGTGACAGGAGGAGTCTGAGGGGGATCCAGTGACTTATCCCCTCAGTAAAGCTTGGACTGACACCTCAGTGGAAGGGGTAACAGTGTCCCAGTGGTGATCCCCTACCCAGGTTTGAGAAATCTGAGCAGTGTTACATGAGTCTGGGGGCATGTTGACTGGGAAACCTGTATACACCCACTTGGTGCAGCACCATGTGGGTACAGGACCCCAAAGACCTATCAAGCAGGCCCCTTACAGGGTGACTGAGTGAGTCAGACAGACTCTAAGGAAGGAAATACAGGAAATGTTGGAACTGGGAGCAGTTCAGGAGTACAGCAGTCCCTGGGCCTCCCCAGTGGTGCTGATACTAAAGAAGGATGACAGCACCAGGTCCCATGTGAACTACAGAAAAGTAACAGTCAGACAGAGTCAAATGCTTACCCCATGCTTAGGACAGATGAAGCTTTAGAGCAGATGAGTGGGCCTAAGTATCTGACCACTATTGCTCTGACCAAGGGTTACTGGCAAGTGCCCTGGACTCCCTTTGCTAGAGAGAGAGGTCAGCTGCTTTTGTGACTCCTTTCGGGTTATATGAGTTCAAGAAGATGCCCTTTGGGATGCAAATGTCCCAGTGACCTTCCAGGAGCTGATACAGCATAGCCTAGCAGGAGATTATGCCATTGCTTACCTGGATGATATTGCCATCTGCAGGCATTCATGGCAAGAGCACCTTCAGCCTGTCAGAAAGATCCTGAGCAGGCTGCAAAGGGCAGGCTAGACCATTAAGCTCAGTAAGCATCAGGTGGGTATGGCAGATGTCTCCTACCTGGGACATAGAATGGGGAGTGGTAAGATCAGGCTAGAACCTGTCAAAGTGGAAGCTATTCAAGCATAGCCTGCCCCTTTTACCAAAAAACAGGTGAGGGCATTATTGGGGACAGAGGGGTTCTATAAAATGTTTATTGCCAATTACAGTACAATAGCTGCTCACCTCATAGACCTGAGAAGGAAAAACAGGCCAGATAAAGTAGTGTGGACCCCAGCCTGCGAGCAGGCATTCCAAAAGCTTAAAGGGGCCTTGGGAGGACCCCCTGTGCTAGCCAATCCAGATTTCAGCAAATAATTTGTTGTGCACATCGATACAACAAACCATGGGGTGGGGCTTGTATTCATCCAGGTTTCCTCAGAAGGCAAAGAGCACCCTGTTGTATATCTCAGTCGTAGACTCCAACTCAGAGAGGAATATTATACAGCTGTAGAAAAAGAATGTCTAGCAATAGTATGGGCACTGCAAAAACTTCAGCCCTATCTATATGGAAGAAATTCACTGTGGTTAAACACCACAATCCCTTATCATGGCTACATTGAGCCAGCCAGCAAAATGCCAAGTTATTAAGGTGGAGCCTAAGGTTGCAGGCATAAGGCATGACCGTGCAGCACCATAACAGGATCAGCATTGCCAATGCAGATGGGCTCTCAAGACAGAGTATGGCTTAAAGTATTCCCAGACAAGCTAATTTCCCTCATGCAATGTTTCTCCAGGGTCCCTTGAAAAACTAGCATGAGTCTTCAAAGGGTGAGAGAAATGTGATGTCCCACCTCTGGGTCAGTAATCAAGGTGATTCAATCCTCATCACTGACACTGGTGGGGAACGTTCACTTAGAACAACAATAGATACAGACAGTATATTCAGATGCAGTTCTCTGTACCATGCACAATTTCCCTTAACAGCACACAGGGATGACACTCCAGTCCTGGGGCTGGACTTACTCTACAAGCCCCAAATAAGACCCCACCTTTCTCTGTGCAGAAATCAGTGCTCTGTGTCCCTGTTCCAAGTAGATGACACACACACTCTTTTAGATTTGATTTTCACACACACGCGCATGCACGTGCACACACACACACACACACACACACACACACACACACACACACACACACACACACACACACACACACACACACACACACACACACACACATACACACACACACACACACACACACACACACACACACACACACACACACACACACACACACACACACACACACACACGCAAGCACAGACACACACACACACACACACACACACACACACACACACACACACACACACACACACACACACACACACACACACCTTGGAAAGGCTGGCACAAATGTAACCGCTATGCTTCCAACACCCAGGCTATAAGGTAGATTCAATGCCACCAGCCAGCTACTTTAAGGTTCTTACCAGGGTACCAATTACTCTTAGTAAAATTTGTACTTATACAGATGGCAGTATAAACCAATCAGCCAAACTTTCAGGAGCATGATGCTACAGTGCCAGTAAATAAATACAATGACTCTCAAAGGTTAAATTATTTTCTAAAAGACCAGCCACAATGAAAGGTTTAGATATATTTAATAATAAATAATAAAATACTGAGCATCTATTTACAATAAACACCTGAGTTTCAATTCACAGGAAATATAAAAAAATACACAGATGGTAAGACATAGGCAGTTGCAGAAAAATGCATAGTTTCTAGTTAGTCTCACTCTATTTTCCTAACTGACTGAAGAATTACTGTTTTCTAGTTAAGTTACTTACTAAAGCAAGGCAAGATGAAGTGGGTGAGTGATCTTGTCAGTTCCAAACCAGAGTGCTGTGTGTTATCTGTCACATCTCTCACTAGTGGCTAAATACACATTTTAGTGCTGGCTACAGAATGAAATCACATTTGGTTACCTGATTCTGGGGTTTCCACACTACCCCCTAACTAGAAGCTGAGCCAGGATCTGGCACAGTTGTGTTACAATGCACACCTAAAACTTTGTTAAGGATTATTCCAGCATCTGTAGACTGTAAAACAATTCCAGACCTTTCATCCTTCCTGCAGAGACTAACCAGCCATTCTCTGGCACCACAGGGTAGCAATTAGTTCACCACTAAGGACAATAAGAGCAGGATTCCACTCCAGATATTGTCTCTGGCTGTATTCAGGCCCGTGATGTAAAATCTTTATGGCCTAAATCAAGTAATTTAATTGTAGGCTATTTTTCTTAAGGTTAGCTGGGCTGAGCTTAACCCCTTCCCTCCCAGCATCCTCTGTTAAAATATATACATTTAATCAATTATCACAACACAGTCTGACATACATGTATATTTCTTTTCTGTCCAGCAGAACCCACTGTTGATGCATTTTTAATCCAGACATCTGTACAAATCAGTTTGATATTCAAATGACATAAAATTATTTACAAAACTCCAGCTAGTTATGCTGGCATATGTTACACATTCACTGCCTTACTCTGTCTGGCATAGCTGGTACTACCTCACATCATCACAGTAAGGAATTTGAGAATAAAAGTGGAGTGATTTCTATTCCCTTACACACAAGTCAGCAAAATGCCTAGGCAGTACTGTCTGTACTTTTGTCCCCTTTCCTTTTTTTATTATTAGAAAAGCTAAACACAAGCTATTTATACACCATACTTTTCTTATCCAAACTGTAAAATGTATGGCAAATAATAAACTATTACCATCCTGTAGCATGATTCTCCTCTTTCCTTGTGTGCTTATGAGTGACTTCTCACTGTACACAAATAGTATTTCATAAACTGTGTTTAACACAGATATTTGTTCTTATGGGATAATGAAATTCATTCTTTGCTGTAGTGCCTACACCTAAAATTCCTGTTAGTCAGCTGATTCTTTGATAAATTCAGTGTTTTTAAACTTTGAGCTCTGTAAGTGAACACTGGAGCATTAGTGCTTTAATAGCCTGTTTGTACTTCTGCATTCCTTCCCAGCAACAGTCCACAAGTTACTATCACTATGGTAACATAATTCACTTCAGGGCTCTACTGTAAACATCTATACATCTTTGGAGAGCATTGAGGTGTCTCAGTCTCTGTCCAGTAGAGACTCACATCAAGGCTGGTCAAGCAGCACGATGCATTAGACCTCCTTCATGTCCTACTCACCATTAGTAAGGTCAATGGCCACATCCTGGCTAGTTATAAAACTCCATCTATGACCCAAGACTGCCATAACACCTATTTACAGGAACTGGAGTAACTCAGCATCAAACCCAATATGTTTTCCAGGGGGACTTTAACTACTTCTCTGCAGACTTGGAGACATACACCACTACCAGTGCAAAAGCACAAAGATTCCAGGACCTTGTTAATAAAGATGATATGGAACAACTAGTCAGACTACTCAGTAGGAGAAGCAACATCCTTACTAACACAGGGGTACCTGCTCCATCCATTGTGTATCATCAACTTCAGGTCAGACCATAAAGCCAATTCCCTCCAAATAAAATTGAAACCAGAGATCCCAGCTGTCCTTAGTACCTTTACAAATTTCTCCAAGGCAAACTTCCTACTTCTAAGCAACATGCTGGCAAGTTTCAAATCCTTCTCAAATGTAAATAGTTCCACTGATTATGTGGAAACGTACACTGTTAGCTTATACCAGCATATCAAAAGCTGTGTAGAAGCAGCTTTACCCTGCAGGATCAAATGAAGGGAAAACCCCCAAAGCAAACTTCCCTGATGAAACCGACAAGAGGAAGCACATTGTGGCCATAAATAAGAAGATTAACTCCCAGAATACTAGAGCCCTCATCATTACAATAAATAAAACATACTCAAGATATAATCAAAAACAGCAAAGCCAAGTTTGAGAAAAAAATAGCTACCCAAACAAAGTACAACCAAAAGGCTTTCTTTAGTTATCTTCACAGTCTCAGCAGCTCTACACAGCAATGCACTGAACTGATTGTGAATGGCACCCCATATACCAAAGGTGAAGATATAGCCAACCTGCTGGTTGATACATTCATCTCCAACTTCACCCCTCCATTGCCACCTGTGATCTCACAAGAAATACCAGAAACACACACACACACACACACACACACACACACACACACACACACACACACACACACACACACACACACACACACACACACATCTATTATGCAGGACTATGTCATGAAACTGCTATTAAATGCCAAAAATACTACATTAGTGGGTCCTGACAATATTCCAGAATGTTTCTTGAATATCATAAAGCATGATCTGTCTATGACCCTAACAATACTGTTCAACCTCAGCCTGCACACAGGCATTATGCCGAAAGAAAGAGAGAGAAAGACAGTGGCAATCATACCTCTGCACAAGGAAGGGATCTACACTAACCTGGGTAATTACTGATCCATAAGTTTGACCAGCCACATAAAGCCATGGAAAGACTTATTATAGACTTAGTCAAGAAGGACATAAGGAAGTTCTAAACATGGGACCCATATCAGATTGTCTTCATCAAAGGCAGGTCATGCTTAGTCACTCAGTTGGACTTCTTCAAAAAAGTCACCAAAGCACTGGACAAAGGTAAGACTGTACTGTTCATATATCTAAACCTGGTTACAGTTTGTGGCACAATCTCTGACTCAGGCATAGTGGAGAAGCTCACCAAACTGGGAACAAAGTCCTATGTCACCCATTAGGTTGCCAATTGTTTCACAAAGAGAAAACAGGAAATCAAGGTAGGGGATGCTACCTCCACAAAAAAAGACAGTCACCAGTGGAACACCACAGGGCTCTGTGCTGGGACCTCTCCTGTATGGCACTTACTTTTCAGAAGTAAAGGCAAAAACAAAGGGTGTCTGTCTGACTAGGTCTGTGGACAATTGCAGGTTAGGAGCAGTTACAGAATTCCCAAATGACTCAGCCATCCTGCATGAAGATCTGCCCAAACAAGCAACTGCTACCAGAGTCATGAATTAAAACTAAATGCCAAAAAGTGCATTACTGTATCCTTTTGAAAATTGACTATCCTACTAAACTACCATATTAATAATATGCCCCTAAGAGCTGACCCAGTAATTCAAGATTTAGGAACATGTGTAACCAGTGACCTATTATTTGGTCAATGGCGGGACAGGTACATTTTACAGAGGAAACTGTTTCTCTGAAACAAATTTCCCATCCACATAAAATGAAGCTCATCCCTGTCCCTAGTCAACTACAGTTTGGATCTATGGATGGGCAATAGTAAATGTATCCCTTGGTTACCCCTTGCACCAACAATGGATGGCATAGCACTTAAATATCTCTTTCCTCCAGTTGGGTCTCTTATAAATTTTCTATGGCATGACCCCAGAAATAATTACTATCTTATTGATAGTATGTAAATACAGATCTGGGAAAAGAGCAGGGTCATTTTTAATACCAAATGGAGTAAGTGAATAGGCTTAAAATGGCCTGCAAGGCCAGATAGCCTAGTACTCACTTCTGAACCTTTGGATCTATACACTCATCTCTCATAAGTCTCTGTGTGCTGCTTTTTAATGTACTTTACCTAACAATTTTAATAAATCTAGACAACCCTAATCTAATATCCCAGGACTATTCACAGCACCCGTGTGTGTCTAGTAACCTGTTTTTTTCCACTACATGGTCATGGCTTCATTGGTTATGATAGCAGTATTTGTCTTTGTATTTGGAATGGACTGAGACTTTGCTTTTGCCATTAATACTTTGTGAAAGCGACCTGAGTCCAATCCTCTACCAACTGAAGACCAACTTTAGAGATGCACTCTGAATGGGTTACCATTTTCCCTCTTACTGCTCACCCATCCATGATTGTGTTCTTTGTATATCCCACTACTTCTTAGTTAAAATATTAAAAAGTGAAAATGTTTAACCCTAAACCACTTTTCTCCTCTCACAACCACTTAAGACTCATACTGCCTTTTTCTACATAGAAAACCTCCTACTGCACTATACACCTTAGAGAAACCACCTCCTAACATACCAAGACATACAACATGCATGGTTTTTCAGTCTCAACCTCTAAATATGCCAACAATACAATTATTCGGCTAACTCCAAACATCTGCTTGTACCATTATTTGCCACCCCCCTCATTATAGCATACAATCCTTAACTTCATTCCTTCCAAAAATATGCAACAGCAAGCAACAGCTTATCCAGCTCTTTCTACAGAAATCTATTATGTGTGATAATCTGCTTTAAATGTACTATTACTTTTTGGTATTCAGTTTAATACAGACCCTCTTCTCAGAGATTATACAATCTTCTGTCTTGAATCTTACCACTGGGATGATAATTATTCTGTGAATATGTAATGTTAGAAAATGTCACTTTTGACTGGACCAGTAATGTAGATGTCTGCTCACACTATGTCACTGACCTGTTTAATCCTGTCTGGGTAATTTACTTAACAGCCAAAGTTCTTTTACGTCCTGGGAAGGAATTTACGGTTAATTGGAACTTGTCACCTGTGACCAGCAATATAATAGCACATGGCGCTATGAGTGTGTCTGCTGCTACATTCTGACATTTGTCATCTTGACAGTAGTGTACAGCATCAGGAACTGTACACTGAATGAGTGCAAAGCATTGGTCTGTAATACTAATTGGAATTCACCTCTTCATCTTACTTTGCTTAATAATACATTACAGTATTTTGCCTGTCCTCTGTTATCTGTCATACATTAATAGGACCAGTTCCCAAGCTATGAATTAATGTATGCTCATTGGTTGGTCACCTTTGACATGTTCATAGATAGATACAAGGTGATCAGGCTTCAGATTATTATGAGCCTACCTCAGCAAACTCTCACTGCAATAGTTTTTTTCTGACTTCAGGAGAGCTATACAAGATATAGATGGGGAGAATTTGTGGCTATCCAGCCAGCAGTTAAAATTAACATTGAATGTGGCAAGAGTATTACTCTGCTTGGCATGTAGTAGAAGTTTATTCCGGAGCTGGTGAGATGCATTGGAATACATATCTGTCATGCCAATGTGTCTCTTTAACTTAATGATGAAGATTTACATCCTTTAGGGAAAGTAAAACTTTTTTGGATTTGAAGGAGTTGCCCTTCGCTATTAGTTGAGACAGATAAACAAATATCCTGATTATGATGTTCACAGGATGCCAAAAGATAAAAAGATATCAACAAAGGTGCCAGTTCCTTATGGCAGTGTTAGTTTGGAGGGGTGTAGCATCTATGTGGCAGGATGTAGAAATGTTTTGTTTACTGATTTGAACTGTACTATATTTCTGGTTTAATCTAACCATTGCTGGATTGACTGTCAGAGGATGGTTAGATGACAACTTTCAGTTTGCAGTTGTCTGTAAATTTAGATAACCATAGGCCAGGGGTACTGGCATTGAAGTCTGAGTATTAAAGATTCTATGGCAACAGCTGACACCCTCTGGGAGGCTTATGGAAAGCACCTCACCCCCTTTCATCTATTTAGAGGCTTAATAAATTATTGTAGCCTGAATGCTAATTATATGTGAGTGCAAAATAACCAGTTTTCAAACTGACCCACTCCTGCAGTAACTTAGCCTGTGCAATCAGCTCTTTCAGCAGCTCTTTTTGCCATCCTTTGAATTGGAAGCCTTAGACTTGTGAATGAAAACAACTTGCCTTGCAAATGCAAATGCAGGCAGTATCAGAACTCATATGAAAGTAGATTATAATATAGGTTGTTGTTAAAGCTAATATAAATAAGGTTGTCTACACTGCACTAATATACTGGTTGGCCACTAAAATTTAAAGTGCACAAACTTAATTAGATGGTTAACAAAATTTAAAAATACTAAAACCTGATACTATAGAATTATTATAATGTTATTGCCTTTTTTGTAGTAATTGCCCCTTAGACAAATTTTGATATATTTGTGTATTAAGCAATCATACTCCATTATCTGTGCTATTACATGCTTCTATTTGTCCAGTACTGTGTGACATTGCCTATCCGGATTTTTTTAAAGACATAACTAGGCGAAGACATTGCAGTTACAGCAGTGTTATATGTTTAACCCAGCCTGCCCAGTCTACATTTCACTGTAGCTAGTGTGTCTTGTTAGATGTATTGTCCCTTGAAAGCTTTGTATGCATTGTCATGAGCTCATTATAGAGTTGGTACTAGCATAAACAAGTCTGATTATAATTTTTGTCTGACTCCTACATACTTATAATACTGGACAATGTTCCACTAGCAGGAACTGTATATAGCTTTATTTTTTTGAGGAAGAGATACTGTTGCCTGCCTACTTGTATGATGGCAGAACTCAGAAAGTCTACTGCACCTGCTATTCCTAGGAGTTTTCTCCTTTCTCTGTTGTCAGTAATACTTCCTTTCATAATTATACACATCATAATCAGTGGTGCTAATAAATGTTCAGTCCACTAGTTTTTCTTCTGTATTTGTGAGCATTTTTGCACTTATTAATGTTTCCTCATAATAAAGAAGTCTAGGAGTAATTAATTTGCTTGCTGATTAGTGGTTTCACTGTTTCTCCTAAATACTGATTTCTTATCATCATCTAATTAAACTCTGCTTATAATCCTTGTCTGTTGTACATCTATGCAGTGTCCCAGGGAAAGAACTGCCGTTTTAAGTATCTGTGAGAGCTGTAAGTGTATGCAAATAAAATTTTACCAACAACTTCACTCTATGAGCACACGCACACACGCACACACGCACACACGCACACACACACACACACACACACACACACACACACACACACACACACACACACACACACACACACACACACACACACACACACACACACACACACACACACACACACACACACACACACACACACACACACACACACACACACACCAGAACATATACAGATTTCTGTAAACTATATCAGCGAAAGCCTTGGGTGCATTTCAGGATGATGTTAGATCAAATTCAGAACCTCATAAAATATAGCATATTACACAGATCTCCTGCTGACTACAGTAATCCAAGCATACATAGTCATTGTACTACAGAAGTGAGGAGAATCAATAGTAGCAACATACCTGGGGTTAACATTGAACCAAGCCAGGCTCCAAGGTCCATAAGGTACATATTTTGACTTGGCAATCCCCAAAACATCCCTGGAATTAGTGACTCCACTGTCTGTAATGCAAATACATACCACACTGCTTTTTGTAAGGAGCTTGTGACCATTTCATGGATTTCTAAGGTTAAAATTAGGAACATCTCAACTACATTTTTGTTGTTGTGTCTTTCAGCTTTTCCCAGTTAGGGGTCGCCACAGCAGAACTCCAGTCCGTTAATGATTGGCAGTAGATTTTTACATGCCAAGTTGCCGGCCCTGATGCACAACCTTCAACAAAGGTATGCCCATTCACGAATGTCTCGACACAGAAGACGCTCTAGCTGAGAATCAAACAGGACAATGTCTTACTGTGAGGCGACAACACTACCGCAGCACCACCATCACAGTATGATTACTGATAGCTACGTCATAGTCATTTTTCATGCTGGAGTAAATCAAACAGGGTTCTTATTTTAAATATGCAAAAGGATATTGTAGAATTATAGACATCCTTGCCAGAATGGAAAAAATATACCAACTAAGAAAATCTTTCAATAATTCTAAATATCATGACTGAATAATGGAATTTAATAAGCAGCTAATAAAATGGTGTAATTGACAGGAAATTCAGCAGTTATTGGCTAAGAGTGAGATGTGAAAGCTGTCAAGAACTGAAAAGGAAAATGTTCATCTCCATAATGTCTGTTTTAGATCTAATCAAATTCCAAGACAAAAATAAGGGGTATAAACAACAGCAGAAGAAAAATAAATAGAAAAAATATGCATTAGATGAGTTCCACTGATACACAGAAGTAAATGACAGCATAATGGTCTCTGTTGGTCTAGTGGTTAGCATCTGATGCTCTCACTGCCACAGCCCGAGTCTGATTACCAGTCAGGGAATTTCAATGAATTTTCACGACTTATGTGGTGTGAGCAACTAATACATGTTTTTTTCTAGAGTGTGGAGTTTGATAGGCAGGTGCTCAAATCCAACAAGGATTAACTATTGTGAGTATGTGTGACTATAGTGACAGGTAGGACTGGTTTGTCCAACAGAACTGCTGTGTACACTTCTACTCAGGAGGGACATTTACATCGGAGGAGGGCACAGCATAATGTTTAAGGCCTTTACCTCAGGGATACAAGGTATATGGTTTGATACTGACCTCTGTTTCATGGCTAGGCTCATAATAGTCTGCAGAATGATAGCATAGCATTTACCTATGAACCTTTAAGGAGATTCAAGTCCAGTTACTGTTTTGAGCACCTGTTGAAGCTAGTGAGGGAGAAGGAGGAATGATGAACTGTTTGCCTGCTCATCTCCTTCAGGGGCAGGGGTGGCTCAGACTGCAGCCCTCCCACGTAGAGCTAAAACACTTTCATTTTTTCAAGTGTCCTGGAACTCAGACCAGCAGACAGGACCAATCAGGAGAGAGGTGAGGTGAGTTGTAAGCTCTCGTGGGGGACTTGACAGGACCAATCAGGAGAGAGGTGAGGTGTAAGCTCTCATGGGGGACTTGAATTGTACTGAGACATTTAAACAGGTGTGTGTGTGTGATGCCCCAGTTGCTAGATACTGGTGGCTAGAGCAAACTCATGGTGGTGTGGTAGGGAATACCTCAGGCTTGAACCCTGTACCTTGTATGCAGGTGACCACCATTTGTAAAAAATTTGCAGATTTTTGCCTCATACTTGATCTGTTCTATTCCTCATAATATCTGTGGTTTCTAAATGTTTAAGGACTTGATATTTAATGGTGCAGTGTTAGCATTGTTGCCTTACAACTGCAGGCTCTCAGGTTTGATTCTTAGCTCGGGTGCATTCTTTGTGGTGTCTGCATCTTCTCCCTGTGTTTGTGTAGGTTTGCTTTTGTGTCCTCCTATGTTACAAAGACATGTCTGCATTATTTCTTCCTGGGCCTCTGTTGAAAATTGTTTTTTTTGTTCCAAGTCAGACTGTCCTGCTTAACAAATGTTAAATAAAATTGACAGGCATTTGAATTTCAGACTTCAGGTTTCTGAATGTTTAAAACCTTACGTATTTGATGGTGCAGTGGTGGCATTGTTACCTTACAGCTACAAATTTTCTGGTTTGATTCTTGGCTGGAGTGCCTTCTGTGTGGAGTCTGCATCTCCTCCCTGTGTTTGTGTGGATTTGTTCTGGTGTCCTGCCATTTTACAAAGACATGTCTGCAGTATTTCTCCCTGGGCATCTGCTGAAATTTGTTTTTGTTCCATCAGAAGTAAAATTGACAGGCATTTGAATTTCAGACTTCATATTCTTCAGAAAATACATAGAAACACAACCTTTTATTCTAGCAATTTTCTATGTTTATAAGATGACTATTTGAAATTTGTCCCTATTTTTGGGACTGTATCTCCCCATTATTGGCTTCGTCCAGGTTTTTTGTGCTAAGGTTGACAGCTATTGCAAGAACTGAACTCACTGAATATGTTTGAGGGCTGTATTCCCTCATTACTGGGTTTGTCCAGGTGTTTTGTACTAAGAGGTTGACAGCTGTGGTGAGAACTGAATTCACTAAATGATAGACATTTAAGTTTCAGTCTTCTTCTCTTTCACAAAGCAGCTGATTTGGTGTAGTGGTATGTTGCTCTGACTGTTTTGCACAGGGACCTTGGCAGTAAAATGTATGGTGGTAACACAGCATTTTATTCTAGCAACTTTCCAAGATTATACAAGCAATGTTTAATGTGTCCCTGTTTTTTTGGCTTTTGACCCCTCCCCCCCAATACATTTTGGCTTTTTCCAGATTTCTTGTGCTGCAAAGTTGAGATGCAGTTGAGTATTGAGAAGATTTTACAAGGAGCTGAGAGCTGCAGGGGAAGAGAAGTTTAGTGCTGCTTAGGTTAAGTCTGCTTGCCTTGTTAATAGCACAACAGGTTGTGTACTTGCTTTTGATGCAAAAGGCTGTGGGTTCTACTCCCACAAGGGGTGGATGCTGCCATCCTGAGAATGTCTTCCTTGGTGAAAATACTAACTGTGAGGCTGTTATCAGTTTGCCATCCATTTCCTATTGCAATATTACTAGCTTATAATTTTTTAATGTAATATAGGCAATTTATTCCTCAAGGGCAACAGACACTTTATTTTTCGATGAAACCATGAAATATAAAAAAGGTGTTTGCTAGCAGCAACCTCTTCATTAGTTACAGATTTATTTAATGTGGAATTATTTAGATGACTTTTACTTCTTCAGAGATTGTGCATGTTTACTGATAATGGTGAACTGTAGAATTGTGCATATTTACTGATAATGGTGGACTGTAGAAGTTTGAGTAGACTTTTATGATGGAAATGTTCTGAACTGGGCAGTTTTGTCATTATGGGTGCATGCATTTTGTTTAATTGTTTACTGGAAAAATGTTCTGAACTGGGCAGTTTTGTCATTATTGGTGCATGTGTTTTGTTTCATTGTTTAATAAATTTAAAACGCCCTCTAACAACTGTACTGTATTGTACAAGGAATATAATTTAGTACAATCAGGAAGGTGTATCAAAGAGCACATGTATGTTTCATATGCAATGGGCCTATGATTTGAAAACAGCCCAGAATTAATCTTTATCTGCCACTGTCAAAATGTATTTTCTTTGAATGTGGGTTTCAATGCTGTTTCAATGAATGGCAAAATGTATTTTCTTTGAATGTGGGTTTCAATGCTGTTTCAATGAATGTGAGTTTCAAGGGCAGAGAATTTTTGATGCTAAGTCTGTTTTCATTGTGAGACTGCGTTGCTTTGTTTAGCAGATGTCTTAGTGTTTGCGCTGTAAAATGCAAAATAAAACTTTCAAATGAAGTCCAAATCATCATAGAAGTAAATCAGTATGCACATTAGTGTCTATGGTAAATCGAGTGAAATAACCAAGTAATGGATCATTGGAATGGCTGCAGGGGGTAGTCTCCATTCGACCATGATTTTGTGAGGCGGCAAACTCAGACAGCCGCAGCTGAACTATACCTCCCAACTGTCCAGATTTTCAAAGAATGAATAGATTTTTGCTTCTTATTTTTGGTTTGTGCCTCATAAAATGTGTGGTTTTCTGGCAAATCATTTAGGAATTAAGTCACTAAATAATGACACACTGAGTTTCAGACTTCATAACCTTCAGAAAAATGCATGCTAAAGTAAGACCTGTTATTCTATCAACTGTCTCAGTTTATACAAGAGCAATTTTTAGTACTGTTTATATGTTCTCCCAATATATTTGGCCTTGCCCAGATTTATTGCATTAAGAGGTTGAGAGGTACATGCAAATAAATTGTATTGTAGAATTAGGCATAGCCAAACCTCTCAACTGTCCCAGATTTTGGCTCAAAATGTTGCTCTTCCCCCTAATAATCCCTCCGCAAAATAGCAATTTTGGAAGAAAACATGGAGGGTTTACAATTAAGAAATAACTGTAATAATCAGAGTTATAGATTACCATTATTTTAGAAATGCATGTAGATTCTTTTATTTTGTCAGCTGCTCAAGTTAGCAGTGCAAATATTAAAGTGTCCTTTCTTTGACGGGTTCCCATTGTGTCACTATTTTATATATTTTTGCATCACATTTTTGGTCCATTTTTCATAAAATTGTGTTTTTTTTTTGGCAAACTAGTGACAAATCATTAAAGACTGAAGTTAGAAAATAATGACAGACATTTGAGTTTCAGATTTCATACCCTTCAGAAAATTCGTACTAATGCAA
Source organism: Protopterus annectens (assembly GCF_019279795.1). Taxonomy (NCBI): domain Eukaryota; kingdom Metazoa; phylum Chordata; order Ceratodontiformes; family Protopteridae; genus Protopterus; species Protopterus annectens. Next base: position 163,559,745 of record NC_056733.1, read on the forward strand.
GACCTATTCTATTATCTTTCTAAGTTTATAAGAGCAATATTTAAAAAATGTCCTTATTTTTGGGCCGTTGTCCCACTTCTATGTATGGCTTTGTCCAGATTTCTTGCTTTGAGGTTGAGAGGTATGAAAAATGTGTCAGGGCCATCACAGTCAGCCAGAGACATTTCAAATTGTGACATACTTGTTGCACCCCACTCCCCCATGTAGTGACTCTAGATGTGTCCAGGCAAGGCAAGGAGTAGTTATGCAGTGTAAATGTGCAGAGTATCCCCACATCCAATGTAGACACAAGTACTACAGTGGCTTTTCATCTGTCCTTGATTTTGCAGAATGGTCTGGTTTGTCATATTTTTGTACTGTTGATTTATGCTTATTACTCAAAGTACCTGTTGCTCTGTGTTTAAGTAGCAATGCTGTAATGACCATCAGGTAAGCTTGTCTGAGATCGTAAGATGCAAGTAAGCTTTAATAAGCATACTTTTAAAGAATTGCCAACATTGAAAGCCTTTCTGTTGTTGCCATGCAGAGAATACTTAACTAGATAATGTATAAGCCTTGGGTATTGAAATGCATATGACAGTGTTTGTAATAAAGGACAGGATTACATTATTTTAAGAAGCTCATTACACTTGTTGGAGACTTCCAGTTATCTCTGCAGGCTTTACCCGTAAACTAAACAGAATGCCAATCATGTGTGGTCCATAACCTGTACAGTAATCCTTTAAGCAATGTATCTTGAGCTTGTTTCTTGTTTGCTTTTCATTTTTTACTTTGATCATGTTTTCCCCATGAAACAAGTAGATAGTTGTCAGGCAGCAGGTCTTTTTTGGATAAGAAACATTTTTACAAGTGGGGGCATCACAGAGATTTCTACTTTCGGCGTGTTACTTGGTACTTTAATAAAGCTGAATATAAATTATAATTAGAACTGCAGTGCAAGGAGAAGTGGTTTGAGTTGAGTGCTGCTTGTTTTTCTTATACATGATTTTGACTGGCATTCCAGTAATGTATTTAAAAAGTAATTTATTTTTTCATGCCTCACAACCTTTTTGTTTCCATCTAGATATTAAGTAAGCTGTCATGCAGCCAATGCATTGAAATATTTTTATTCTTCTACACTTCATTTTGTCTTGATTGGACTCTCATAGTGACGGTTTGGCACGCAGGGCAGCATATTTAATTAAAGTTAGTTTTTGTGGTTTTGAGCATAGCTCCTCCCCTTTCTAGTTGGCGCAACCCTTCCATTTGACCCCACCCATTTAGCTGTCTCCTGCAGCCCCCCCTTTGATTTGAAGTCACCAGCCGCCACTGTTCAAGGGACAGTGTGTGAGCATGCTGAGCTAAGGCCTATGGCATCAGTTCTTAAAAATTCCCTGACCAGTCTATTTACCTGTAAGCCCCACTTTGTCAGACATTTTTCTTCCTTAATTCCCTTTTAACTGAGAGAGGAGCTAGAACATTTTCATTTAAGGGGAAAATAAAACATTTCAAGGTTTTGCTGACAAATTCTCACAAAAATGAATTGTGTCATAGACCGCTGTGTGGGTTAGGCAACATTCTTACTTTGTATTTCTTGTATTTGTTTCTAGATGGATTATAGTATATATTTTTACCCCAGTGTAAAAAAATCCTTTATTCATTTGCAATTGTGCAACAAATGTTTCTGTTTAGGAGATACAGGAGTAATAACATCTTTCCTAACCTTCTTGTTTTGTTCTTAAACCCAGTCAATCTGTAGTCATCTGCCACTTATGGTAATTTGATAACAATATGACAACAAATTAGCCCCTCTTCTTTTGTTGGCCCTTGTTAACAAGTCCAAAAGCTTAATTTTGTAAAGGCACGCCCCTTAAACTAACTAAATGAAATAGCCCTGCCATTGTGTTCTATAGTTCCAAAATACTGAATTCCCACAGATAAATAAATCTATACCCAATTATCTTCCAACAAAATCTCACTCAAAATTGATGATCCTGCTATTGTAACTAAGCTGGATACACAATGTGTGTCCTAAGCTATCACTTGTTTGCCCTGATTTTTTTTTTCAATTGTTTGCCCTGATTTTTGAGCTATGCCACAGTTATATTCAGTTATCATTATCTGTGAAAGCCCTAAAAAATTACCCATGTGGTACCTGGATATGTCACTGTAATCACCCTACTTGAATTTCTTCCCTAATTTCTCATACTCTGTGGGCAATCACCTTCTTTTTTCTTTCCACCTATTTATTATGTTTCTATCCTTATTTATCTTATATGTTTTATATTTTATTTTTTCAAGTAGTCATCTTTTCTTTGTATATATAGCTGTTATATTTATTTCTGTATGTATTTATATTGTCTAATTCTTGTGGAGCTTTTCTCCCTGGGCCTCCACTGAAAAAGGGCACTAGCTCAGTTGGCCTAGCCCAGTTAACAAATGTCAAATAAATAAATGAATTAACTGACCTGAAAAAAAAAACACCTCCAGTCATCATGTAGCCCCATAATGTGTTCATGTTTTTAATTAGCAACCTATTAGTGATTGATTTTCTGAGACAATATAGTAACTACCTCTTGGAAGTATTGGAGGGCCTGAACACAATATTGTTGTAGTATGTCAGTGTACAAACTTTGTACATCTATCACTACCCAATATATATATATATATATATATATATATATATATATATATATATATATATATATATATATATATATATATATATATATATATATATATATATATATATATATATATATATATATATATATATATATATATATATATATATTGTATTATTTTATCAATAAAGTCTTGTGTGTCTTTAGTAGAAGGCATTGTCACCCTGCACAGCTTCAAGCCATGCCCCAATAACTGCACAGATATCTACATTCTCCTGGGTGAAGAAGGCTTGTGGGGAACGGCATTTCTTGTTTAGACTTCTGTCATTGAGCTGTAATACCTTCTGATTTTCCTGAGTTGTTTTTTCTGGCTGTTGGTAATGTTTAAAAATGACAATATGGGAGTCGACAAGGTTTTAGCCAGTATTCAAAATCTCAGAGGGGACAAGTGCAGGCCATCCCCAGACAAAGCAGCATAGTCTATCTACCATATCCTCTAAGACTTACAAATATTGTACTACCTTTGAATGACACCATACTGTAAACCAATTTTTAAAGTCAATTATTTTCTGTTTATATTGTGACATCATCCTTGGTAAAGGTTGAATGCTGCTCAATGCTTGGCCCATACTGGCCTGGGACACATAATCTAAGAGGACCATCATGTCTCTTTTTATATAGTCCCAGGGAGGTACATCTCAGGTTGTTTATGCCTACGTAGACTATGACTGAGTCATACTGGTATTTGTGGTTCAATGACCGAAGTGCAGATCCTGACCCTGACAGACAGCTGACCGTGACTCACTCTTGATGGAGTCTCTTATGACCAAAATATTGGGTTGTGTGGTGGGTTACTTCTGGGCTTCGAAGATGAGATGCCATGAGATGTGGTCATATGTGTCATGTTTGGTGTTTATTTTCTGGAATGCTTTTGAGGTTGTCAAGGATGCTTTTTGTTTGTGCAAAATCATGGAGGACTTTGCTGTTTAGGGAGATTACATTTAAGATCCTCAAAATATGTGGGTATATATGTCTGGTCCATAAAATGCTAGATGGTTGTAGTATGCATGCTACTGACAACCTGTTTGTTATTATAAGTGCTTGCATGTGAAAAACATACCTCCAGTAACATTATGTAACTACATCTCTCAAAGACTGTATCAGATTGCTTAAGAATTAAGTGGCTGTCAGTAAATATGAGACAATTGCTGTATTGTCTCAGGATGCACATATCCACCAGGCAGGCTTCAAAGATAGCAGGGAAGTGCATGTCCATAATTACAGATCTTTACTGTGTGTTGTACAAGGGTTTGGTACAAGATGGGTTCACAGCTGGCTAGCTTGGTTGCTCTACAAGTATAGACTACTACTGGTACAATCTAAGGTCACACTCTTGGAGGTTAATCCTCAGTGCTTAAACTAGTTGCTCTTTGCACAACTAAATATTGTGAAATTTCCAGGGGTAGTTTTATATGGAACATTTCACTTCTGTCTGGCTGCATATATACAGGACAGACTGCTAACTGCTGCTGTGCAATGAGCAGCACTGCGCAAATGTGCTGAATTAATACAGACAAAGAAAGCTCACTAAACAAAGCAAATAGCCCTTTGACCCGTCAGGGTTTGACTGGGTAGAGTCTGTTCAGCTCTATACTTGAGGCAGATATTTCCCCTTAGTAGCCTATATGACACTTAGATGAGAGACAAGGCTTAAAATGGTCCACACAATGCTTATGATTTAAGCCCTTGATTTTTTTACTTAGAAACCATTGCAGGGGTTCAGGTTTTGTCAGATGTGTGGACAAGTGCAACAGAAGGGTCATTATACTAAATGATAAGCCAGATGAGTGCAGAATACTGTGGAATGACCACATCCCTGGACCTGGATACCACAGCCTTGGCAATAATTTGCACAATGAAAAAGCACCTTCTTGTGGTGATCGAAGGATATCTTATTGTCTACATGAGTTCACCGGTCCCTAATAACAAGATCAATTTTCAGGGCTGTTTTGTCAGTGTGATAGTTTTTATGGACTTCTTGCCTGATGAAGGATGTTGTTATACATGTCTTAGTATATAGCTTTAGTCCAGGGTTTTAACACCAGCTATTGCTTTGGGAAAGGCCTTCTTGGAGGATCATGGTGTCCTCTGTAGAGTTAATGACACAAAGTTTACAGTCATTTGCAAACTTCATCACCCATGAACCCTTAATAGTAGATTTGACCTCAGAGAAGGACATATCAAAATGTAGTGGACAAAGGGCTGAACACTGACATATAATGTTAGTGATAGGTCTTTTGAAGGACATATATGATTCCTACATAATTTCCTAGGTTCTGTTTGTAAGGCAGTTTGCTATCCAGTGAGTTATGCATGGATTAACATTTACCTGGGCTAATTTAGTTTCAGCACTGAAGTGCAGAATGGTGTCATATGCTGTACTGATTTGCCCTCATCCATTGCTTCAGTAACCTTGTTGAAGAAGTCAGCCAAGTTAGGCAGGCAGGATATGCCCTTAGCTAATCTGAACTGGCTTATGTCAATAACTTGCTAGTTATGTGTCCTTATTTATTACCTCCATAATGATCCTTTCCGTGGCCTTAGAGGTGAGATTGGTTAGACTTATAGGTGTGTAATTTTCTGAGTAATTTGTTACACCAATTTTTTGCAAATGGATGGCAATTGTTTTCCCCAATTAATCAAGCACAAAGCTTGTTTGGAGGCTGCCTTTGAATAACCTCTGTAGGAGGTCTGACAACTCCTTTTTCAGGCTGATCATTGTATTATTCAGCCCCATAGCAATGTTCTCAGTCTACAAAGTAACAGGTCTTCAACAAATCAAAGGACTTGGATGAAAAGCAGTCAGAATTCCTGGAAAAAACAGTCCAAATCCACCATTCGATAAATAGTTTAATAGCTCAGGACATAAACAGCATTATTGGCAGAACAAAGCTTTCGAGTAAAAGACTCTTCTTCGGTGTTTAATAAAATTGTCCTACCATAGCACAAGCATATATACAACCACATAGCCAGTCAAAGTACAAACTTAATAATAGCAGCAATTCCATCCTTAAAGTGCCCCACATCTTATAAAAGTTCCCTTAAAACTGAGCCTCATTGAGGCTTATATTCTGTCATGTCTATCTTTTAAAATGAGTTTTATACTATTATTTACATTCAAACCTGCATATGGTCAGCTCTAAAAAAATGAATTCATTTATATTTGGCCAACTTCGTTTTATTTATTAAATCACCCCAATTTTTATTTTTAAACACAACTTGCAAAATTCTAAACTGGAATTTATGCTCAGCACCTGCGGTTGCTATATGCTTAGCAAAAGCATTTGTAAGGACATTTCTACGAATGTCGGAACAATGTGCACTTATTCTCACTTTTAGTTTTTTATTTGTTTTACCAATATAGAAACATTGGCAGCATACACAGTTAGCAAAACAAATCACATTTTCTGTGTTACATGTTCCAGCAGCTCTAAATTCAAATAGCATTTGGCTAATTGGGTGTATAAAACTTAAATCCATATTAATATCTGCACAATGTATGCAGTTGTAACACGGTTTAGTGCCTATTTTAAAAGATAGACATGACCATTTATCGAATGGTGGATTTGGACTGTTTTTTCCTGGAATGTTCTTTGTCTCGGATAGTATCTTGAGGACTTGTTCTTGGGAGATGTGGGGGGTGGATATAGCTGCAGGTATGAGATCTGGGAATGTAGGAGGGAAGAGGAGGGAGTCATCATCAACATCCTTTTTCCCATTTTGGACATGGGACTAGGGTGCTGTGTTAACTGTCACCATCTTTCTTGAGTCAATGCCTTCTACAGTCATGCCTGAATGTCACAGGTTTTTTCTCACACAATCCATCTGCCTGTTTGCTGGACACCCTAATTTCCTCCTGCCTTCTTCCTGATTGTCCAAAATCTTCTTCACTACATTGGCTTTTGCTTTTCTGTACATGTGCCCATACCACTGAAATCTGCTGTCTTTGACCTTCTCTGCAATTGGAGGTACTTTGGGTTTGCCTTAAATGCCCTTATTTCTTTGCCTGTCCCATATTATGCATCCTACCACCTGTCTCTCACACTTCATCTCTATCACCTCTAGCCTCCTCAGAAACCCTGCATTTACTGGCCAGGTTTCTTTACTGTCCAGTAGCACTGGTCACACCACTGTTTTGTACACCTTGCTTTTCAGATTCATTGACATTCTTCTGTAATACACTACACCTGACACTGTGCTATTTTGCCACAGTCCCTCTGATTCCAGCATTGCCCTACTCATTCAGAGTACCCTTCTCCTCAACCACGCCTCCCAGATACTTGAAGCTGTTAACCTTCTTCTCTACTGTCCATTTTATCTCAGTTTTCAGCTTCTTCTGATTTCCAGTATTTGTTGCCATTACAACTGTCTAATCTGAACTTAGTTTCATCCCAAGTGTCTCCAGTTTTGCATTCCATTCATCGCCTATCCTTTGCTGAAATTCTTGATATGAGTCTGTCTGTAATGCAACACCATCTGTATACTGCACCTTAATGGCAGTTAGTTTGGAGGAATAAGGAGCTGTTAACAAGTTGTTTCTTGTGGTCTAGAGGTGCAAGGTTTGAGTCCCTCAGCCTCCATTGCCTAAATGTGTGACTCTGATCAAGTCACTTAACCAGGCACAGATCCTGGGCTAAGTGTGAAAAAGGTCCAAGGAGATCAGTGTTCTTCCCTGGAAAACAAATCACTAAATAAACTTAGTTTATCTTTCCCCTCTCATCTGTTTGCAAATGTAGTCCCTCACCAGTATGAACAGCAGTAGGCTCAAAACTGAACACTGATGCAAATCCACTCCCACTGGGATTCCCTTGGTGAGACCGAACACTATTCTTACTTCATTTAATGGGTCTTTGTACATAGCCTGTACTAATTCTAACAATGTTTCTGGGACATTGAACTACTTCAGGACTGCCCAAATCAGCTTTCTTGGACCATGTCATATGATTTCTCCAAGTTTAGGAATGCCCAGTTTGGGGTCTTTCAAACATCTCTAGCTTCTTCTCATCTGTCTGTCTCACTACAATCATCAGGCTAGTTTTGCTGCATCCTGATTTGAATCCAAATGACACATCTCCAGTCTTCCTTTCTACTACTCTGCATATTCATTTATCAGTCATCAACTCCAGAACTTTCAGTCAATGTGACAGGAGTTGAATATCTCTGTACTGCCCACAGTTGTGGATGTCCACATTGTTCTTGTACACTGACACTAGTATGGTTATTATCCAGTCATCTGAGATACACCTATCTCTTCATATTGATATGAATACCCTCAGGAGCCATTTTTTCCTGTCTCACCCAGCATCATGATCCTATCTACTGTGTGCCCTTATCTAAGCCTGCTGATTTCCTTCACTTCATTTTCCTTAGTTCTTCTAGGATGAACTCAATGAGGAATTAAACCCACAGCTAGGACAGCTGTTTAATCAGAGCCTTACCTCTGGATGCACTGCAGCTGTGGTCCCACTTCAGGTGCCTCCACCGACCCTGGAAATTACCGGCCCATTAGCTTGACAAGCCTTATCTGCAAAGCCATGGAGAGGATCATAATGGACCTCATAAATAAAGACATAGGGAATTTGCAGACTTTGGATCCAACCCAGTTTGGCTTTGTCAAAGGCAGATCATGCCTTTTAAACTTGGTTGACTTTTTCAAACAGTCACCAAAGCCATTGATGAGGAAAGGCAGTCCATACAGCCTACCTCAATCTGGCGAAGGCCTTGATACAATACCGGGTATCATTGAAAAACTCATCAGCTTAAATATTAACCCATACATCACAAGATGGGTTGCAAACTGGCTGAGTGACAGAACCCACAGGGTCAGAGTTGCTGGCGCCATGTCAGACTCAAAGCCTGTCACAAGTGGTGTCCCACAGGCTCAGTCCTAGGCCCACTCTTGTTTGGCATCTACTTCTCTGAAGTACAAGCAAACACAGGAGGGTTATGGCTGACAAAGTTTGCAGATGACTGCAAACTGGCCATAGTAGAAAACACATCTGACACAGATATCCTTCAGAAGGGTCTCACAGAAGCGGATAACTGGTGCCAGAGCCATGGCCTAAAGTTAAATGCCAAAAATGCATAGTCATAAAAACAAGGTTACCCTAGCTACCAAATAGGTGGCAATCCACTGAGCACAGAAGAAGTTATCAGGGACCTGGGGACCCAGGTTGATAGTAGTCTGTCATTCGACACCCATGTAGCTAAAGTAGTTAGGAAGACCTTCTACATTGCCCACCTTATCATGAAGGGATTCTCATCTAGATCAAGGGAGGTCATTGTCTCCCTCTACTCATCACTCATCAGACCAATGATTGAGTACAATGCCCCATTGGAATGTATCTGACCCGACACTTGCAGCAGCTGGAGAGGCCAAAAGTTCCTCACCAAAAGGATAAAGGGTCTCAAAATCTGTCCTATGCTGCCCGACTGAAAGAACTCCAGCTCTATTCAGGCTCAGAGGTGACCTTTGCCTAACATACAAGGCCATGTCAAACCCAGATTTGATGAATATGCTTCACCTCAAAAATCTAGATCCATCAGAGCCACAAGGCGGGAGACTTAAACCTCGGGCTATTAATAGACGTGCTGGAGGGATAGATTCATCACCCAAAGACTCCTATGCTGTGGAACAAAATCCCGGTATATGTGAGGCAGAGCACCTCGCTGGCCTTGTTCAAGAGAAATCTTGACCAATGGATGGGAGATTGCAGATATACCCCAGGGATTACCTCAGTGTCACTGCTCGACAGAGGCACAGCAAAATAATGGGTATAGTTCCCCATACTAAAGGGGTGGCGTAAGCCATAAAACTATGGGCTAGGCTTGTAAATGCCCTTGGGCAGATAGCCTAGTATGAACCTATGAACCTATGAACCTATCATCCTCTTTGTTCATCATAGCTTGTGTCTGGGGCAGTACAGTTTATGTGGAATTTTCTTTATTCAGAAGCTGAGAGAAGTACTCCTGCCATCTGCTTTGATGCACTGTGGACTGATAAACAGGCTGTTGCTGGCATGGATTATGTAGGATGTTTGACTGTCTTCATTATAATTCTTTCTTATTTTCTTAGCCTTGCAACCTGATAGAGTTTCTTTATGGCATCTACTGAGTCAATATCTAGAAGCTATTAGAGTCCTTCTGGTGCATTGTTTTTTGCAATTCCTCTCTTAGCTTCTTTGTTAGCCAGCTAGTATTCCTTCTAGCCTGGTCAGTCTTTTAGAGCTCAAACTTTTTCCTGCACTCCTTCTTTCTTTGGATGGCTTTCTGGACATCTGTATTCCACCAGCAGCTTTCCTTATGTACTTTATTTCCATACCTGGCTGTGCTGTATATCTGTTCTGTAGTCCTCAAGCATGCTGTCTTGAGGTGCTGCCATTCCTCTTCAGTTCCACCAAGTTCCTCTTCTTCTTGAGATGCTAGAGCCCTGAGTAATTCCTTGAACTCCTTTGTTTTCTTTCCATTCAACTTCTAGGTCTTTAGCCTAGTCTCTGCTGAACTTAGAGTGTTTTATGACCACTGCAGCTCATTGTTGCAATCTTAGGTTTATGCTGCAGGCTGAATGTTTCTCTAGGGATGACTTGGCAATCATTGATTCTGTTCTTGTGCTTTTTCCTTACTAGGAGGAATTCTACCTGAGCTGCATGATGGGCATCCTTGTATCTGATACTGAGGCAGTCTTTCTTGCAGACATTAGGCCATTTGCCAGGCAGAAGTCTAGAATGTCCTTACCTCCTTTATTCTTTCTACCCCACACATGTGGACTCAGGTAGTCCTTATATCCTGCTCCATCTCTCCTGATATGTCCATTAAGATCACCCATTATCAACACCAATTCATGTTGTCCTGCTTTATCTAAAAGGTCAGGAAACTGTAGTCTGAATGCACTCTTTTCTTCACTACCAAAACACTGCTATGGAACATAGGGTGAGATTATGAATAATGTCCATTCTTATGGGACATAGGCTGAGATTATGAAAAATACTCTCTCCTTACACTGGAGTATGATTGCCATGAGTCTGTCTCTAATTCTGATGACATCCTTCATTGTCTTCTGAAGCCTTTCCCTCACCATAATTCTCACACCATTTATAATTTGTCTTCATCCTGAGTAGTAGACTCCGGATCCCAAGCCAAGTGGCTTTGCTGCAGTGGCCTTCCATCTATTCCCTAGATGCATAACCCAAACCAGCCTAACAGGTGCAATAAAAACAAATCCAGATGAAACATGTCAGACGAAGGAAGTGGAATAAGGCAAACCCAGTTTTAATGTAGTGCTTTCATCTAAATAACCCTAGACTTCTTCAGAATGAAGTCTACTGAATACCACATGATATTAAAATACTAGAGAGGTCACATGACAGCAAGTAAGAACATCACATGATCCAACACATTTCAAAACATTTAAGAGTCAGTGAATAAACACAGAAATATTTTAAAACACAATGGTAAAAAGCACATTTATACAAAGTGAACGTTTTTCTTATAATAAAATAGCAGCCCTAATATTTAATAGAATACTGATGGAAGTTTGAGTCATTTAATCCTGGAAACACTATTGCATTGAATTTAATTTGCCAGAAAAATTCATGTGCCTCTAAGTAAGTTTTCCAGTCACCACCCTTCAGGGTATTTACTACCTTTTCAAAGATAAAAAATGTAAATTGCACAAAATGTTGGCAGGTAATACAGTGTTCACATAAAGCATTTGTTGAATCATGCATCTTAATTCTATACATATGCTGATAAACACATTTCCTCAAAGCATGTTCAGCCCTTCCAATGTAGAATGCACTACAAGAATCACATTTTGGAACATAAACAACCCCCAATGTTCCACAGGAAAAATTTCCTTTACAAATTACTCCAAAATCAGGGGGCACATGATTTCATTCCCTTTTGATTATAAGTGGACAGTGTGTATAGGCTCCACACTTAAACATTCTATTATGAATTTTACTTTCACTGTGGGCCTAAACTCTACTAGCCTTTTGTTTGTGTTGATGGTAACTTTGATAATCTAAGCAGTAAATGGAAAATGTTTGCTTCTGTAATATTGCTGACTCAAAACAATTCTCTGCAAGATTTGTCTACATGGTCATATCAAGGTAATTCACAAAATCAGACCAACATTGTGTGAAAAATATGTTGCAGAGTTCAAAAATTCAATAATGTAATCTAGAAAGTGTAGATATATTGGCACTTGTTGAAACCACTCACTTAAAAAAACATACTTTTTTCCCATACATGCATACATCACCATGTTGGCATAAGTTGTGGTGCAGCTTGCAAAAACAGATCAAAGCAATATGCATCAATGCACTTGTATGTAACATTTACTTCATTAAGTGACTCAAATACGTACCTAGAAGTTTCCATTAATATTTCAGTCAGTTTCACAACATAGTCATGGTATTCCATAAGCACCCTCACCCTCGTTAGGTTTCACAATATGATAAAACTGCTCTGTTTCAAGGTGGAAAGCAATCTAGATTCTTACCCTGGACAGTTTATAAAAACATTTGTTTATTTTCCTGTATGCCAAATCATGCAGCTCAGTCTCACACAGGGTTTCATAAACAATCAAGTGGGTATTCAGGGAGGAGGGAGTGAAATGTGCCTTTCCTAGTTGGTACTAGATGATTACTTACCGAAGTATTACCTTGCTGGTCAGCTAAGAGCAGTTCCAAATTCTTTTTACATATGAACAGTTTCAGTTATTTAATATAGCCTACATCAGAGAAGGGTATGGAAAGAATAAAGCATTTCTGAAAAGATAAAAAAAAAGTCTGGAGTAACCTCTTTAGTACTCTAAAGATTTTAAAGCCATGTTTTTCAATGAGAACTGCAGTCTGACTTATACCTGTCATCCTCACCTCCTTGTTCGTTGATTCCTACTTCCTTTGTTTTGGTGTGAGTTCTTTCCTGATCTGTGGAATTCTGATCTTCCCTAATGGTTCTGTTAATAGCTGCTGATTGCACTCTGTTCCAATCTCCTTAATGAGAAATCCTCTAAAAACATCTTGTCAGTATCTTGTGCATTAGCATTGCTATTACCTTTACAGTAATCATCAGCTTCCAGTAAAACAGGTTCTTTGACTAAGTTATCACCTTGATTGTTATGAACTGAAGTTTTCTTAGAAGAGGGGGTGGGAATATACTTTACACTGCTCGTAATTTTTCCCATTGCAATCTTTTTCTTTTTCCTGTTTACAGTGATGTCACACTTGTTATCAACACACTGAAATGTAGTTTAAACTCACTCTTCTTAAATTCAGGCAACAAATCAGCTTTAATTCTTTGGTCAAATTTTTTAATGTCTTTGTTTATAGTTCCCATTTCTTGTAAGTCATTCCATATAAGTATATCCAAAATCTCCAGCCCTGTGTGACTGAACACTTTGGCAACCATAAATAGTGTGTTGGGTTGAATGGTGAGTGACTCCAGTACATTCAAGTATGTGTCATCCTGGGTCATAGATGAGGACCTATAGCTAACAAGGATAAGGTACGGGACTTCACCTAAGGTTGGACATGAAGTAGTTCAAGCATGTTACATTGTTTGACCAATCTTGAGCTGTGCTTACTTTTTATGTAGATTGATACACCCCCCACCTCTTGTGGCTTCTTGTACAGTAACTAGTCTAAATGTGTGAAAGGCATTATAGCCTTCTACTGCAGGGGTGCCTTCCACAGTTTTAAACAATGTCTCAGTAACTGCACAGATGTTACCACTCTCCAGGGTGAGGAGTGCTTCCAGCGAGAGGAGCTTCTTGTTGAGACTCCTAGCATTGAGCAGTAACACCTTTAGTATATCTTGCAAAGAATTTACTATGTTGGAAGGTTTATCAAATTGGCATTGCCTAAAAAAGCACTATAGATGTCGATTATATTTTGGCCAGTATCCAAAATCCTAGCAGTTGCAGGCCATCCCTGGCAAAATAGTGTGGCCTTTTGATCATGCCTTTCCAAGCTGACAAATATTGGGCTCTCTTAAAATGGCACCAGAGACTAAGCTAATTGTTAAAGTCTGTCATCTATTGTTTGTATTGTGGTATCATCCTTGGAGAAGGCAGAATGCTATTCAGTGCTAGGCTCTTTCCTGCCTTGGACACATAATTTGAAAGCTGTATCATGTCTCTCTCTTCATATAGCCCAGGGAGCTATATCTCAGATCAATAACAACACTGTGAATATGCAGTGATATATTCTATGATACCGTTGATTCACAGTGGTGAAACTTTTTGTTTAGGCTGCCTTAGGTAGCACAAACACACCTGGCAATGGAGTGCTTTCCTTAGCAGTATTGAGAGGAGAAATTCCACCTATTGTATACTTAGCACTGTGGCCCAAAGTGTAAGTACATTGACTTTAGAAAAATAACACAACTTGAATCCAGCTACATGATGCTTTTAGAAATGGTGCAAGAAGCCCATTTCTCACAACATTTTGATTAGGACTGTAACATTAAAGATAAATGATAATGCTAAGCCTTTTTCTTGCAAACAATTTATCAGTAATCTTGCATAATGAAACTTTTTTAGTTAGCAAATAACATTAATGTTTCACATATAATCTCAAGTTAATGTGTCAAATTTCCTATATATGACAATGATGATATTTAATATAAAATTCACTTGCTTTTGTATAGTGGGCACAATTTTGTTATAATCATAATGACTCATCATGTATACCATGTGATTAGAACAGTTATGTCTTGTGAAATATGTATGTAGCATAAGCCAACCTGTATTAATCAACTCATTCAAATGCATCCATCTGAAATATATTTACAAACTGAAATACTGATTTTTACATAGAAATGAATTCCTAGCAGTAACTAAAGCCACAAACATAGAGGCCTCTCTGAAATATATCTACCATCATTCTGAAATTACTATATGTCCAATTTCCATTCTGAAAAGGCAGGTCTCCTTTGGCAATGTCAACTACTAAAGTAAGTTTAAATTTTTGCATGTTTATTCCATAGGTTTGATTTACAGCTGGTACAATAATATTTTAACATTTTGTAATCCCCAACATCACAGTATGCCACAGTTCATCCTTTTTCTCCTTCCAGCTACAAGGATTAAAAGCCTTGCCATTAAGCATTTCATTGCTGAATGTTGGAACCTGTGTCAATAGCTTGAGCATCACACGTGGCAAAGGAAATGCCATGTGTCATACCTCCACTGAGTAGTGCCAATGTGTCTGTCAAGGAATCCATCTGCTTTCAATTGTGCAAATGCAGTAGGCAAGGTCATGTGCCTTTGTGCACTACCAGTTACCTATTAGATCTGATTTAGGTACCAATTTAGCCAGATTTTGTTAACTTAACTTTTGCAGACATGACTGGTAAGGGTGAGAATGGTGCTAAATTTAGAGCACAAAGGTGGGTTGTTGAAGAGTCCATAATATTTATGGCATTCCTCATGAAGTGCTACAGCTGTAGGCTGCTGCAGGGGGATTATATCAGGTCTCAGTATAAGACTGAGGCTTGGAATAGCCTAGCCAAGGCTGCCTCCAGTGCAACAGGCATTCCATGTACTGAGGAATAATGTCATCACCACTATAGTGACCTTAAGTAGTGAAACAGGGCCTCCTAAGCCAATGAAAGGCTGAATTTAGGACCTGTCCCATAAAAAATGATGTCCCATACATACCTCTCCACCTCACCTGTGTCATCTTGACATAACTGATTTGGTTCAACTGGCCATGCAGCACTATTCTGTTGTTGTTACCCATCACTGGTGTGGTGACTCTGCAAAGTAATGAATTTGTGTTCACAATTGTAAATTTACATTGTGAAGAAGTGGATAGCTATGTTGGTCTCCACACCCTCTTCCAAATTCTTATATTCTTTCCCTTGAGTCCTACCCTCTGCTTATCAACCCCATTTCAACACTGTCCTACCCATCCCTTTTTCAAACTTTTAATCTCATAAAAAATAGATTTACACACAACACACATGGTCAGAAATGGCCCATGTAAAAGCCTTCACTATATGTTCTTGCCATTTGAGCAGATTTTGTCATAACACAGCAATGCTGAGTGACAGTGAATGCTGTTTAATTTCTTATTGCAAAAGATGAAGATTTCTATTTAATCTGCAGTGGTCTAGTTATGTTCATGCAAATGTGCTTAAATCTGCTGAGCTACTGGAATACATTGTAAAGGTAGACCTGTGGAACAGTTAATCTAACAGTTCTTAGGCTGTTTCTTGTATTAACAAAAAAGTTCCTCTGTGGTATGTTATAATTACCCTGTTTGTAGCCTGATGTTTTTGCATAGTGTCATGGGTTCGAACACAGCTGTGGATCAATTTATTAGTTCATAACATTTCATATACCAGTCATATATTTAACTGCAAACATCTGCATAACACTGAAATAGTGCAGCAAGACATAATTTAAAAACTATTGCAGCCCCAAGAGGGAGACTTATTATGACAACTTTATTCTGGTTAGGTATTCATATTTATTGCTCCCTTGAAAACACTTATTGTTCAGAACATGACAGATTAATGATGATTTAATAAGACTAAAAAAATAAACATGTTCATTTATGTCCCACAAAACATATTTATACTAGTCCTGTCTGCATCTGTGTGTATCTCTCTCTCTCTCTCTCTCTCTGTTCACCACTTCTGGCATTATGAGTCAGACTTTTCCTGTGGTACTTGTGACCAAAAAAATGCTATCCAGATTGTAAAAATAGATAGGAAGGAGGTTTAATGTTTAATATAGAAGACCTGTCTGTGTGTGTAAGACTATGTTTAACACTTGCTCTGTACTCTTTCCCTGAGAAGAATGATTTTAACTGTTCCCATTGTACCCTTAACTCACCTTTTACTGAAACATCCTTTATGAAACACACTGATGAGGTCATCCTGACAAAAGTGTATTGTCTATCCTTAAGATTTGGACTTCTACAGCACTTGCACCTAATGAAATGCTCTCTAGAATGTGTAACCTAGATAGGTAGGCAATCTGATGCTCAAAATGAGAAATTTGTGTGAAGGGCTTGTTGCTAAACCCACTCCCCCTAAGAGAATGCAGTTAAATGTACTCACAGCTCCTTTATCCTATTTTTTACTGAAAATCCTGTGTGAAATACACTGGTGAGTTCATCCTGACAGAAGTGCATTGTCTACCCTTAACAGCTAGACTTCTCCTGTGGTGCTTGTAATTAGTACAATGCTTTTTACATTGTGTAACTAGATAGGTAGGAGGTTCCTTGTCCAATATGAAGAACTTGTGTGTATGTGAGTGGGTGTGTTTACAGTTAGGTGAGCAGGTGCTCAACCAACTTATACTCTGGATAAATGTTTTAAACTGCTACATGACTCCACCATCCACTCTTCCCCCATGTGAGTGGGTGTGTTTACAGTTAGGTGAGCAGGTGCTCAACCAACTTATACTCTGGATAAATGTTTTAAACTGCTACATGACTCCACCATTCACTCTTCCCCCGTTCACATCCACAACATCTTTGTAACACAAGGTATTGCTCATTATACTGTTTGCATTCTACTAAATACAATTTTTATACATTACTAAAATAAAACATGTTTTTAGACCATATTCTGTCTACAATTGTCTAAATGAATGCTTTCAATGAGTCTCACAGACTGAAAAAATATCCATTTAATGTTTTTAGATGGAAAGTGTTGCAAACATTTGTTAAGTGGGGTGAGGGAAGAATGTTTTCATTTTTCAGATGGCAGGTATTTTGTGGGGCAGCAATAAGAGCATGCAATTACAAAATTATATTGTCTAACTACACCCCTGCTGCAACACATTGGTGAGGTCATTCTTTCACAAGTGAACTGTTGATATTTAAATGTCAGACTTCTCCTGTGGTGCTTGCATGTTTTATGCTATTCTGTGGAATGTGTAAATCAATAGGTAGAAGATTCTAATACAACAGCGCTTAACATCTATAAGTGTGGCTGCAAATTAATTAAGGATTGTTTTACACACATTTGCAGTGACAACTTTTACAACCCCAGATGGCTGTAAAATTTATTTTACTAGACAAATCTCCTTGGCAATACACTGCTGATGTCATTCCTTCATAGATGCTGTCGGTCTCATTTAAACTCAGTATTCTCCTGTGGTGCTTGCTGTTGATATTGTTCTGTATAGATGGTGTAAGTTGATAATTACATGGTTTGAGTCCATCACAGGTTAAACAGTGTGACTTATTACTGTCAACTACCTTTGGCCACCTCACAACCAACTTTATGTATACTTCTAATTATGAGATGGATTTATAGTGGCACTCCATGACAGTAATAAATCCTTAGAACCACAATTTGGAGGGTGAATTCTCTTGTGTTGTATGACTTTGATACTGTGCTTTGTACATTGAGTAGCTACATGTTTAGGATGTTTGAAGCCAACTGTGTGTCTTTCACCTTTATACTGTGTATACTACTCTTGGAAGAAATGTATGTTGTGTAGCTGCACAATGTTCTTGTATCCTTCAACCACTTTTAATCATAAACATTCAGCTAATAAACAGTAGTGATGTCATCCATTTAACTGTGCACCATCTCAGTTGTACCTCAATATGCGATTCGGGCACAAATCTTTAGCTTGTGATCTTGGGTAGTTAGCTCAAATCCAGATATTTCTGTTTAGAGTACACTGTGTCAGTCTTATTGTGACTGTCCATGTCACTAAAACTTTTGTCAAGCTCATTTTCTGAGTACACATACAGATGCTGAAACCACTTACAAAAAGCTATGATAATGTTTCACATAACAATGCTTTTATTCAGAGTAATGATGACCTGATTACATTTTCCTTATATAAAATATGTAGGTAACATTATTCTCTGGCTCAAGAGAATGTGATGTGCTGTATATTTTAGACTTACTGCAATAACTGCAGGCATACACATCCCTTGCTGGAATAACATAATGCACAGTCTTCACATACCAACATATCTCCCAGTTGTAGTGACACTTCTACTGTGATGCATTCATCTTGTACAATATAATGTATTTTCTGTTGTCAAATCCTCATGTGTTCAACATCCACATTAGGTGCCTGATAGCATTGCTGGGCCTTATACTATAATGCTTGAATGACATCTACCACAGTTATAATGTGCCTATTTACTGTGGGAGAGGCTACCACCATCCCTTTTATCTCAGAGATAGTTTACCACACATACACCTGATAAAATAAGTTAGCATAGATGCATGCTATGTGACTCTACTCCCACTGTGGTGCTTGTGTTTGATCCATGTTATTAATCAGTAGAGGCACATAGTATGCTGTTCAATTCCTGAAAGAGGCAGCATTATATAAACATACTGATATTACATAAACACCATTGTATTTACTTACTGTTTTTTTATGTTGGACAATGACATATAATCACATGCTGTGACTTGCGTGGCAGTGAAATGATCATTCTGAGCATGTTGAGCTGTGATTGCTCCTGTGACATGTACATTGAATACTGGGTTATATAGCATACCTACACAGATAGGCTGTGGTTCTGTTCTGGGACAGTGTGTGCTACAAGTTGAAAAACTTCTTTTTCAAAGAAGCACTGATATTGTAATGCTCACTGTTGTGTGGACACTAACATGTGTAGCTCCTTTCCAGCATTCTGACTAAATCAGATTGCTCATACTATAGTGATAACTCTTGTCAAATCAGTTATTTATGACAGCCTTCATAGTTATCTGATGTGGCACATGCAGTCAGTACAGAGGTCTGGAGAGAACTTGCATAATAGGTGGGAATTTGAATCTGTTAACATCTGTCTGTCAGAACAGTGGCTTACACACAGACAATAGTTATGGCACACTCATAGAGTCACCCTTTTCATACTTTTGCATGCAAGGTAGGTCATCTATACACCTTATCTAATAGGAAAGTGCTATAAGCCCTTCAAGTGGGGTCTTCATGACATATGGGTATTTCTGTGGTGACCAGGATCGATATGCATCTCTCTGAAATCTGTAATGGCATGGGTATGAAAATTCATTCATTGCTCGCATGCATTACCTATTCACAAAATAATGTTGCTCTTTATTGCATGTTGTCTTCCAGACATATCTTTATTACTGTAATTATTTTCATCAGACTATACAGTTTAATGGCAGAAGAGGGATTCCATAAATGCTTCTTACTGTATGGCATGCTACCAGACCATCAGAAACTGTAGCTGGTCCTCTGTTACAACACTTTCTATCATGATGTTGCTGTTCAATGCTGTTATGTTAATGTTCCCTGTAATTTATCCAAAGTTACAACAAGGAAAAAAACAACTTCACAATCCAAAGCAAACCACCACCCCAAAGTTTTCTGCAGAATAAACAAACTTCACCCCACACCAGCAAACATATCTCCCACCCCACCAAATAAATGTGGCCACAAGTCAATACTCTCCAACAAGTACCCCCCCAAATCCCCAGCTAACCAGTCCCAACCAACCTGCAATAACACCCTGTCCCCAACCTGCCCACCCAACATAACACACCGTTATACAACCTACACTACAACTACAAACCCATTAGCAAGATACTAAATCCCCAACTATCTATAAAAAAACAGACCACTTCCTTTTCTACCCATCTCAAAGCTGGAAAATCTCCCATAACATCCAATCCAAATTAATCCATCGGAAAATAAATCAATAATCATCCCTCCATAAAATCTCTCATCCCATCCCCCTCCAAAACCTCAAACAAATCCACTTTTCTCACCTCATCCAAACCATCATCAAATAAAACCAACTACACAACTGTCACCAATGGCAAAAAACATAGAAAAATATTCACAAACACTTCATCCATGGCTTCAGGCCCAAACATAGCACTACTACCTCCTTTCACAAACTCACGGCTCACTACTATCTCTCTAAAAATTTTTTCTCTCTTCTTGGAACTATCAAAAGCTTTTAAAAAGGTCAACTATTTCTTCTGCATGCAACCCTAAATTTTTTATCTAGATAACAAACCCTAGACTGGGTAACAACCTATTTCTCTCTAAAAGGATCATTCTGTCTAGACTGGTTTCAAGCCTATTCATCTCTATCTTTCTGATAGGCAGTCCCCTGTGCTCTCTCAAACCTCATATTTTTCCAACACCAAGGGAGTCCAGTTTATCCCCCATCCTTATATTTTTCTCTCTTCATATGATCTAATGATCTTAACAAAGTATACAAGTCATCCCGTAATTATCCCAACTATTCTACTGACTTTAACGACTTACTCATTGCACGGCTTGATCGTACTATCAAAACTAATCCAAACTAATCCAAAATCCTAAAATGGGAAACTTAACATAAAATCCAAAAAACAAAAAAAAACCATTACTCTTCATCCTAACCCCAAACAACACCGGAACCACCTACTCACAATAATAACCTACAACACCACTGACCCCACCCTCATACAACAACTCAAGGTCACCAGAAATAACAATCAAATAGTTTAATACAAAAACTGGAAAATATTTATGTTAATAATAAAAAAAACTGACTTGCCAAATAGAAAGTTGCCATTGTACGACTCACTTTCTCCCTGCTCCCCCCATCTCAGCCTCTGCCCCAACTACATCCTCCAATGCACTCCCATCTAACTAAACTCATTGGATCTAACTAAACTGTTGTTATTCCCACAGGCCTGCCCTGCCCATCCACAGGCCTGCCTGCACTAATCCTAGAAACTAAACCTTCTAAGACTACAACCAAATCTACTTCTACAATCTACTTCTACAGACTTACAAAATACTCTCTCACAAATTACAACACTCCACAAAACTACTCCCAATACTGGAATAATTACCCTGTCTTAATACTATATATATAGATCTAGAAACTCACTACTCAGACAATCAATCAAATCCTAAATCTCAGGTGACTCTCTGTTTTCAAACACAGTGGGTACAGTGGGTAAACTCTCTTCCACCTGTCCTCCCTGTCTCACCCCTATCAAATACTTTCCTTAAAAACTCCACCCACTAATTTCAAATCCCACTGGCTTTGCCAATGTTTCTAATCAGACTAACCCCCTCCCCTCAAACTCCCCTCTCCTCCTACATCCTCAGTGCCATCTCCTTTCTCTCTACTCTACTCTCCCCCCCCTGAAACTACTTACTTAGGTGTGTTTCTTATAATTGTTCACTGTACTGTAACCTAATGTAACTTTTTACCTATTGTATATGATGCTTTGTTTCTTTGTTTTGATCTTTTTTTTTCTCTTTACTAATGTAAATTTTTTTTTCTTTCCTTTTTTTTTATTGCATAACTACATAACTTCGTTTATGTTGTAACTGTGTTTGTTGTTGTAACCTATGTACTATTGGAACTTTTTGTAACCTACTATGTACTATTGGAGCTTTTTCTCCCGGGCCTCAATGGAAATGGACATGTGTCCAGGACTTTTTTTCGGTCAACAAATGTAAAATAAAATAAAATAAAAAATAAAATTCCTTGTTAGCATGCCCAGTTTAACAATGCCAGAAATGTTTGCAAATCACCAGTGGAAAAACTGAACTCATAACATGTCATATGATCTGCCTTGTCAGTTGTCACTTATGTATGTTATTAAATTTAAATAACTATATAGCACTTGCTTGCCTACTACATGCTTGTAGGTGATGACTCCATTTCGTGTAGGTGCCACTGTCATTTCTTTGCAAAAACATGTCCATTTCTGATGTAACTGACATCACAGCTATAAGGTCCTTTTGTTCTCATGTATACATACTGAGGTGGGGATACAGCAGTGGTGTCAGATTCCAAATTCCCTTTATATAATCTCATATACAATAACTGCAGTCTATATATTCATCCCATAATGCATCTACTGTCCTTGGCAACTGTTGTCCCAACTCAGCACTTAGTTAAACATATATCACATTTTCACTCCCCTTTGCTACACTGCAGCTTTATATCCCTGTCACATCCTTTATTAGTATGTCCATTTTTATTTACGTGCATAACTATGGTATTGTCATTGACTTAAATTATTATTACATCAGCATTGCAGGATGTATGTCAGAAATGCTTGTTATACACTTTTATCACATTTGCCTGTGAGATATGAATATATATTAAACATTTCCCCTCTACAACGTTTACTATGTAACTATATCACATTTTTGTCTATCTTTCCCCTCAGTCTGTATTGTGCCCTTGTCTTTGCCCTTAATATATGTGGGCTACAGGGCATGCTCATATTTGAGCATTGCTTATATAAAAGCCGTTTAGTTTGCATTCTGTGTTTGTGCTTACAAACACCCTTCCATGGCCACAAACACTATTCCTGGCCACAAAAACATGCTTGCAAATGTGTAGGTGTGACAAGCAGCATGCATATTTGATTAGCACTGCTGCTCATCACTCTAACATGCTTACATCATGTAGGCTTAGCATCTATCTGTTTATCCATCTGCCTATCGATTTATCTGCACCTAGCAAATAATTTAATTTAATTTTAATTGACACAAAAGTTTCTTGCCTTCTAGCTTGTCCTCCCAGGATATGCATCTACGATTAAACCGCAGTTGCTATAAAACAATAAAACAAAACTTGAACTATTTCATTTTTTACAAGTTATTGCATAGTTTTTACATCTCTCTCTTTTCTTTTTTTTTCTTTTCTTTTTTTGCTAAAATAAACATAAGATGAAAATGAAGGAACTCAGTCCAAGATCCACTCCAAGATAAATTTATTGAGCCCTTTCCTTTCGAATAGAAACTTCTTCCGAATAACAGTTAAAACCCAGTGCACTTCATTAAATACTTTCCATTGTTAATTAACCACATTAAAAAAAACACCTTCTTAAAGCCACATAAATAGTATAAAAGCCAATCCTTTTAAATGAATAAACAGACATAAGACGTACATCAAATAAACACATACTCAGTTATGAAAATACTTTCATAATAGTTTCCTCACCATAATAAAAAATTCTTATTGTATACAAAATTCTGCTTTTAACCTTAAAATAGAGCTGATGGAGATTGCACTATTGAGCCCTGGATAATTTGCAGCATTAGTTCCAAGTTGCCATCTCAATTCTTTTAGTTCTAAATATTTATTAAGTGGTCCCCCTCTTTCTCCTAAGGATACCTGATCAGTCACTACAAATCTAAAACTATGTCCTTCATGTAATGCAATATGTGCTGCCAAAGCATTCTTAGTTTCTTTTTTTGAAATGTCATAATAATACTGGTATATCCGACTTCTCAAAGTATTAATAGTTTTCCCTATATAGAAACTTACACAGCATGCGCATAAAGCTAAGTACACCACAGCTTTACTGCTATAATTATATTTTGTATGTAGTGCATGTTTACCACAGTTAGGAATACCCACTTGGCTCATTCTATTATGTGTTTACATTGCAGACAATATCCACATTTTTTCATCCCACCTTGTCGTTCTGTGGGTCTAACCATCTCTAACATACTTTTAAAGCCAACATCCTTTTTATGCACAATTCTTGGAGATGCACCTACAAGATTAAAAAATTCCTCATCTATACCAAAAACCCTCCAATTATGATTGATAATTTCCCAGCTGTCACAAAACTGCTGGTTATATGAAACTACTGCAGCTTTTTAAATGCCAACTCCCCAGCCTGGTTGCTGCTAGTTACCACAATATCACCCAACCCTAGAAGGGGAACAAAATACCCACTATTTCTTTTATTAATAACCTCCTGTGATATTTCAGATACAAATAGTTTTGGATACCCTTTCTTGAATAACATGTCTTTCAAAATCCCAGTTTGCTTCAAAAACTCATCTGAGTCTGAAATCATTCTGGCTAGCTGCACCCCCTGCCCCTTGACCAGAGACTTCTTTTTTTAGTGAAGGGGGTGCCAACTATTAAAATGTAGAAGTGTATTCAAATAAGTAAGTTTTCTAAATATTGCTGATTTAAACTGACCATTGCCTTTATCTTTGCTTATAGTAATGTCCAAATAATTAACTGCCTCCTCATTTTTTTTGTAATAGTAAATTCCAAAAAGTCAGCGCTCTCTTTCATGTATAGAAAAAAAAACTCTTTAATTCTTCACAGTTCCCTTTCCAAAAAATAGTAATATCATCCAGCTTACGACTGTACTATGACTAATAACCAGAATATGTACCATATATAATATATTAAATTTTCCAATATTCAAGTACAATGTTGACGAATATGGTGGAACAAGCTGCCCTCATAGCTACCCCCCCCCCACATTGTTTGAATATTTGTTGTTCAAATGTAATAATATTACTATCCAACACTAATTCCATTAAAGTTCTAATGGTAAGTATATGGTCATGATCTATATGCGTATGTTGACAAAGATATGTATAGAACCATTCAATACCATTCTCTGATATCTATAGGAACAAAGATTAGGTTTTCTGAATACATTTCATTGGACATTTTCTCCAAAAAATCCCACAAATCCTTAAATATCCATGAATGGTTCCTCAAAACATTTTTCAGCTGTAAATCTATAAACTTAGCTATCGGAAAAGTCTTGAATGCTCTGGCATCAACTATTGGTCTCAATGGAGGATCACTAAGATCCTTATGTATCTTAGGAGCTCCAAACATTGTTGGAATTCTTGGCTTTTTTACACTTAAAAAAATATACTCAGTAATACTAATCTGATCATTCAACATTAGCTCTTCTAATAATATGTCCACCTTCCTGTAGGTTATATTCTTCTCATTCATGCTTACCTCACAGTAAGTATCCGTGTACAATAAAGTGAACATTTATAATCATTATAATTCATGACCAGAAGGCCACTGCCTTTATCTAGTTTCATAATTCTAAGTTCACTATTGTTAAAATATCGTAGTAAATCAGTTTCTTCTCTAGTCATATTGGCCACATTATTCAGTCTGTTACCTGTTTTTCGTAACTTAGTTCTAATATCATTCTCACACATTTTTTCAAATATTTGTACTACAGGATGCATTGTGGGATTGAACACACTTGACTTATGACAAACATTACTATTAGATATTTGTGTAGTATTTTTTCCTTTAAAATAAAAATCCAAGTTCAGTTTCATAGTATATAATTTGAGATTTATCAGCACTTCATCTCTAGTTGGAATATAGGACAGTACTTTCTCAAATAGGTCAGCAACAACATTGTCTAAAAATGCATTACTATAATTGTAGATTTTGAAATCATTGCAACTGTTACATACAATAATATAAGGAGCAGTGGGTATATTTACTTCCTCCCATTGTTGTATATTCCCCCTCTCCCCTCCCTTTCCCCCTCATTGATGTTGAATAACTGTAGTTGTTGTAATAGTCCTCCCCTCTCTGGATCCTCAGTCTCTTGGACCTCCTCAGAGGGGGGTATTCTAAAGGGTCAGGGGCATTCACCAGTTCACCATTTTTATGATAGTAATTATTGTCCACTTGCATGTCATGAACATCTTCTTGCTCTACTCGGGGAGAAGGTAAGCTTTTCCCAATTCATATTCACGTTGGTCCCTTATTAATTTTTTTATTTTTCCTTTATTTTAAGTCTATTAGAACATTGTCAATATGTTCAAAAATATGAAAGTATTCCTGTTGTTTATGCTGAAATAGCAAGTCCAGGTGATTATTTTGGTCTAATATTTTAATTTTATGTAAAAGTTCACTCATTTTTCTTCTATCATTGTCATGTATTAAACATTGTAAAAGCTCACAGCCATGCTTATTTAATATTTCAACCAGTTCTGTATGTACTCTAGTGTCTCTTACCAATTCTGATGGAAACTTCCACATTCTAAGTCCCTACAGTATATGTACACTTAACGCATTTGCTTAGATAATTATTCTCCAGTTGTTACTTCCGATAATCCATTGTTAAGTTCTTCCAATAGTTTGAGTTGTTCATTCAAAAGTACCAAAACCCTTGTTGGAAATGTTCATAGTTGTAGAACAACATTCCTTTTCCCCTTCCAGCCATTGTGAAAACGTATTACATCCATTGTAGGTGTTTCTACCCTTCATAACTGCTGAAATGATGGATGTCTGATTGGCTGGAAACTGGTGAGCATTGCCTTTGGGTGGGTGTAATACCACTAGACTCTCATTCTTCCTCTACCAACAAATATCCTGCCCTAGTCTGACCCACACTATTGGAACTCATCTTAAGCCCGACTTGCTTTGTTAATTGTTCTACTAGCATAGTTAGAGTCCCCGCAGTATGATTAAGTTCCTCAAATGACTTAGTTAGAATCTGTAGAGTGGGTGAATCAGCATCCTCTGTCCCCTCCGTACTGAACAACTTATAACTAGTAAAACCACACAAACTAATTTAAGATGAAAATAAAGTAACCCAGTCCAAGATCCACTCCAAGATAAATTTATTGAGTACTTTCATTTCAAATAGAAACTTCTTCAGAATAACAGTTAAAACCCAGCACACTTCAGTAAATACTTTCCATTGTTAATTAACCACATTAAAAAAACACCTTTTTAAAGCCATATATACTGTATTAAAGCCATTCCTTTTAACTGAATAAATAGACATAGGATGTACATCAAATAAACACATACTAAATTATGAAAATACTTTCATAATAGTTTCCACACCATATTAAAAAATTCTTATTGCATACAAAAGTCTGCTTTTAACCTTAAAATAGAACTGATGGAGATTGCAGTATTGTGCCCTGGATAATTTGCAGCATTAGCTCAAAGTTACCACCTCAAATATTTTAGTTCTAAATAATCATTAAGTGGTCCCCCTCTTTCTCCTAAAGAAACTTGATCAATCACTACAAATCTAAAACTATGTCCTTCATGTAATGCAATATGTGCTGCCAGTGCATTTTTAGTTTCTTTTTTGAAATGTCATAATAATCCTGGTATATCCAACTTCTCAAAGTATTAATAGTTTTCCCTATATAGAAACTTGTACAGCATGTGCATAAAGCCAAGTATACCACAGCTTTACTGCTACAATTATATTTTGTATGTAGTGCATGTTTACCATAGTTAGGAATACCCACTTGACTCATTTCTATTACATATTTACATTGCAGATAATATCCAGATTTTTTCTCATGTAATAAACATGTTTACAGTTTCCAGATTACAATGCTTGTTTGGGATTTCCCTTGTAAAAGGGATTGCAAGATATGCACATAGCCAAATAAACAACCCCTTTGGTTTTGCAACTGAATCTCCCATAAAGATATATATATATATATATATATATATATATATATATATATATATATATATATATGTGTGTGTGTGTGTGTGTGTGTGTGTGTGTGTGTGTGTGTGTGTCTATTTGTTGTCCAGCTACAGCAAATGTATGCTCATTAACAAACATATCCTTTAACAGAAGTAGAGACTGTTTTACTTTCTTTGTATTTCTGTTATATTTGAAAACAAACATTGGACTGTTTCTTAAGTTAATGACTAAATTCTCATATTAAGTGAAAATATCCCAGTATCTATTTATAATATCCTTAATAGTTGTAGAATCATTATTATGGTTGTATTGAAAAGTGAATTTGCCCTCAAACAAAGTCATCATTATTAATATCAGAAATAAACTATAATAATAGAACATAGATATTATGAATACTTTTGAAAAAATATTTAATCAGGTATATGGTGATCAGCAGACAATTTTATCAGATAAAGTTAGGAAAGATTTCTTGCAGAAGATCATATTCCCAAATATTGATAATGAGTCCCATGGGGATTTAATTAAACCAATTTCAGCGGAAGAAGTAGCAGAGATAATTAAAAAACTGAGACCACATAAAGCCCCAGGCCCGGATGGATTGACATCTGAATTTTATAAAACCTTTAATGAGATTCTGAGTAAAATACTTTCACAGACATTTAATTATATAATTCAAAATAAAATCAATGATCCTCACTTTAATGCTTCTAAGACTATTTTGATAATAATTACAGACCCATTTCACTCTTGAACATAGACATGAAAATTTTGACATCCATCCTGGCAAATAGACTGAAAATCTCAATATTTATGCACTTATAATTGGCAGAAAGCATTTGACAGAGTTAACTTGGTATACCTATTTGATATGTTATCATACTTTAATATTCATTCTAACATTAAGGAAAATATATAATAACTCATATACCAATCTATTTATCAATCAAGAATGCTCTAAAAGAATACAAATTAAAAATGGTACATTATCTCTATTTTGTTTAATCTTTATTTGGAACCATTATTTTAACACTATATGGTATGAAAATAAATTTAAATATATATTATACTCTCTAATTATAAACTGAATTTAAAGATAAACCAACACCTGTGTAGGCACAAAAATTGATAATTAATGCCAACAAAATTTTAAGGGTGATTCACTTTGATAGAGGCAGTCTGAAATGGGGAAATGGCTGGTTTTAACCTACGCAAAAAATGGCTTTTTTAACCTACAGACATAATTGGGAATAAGTAATAGACTTACAAAAATTCCCTAATAAAAATTTAATTGTTGTGGATCTCTACCCCCTTCTTGGGGTATCAGTTCACGATATTTTATAATAACATATTCTCTTATCGAATTATTGGAGGGAAAATTATTAATAGTTGATGACAAGAAGATGGAAGCATTTAATCTAACATTAAATTTCTGGTGCCTTTCAGAAATTACTATTCACACATTGATGTTTGACAATGCCTACTATACACTATTATTTCTTATCTCAAATAAACTCTAAGAACTCACCTAAATGTCCCTCCATCAGCAGACCAGACAGCTGACTTGTTTTTTGTTTGTTTTGGAGTTGCAGTTTTTTTTAAACTCATTTTCATTAAAAAAATCCCAATTAAAGAAAAAATAACAGCATTCAACACTCTCTGGGAATTTATGATCCTACATATTCCTCCAGATAACTTAGATAACTCAAAAAAGATCAATCATGAATATATTTTTATTAATGAAAAAAACTATTAGCTTCAAACTGGTTGAACCGACTCTCAGACATCTTGGGAAAATTTTAGACTTTTAGCAAATCAGACATATATAGCGCATACATTGTTAATCAATGACCATAAGAAAAGTATAAATAATAGACTGATTCAATCTTAGATTTGACATAGATTGTAATAATAATACAGACTGTTGACTTTTGTGAATTTGCAGAATTAGAAGTTATTTGTGCTATTCTTACATTGACCTTTTAATTTCTTCCTAATAACAGTGTGAATATTAAAGCTCCATTTTCACAAATTTCCAGGGACACTGAATCAAATAAATTTGTGGATATCCTCTTTCTGGAAATATATTTTCTTTCACCTTTTCTATTTTTTGCAAACATATGACATTGTCAGTCATTATTATAGAAAATCTAACAATCTGCTGTTTAGCCAGTTCTTTTTTCCGATCTATCAGGTAGATACTTTTACAATGCAAATAAGTGTATAAAATGCTAATTTCCTAAAATGGCAGATTTAAAACTTATCTGCATTTAATCTTAGTATAATTTTATATTAAAAAATGTACACTATCTTATGAAGCATTACAGATAAATCTTAAAAAAACTGTAGTTGTCTCCAAAAATTCAAAAAATAGTTTAAATTTCTTCAAAATCTTCTAACCACATAATTAATAGGTTATAAAAATTATGGAGGTATAGTTTCAAATACTTTAAAATATGCAATTACTTTCTAGAATGAAAGCACATATGTTAATGCTGACAGTGCCCCTCATGACAACCCCTCTCAATTGATAGCAATGTTCCCCATTTTGAGAAGTGCTGTCATCGGGGCAGCATCAACAGTCTATGCAAGAATGCCATTCTTGGTTTTAGTTTGCATTGCACCAGTACTGGTCTGACCATAAACTTATTTTAATTTTAAAACCGGTCTAGATGGGTGAATATAAATTTTCACCAGGGATATGTGGAGAAATATACATATTGGCGAACATTCTTAGTCTCCCAGCAGTTCTGGGTGATGTAGCAGAGCTTCCTGGTGTTTTTCTATACCATCAGCTTAGTAAGGACCTATGAATTACTCACATATGGACTGAATAAACTAATCAACATCTAATAAAAATGCCAAATTATCAGTTGACTGTTAGTCCAAACAGCTGGGAGCAATATTTTACAGTTATAGACAGTATACTCTCTGTAATCAGTGCAGATCATAAAACTACCATCTTTAGCTTAAGAGTAAAATCAGACTAATTCTTAAATAACTGAACCAAGAAAATTCTTAAATAAGTCACACTTCCTGGACACTTATTAAAACAGAATGTGATGCTATTTTCAGTGACCTAAATAATTCTGTCCAGGATATTGTCCGTGAGTACAACGACATTATTAACTTGTACATTACTAAACACAAACTGATAGGACACAACTATACAAATAAAGCAATCAAAAATTATTAAGATATACAAAAGGAAAAAGAGATAGTATTTTGCTTTCAAATAATATCCAAGTCATAAAACAAAGTGTAGATTAAATAAAATACACAAACTGCTTAATTTTCTTAGCAAATCTTTCACTTTTAACTATGAGTACATCTTGGTCTCAAAGATTGAAAGGGCTAATAAGGTTTATTTATTTATATCAAAACAATAAAAGAGGAAATTGTAAATGTAACATGCAATCAGTAACTGAAAAGGAGATATGTGGATTTAACATGCTATTAATAAACAATCATGCTCAGCCATAAAATATAGGAAAGATGTTTTTCCAAAATAATTTTTTCTAACTTGACAGTAAGAAAGAAAACATGTCAAAGAGGTACAGAAACAAGCAGAGCCATTCCTTATTATAGCTAATAGCCCTTAGTTAGGTCAAAGTCGAGTGCTGCATCTCTCGCATCATTAAATTTGAGCCTGTCTCCTGTATGATTATCCCATAGTTGCTTCTGTTGGTATTTCTTGATGTTTGTTTTTTAATCAGTTTGTCTCCTGAGGTGTGTTTTTAGATTTATAACAATCCAGCCCCCCTGTTCTTCCTTATTTGTTCTCTAAAATTCACTTATTTGTTATCTACATGATGAAAATGAATGTATCAAAAAATAGATCAATTACTGTATAACATGAGATAAGAAAGAACTTTGTTAGGTATGCAATCCTACTTTAAAAAAAACTTTGTAGTTACAAATCTCCTAAAAGAGCCTTTGTCCTACACTTAACACTCTTCAGATTGGGAGATTTCTTCTTTAATGCAAATGTTTTGTGTGGGGATGCGTATAATCTCATCGACTTCATTAATGCAAAGGGTCAGCATGAACCAATGGTGGGAAGGGAAATAGAAGAAGCTAGAAAAGGTCTCCTTGATTGGTCATGTGTAAAGGTTGGTCAAATGAGAACAGCAGGGCTATTAGCCAATGCCTAGATGCATAATGTAACTATGAAAGTACAGACATGGTTATGCTACAACAAGTAAAATTATCCCCAGTGGGACAAAAGGTTCAGTTCTTTGTCCCACTAGGAAAAAAAAGTAGCACTGCTGTTTGATGTCTCTTTCTTTTAAATGCAACTGCATGTAGTAGAGGGGGTGTGTCATGTGATGTAAAGGTCTGGGTAAAATACACAACTGCTTGCATATTGTATTTTATGATGTCTGGCTCTGCATATATGGAATTATGGGTCTATATTATATCATTGAACGCTTAAAAAAGTGAACAATGATTAATTGACCTCATGTAAGTGAAAGCTTACAGTGTCGAAACCTCAGAACAGCAATTTTTAACCAAGGGAAAAAAATCGCTGTTCCAAAAAACCAAAAAACTTTACAACATTACATAAAGTGAGGGGCTTCACCCCACATACCCCCCAACATGGGGGGCTTTGCCCCTCACCCCCCCTACACAAATATACTAACTCCAAGATTGTACTACAGTGCTGAAAATGGCAACGTAACAGAAGTGGACAAGCATATTCTTTCCCAGGGAAAGAATTTGCTTAAAAGCCGCTTTGCTAGTTAGCCTTTTCATCCTTATATGTTTGATCAAGATGCATTCAACAGAATGCATCTGCGATCTTGTAATAGGAACCCTGGAATTACAGCTATATGAATAGTACAGCAATATATGATTAAACTGATGTACAAAAGGAATAAAATAAATAAAATAGTATATGTGCATAGGTTGATAGGTTCATAGGTATGTACTAGGCTAGCTGCCCTTGAAGACAATTTTAAGCCTAGCCAATTCTCCTGTTTGTGCTCCAGTTAACCTATCCTAATTGTTTAGTGATTGGCCTTACCAATCCCATGGTTGATAATTATATATTAACTCTAATAAGAATAACTGGGATCATACCATAGATAATTTGAGGGGACCCATGCATGGGCATAAAGCATTTAGGAGCTGCCTCTGTTCATTAGTGGTAAAGGGTACAATCCTGGGGTAAATTTTCTGTTTCTCATCCACAGATCCAAGTTATGCTTGAGTATGTACAGGGATGAACTTTGTTTTATGTGGATAGGTAGTCTGTTCCTGAGCAGCGGTATCCTCTGTGAGATATACCTGCCCTCCAAACCTTTCTTTTGATGTTGTGAAAAAGGTTTATATCCCTAGACAGAGTATTTCTGATGTAATTTACCTTGCTAATATGCAGTAAATTCATCAGTACTGGGTCAGAGGATGCCTTGTATCTCAGACACTGGTCTCGTCTTAGCAGTCTGTAGGAGATAAAGTACAATGACACAACTTTGAATCAGTCCATATAAGACATGTTGTTTAGGCCTTGAATCCTTTTAGTAAGGTACCTATGTTGTTGCCTGTGTCTGGACAGATACACGTCAAAAGAAGCATTATATAATTGACCTAATAAGGGCTGAGTAAAGGGTGGGCAATGACATCCCTATTTCTAGATACAATCCCTTTGTTTATAAGCTGTGCAATATGGAGGATCTTGTTACAACAGTGGACGCATGCTGGTCAAAAGTTAGGTCACTGTACACATACGTTCCCAAATCCCAAACAACTGGGTCAGCTTTCAAGGGTATATTGTTAATGTGGTAGTTCCCTAGGAAAGAAGAAGTCCCAAAAGAATTTATAAACATAGTTGTATCACTTGAGTGAGCATTTTATAACAAATTCTTATTTATAAATAAAATGAAGTTGCATTTGTATTTCATTATAAAGTGTAATGGCAAAACATTTTTAACTGAATTATATTTTTTATGCACCTGGCATCCTTCTTCATTAGTTTTGAGAAGAAATCCTCTATTCTAAATGAAAGATATATTTTCATGAGAAAAATTCCAGTCCTGTCTGGATTGAAGTACATTCCTGTACAGTCCATGAGAAATGGTGAAAAACAGAACTTGTGAACCATTGTTTCTATCCACATCCAATCATGCATTAAAGGAAAATACACACCAACTTGGTAATGAGTGAATTGCTTTGTATAGACAGTTGTCTAGATGTTATGTTTTTTTAAGCTTACATTTTAAAGGATTGCAGTGCACTTTTAAAACACATCAGGACTGCACCATGCCAGATGATGTCTCAAAATGATGTACTCCTCTTGCAAGAGTAATTTCCTATTCATAAATAGATTGCCATGATAATTTTTAATGTAACACGATTCTGTAAAAATTCATTTTGAGAAGTTGCCTTTCTGACATGATAAACAAAATGTGGGCATTTTGCCATGCCTCTGATCTATGGTGACAGGCTATACTGGTACCAGTTCACAAAAGAGGGGTTCCATCAGAACCAAACAATTTTAGACCCATCAGATCAGTATTCTATATAATATCATATAGAGAGTCATAATGGACTTAATCTAAAATGTGATAGAGGGCCTACTTCTTTTAGATATGGAACAGTATGGTTTTGTTAAGGGAGATAGTTTCTTCTATATTATGTAACATCCTATGAAGAGGTAACAATAGCATTTGATGTAGAGCTGACAGTGCAAAATGCTTACCTTGACCTTGCTGTAGCATTTGGCACTATAATTATCATATTAATGGCATTAAATTCCAATTAATGTGCAATTAAGTGAATAGAACTTTTTTTAAGCAACAGACACATCGAGTGAAGGCTGGGGTTACTGTCTATCCCAGCAGAAGCTGCCAGTCATGCCCAATAAGTACTGGAGGCACTTCTTTCTGGACTCCTCTGACATAACAGATGCCTAACTATGCTATGGAATTATAAACTAGATAAAATAATTACTGCATCGAAAGATGTACTTCTTCAAGATAGTCTATGAAATACCAAATGCAGTGTGGATAAACTCACCTTTAATGTCAAAAACATAGCATTAGTCGACTTGGTAAAAGGGACATTATTATGACAGAAAAATGTTTTTAATTCCTAAAAGCTGACATCTTCATTACAGATCTGGCTACACTGTTAGATAGCAGTTTAAAATTTGATCATTGTGTATCTACTAAGGTTGGGCTAGAGCCAATCTAATTCTAAAGTGCACGTTCAGTCATTCTA
This sequence comes from Protopterus annectens, assembly GCF_019279795.1. Taxonomy (NCBI): domain Eukaryota; kingdom Metazoa; phylum Chordata; order Ceratodontiformes; family Protopteridae; genus Protopterus; species Protopterus annectens. The sequence goes on from NC_056733.1 coordinate 163,594,817, forward strand.
AGGAGATCATTCTACAAATTTACACTTCCCTGTCCTGGTCCATTACTATATTGAGGAAACTTCCTAAAGGAACATGAAATGGTGCAATACCTTCTTACTAGAAGAATCATAGCATTAGAAAAAAAATAACTAATAAAAAAAGGTTTGATTAACTAGAATTAAGTTGCGTTTCATTTGGGATCTTTAACTAGAATTAAGTTGTATTTCATTTGGGTTCTTCAGATATATTCTCTACCAGGTCTATAACATAAAGTCTTATCCACTCTGTTTGAAAGCCTGTGTTCAGAATACACTGTTAAGGGAGCTACTGCAAGCTTTGGGAACATAACTGGTAGATTCATTATGCATTACTGTCAATGTATATTGAATAAGTTGCCTTTGATTTAGTACCTGTAAAAGTCAGGTATTAAATTCCTTCATAAATAATTATGACATTGTAACTTTGTGTAATTTTGTTGTTTTGAAATATATACTACATCTGTACATAGTTAGATTGTAGGTCATAAGCTTGACAACTGAACCAATGAACTTGCAGCATCCTCCAGGTATATTTCTTTGTGTCCCTTCAAGCAAAACATTGTAATCTTATTCTCAAATCAAGCCTCACCATCTCTTTTGTTCTCCTCTTCTGTTTTCCTTTTGGCATAGCCTTATCCCTAGGCAGTACAGAACTATACCATTTTTCTACTTCTTGGCATTATTTAGTCTCTTTTCAATGTTTTGCACCACTGGCACCCTTTTCACCTAGTAAGCCTAACAGTACTGTTATGATTTTTCACAGTTAAAACATGAAATCTAATGTTGTCCTATTCTGCTAATCCTCCTGCGGACCACTTAATGATGTTTTATATATGCTTAGTATATTCAACAGGCTTTCTAAGGATCCCTTACATACTATAAAACCTCATCAGAACAAAGCTTAACTTTAGACAATGTCAGTTATCATTTTCTGCTATAATTTAATTATTTTTAATAACATCTAGAGATATACTTAATCTCAGTACTTCCAGTGCATATAATCCAGCTTCACACTCTGCTCATAGTGAGTCCCCTCACTTCTTCCCCTAAGGGCATAATCTGGTTGAAATCTGCAAGAATAAAGTTCATATACTGAAGCACACATAAAATTTATAAAAAAGGTGAGCTGTTACTTGCCTTTGCAGAACTGTATGACCCTCATCTATTTTGCATAGCAGAAGCACTGCTTAAAGCATATATTTATTTTATTTATTTATTTTTATTTTATTTTACATTTGTTGACTGGGATAGTCTGACTGGATGCATGTACATTTTCAGAGGAGGCCCGGGGAGAAAAGCTCCAAGGTCAGCAAATTAGATTAAAAAATACAGTATTTACAGTAGTTAACATATCTAAGCAAGCAGTTAAGTTTAAGATAGAATATTTACAGAGGTTACATACCTAGGCAAATTATAGTAGTTTCAGGGTTAAAGAAACTCAGAGAGTAGGTCATCATTAAGTAGTTCAAGTCAGCTAAGAATACTGTTGTTAACTCATACAGTAAGTTACAGATAATATTTACAGTGGTTACATACCTAAACATGTTAGAGGTAAACAAAGTAAAGGTCAGGATAGTGCCACAGGTAAGTTAAAATAACTATTTTAGTCTCATTGTCAAGGAGAGTTAGTCGGGTTTGCTACATTGACATAGCCAGTTTAATGTCAAATGTTGTTTAAGTCTAGTCTTGAATTGACTCAGGGAGTTGAGCAAAGTAATTTCGGTTGGGAGAGAGTTCCAGGATCTGCTTACAGAGTTTGCGAAGAGAGAATCACCGGCAGAGTTATTAGTTTTGATAGTCTGGACTAGTAATTTGTTAGAGGAATGAAGAAGTCGACGACTGTGATAGGGGGTGATAATATTTTTAAAAGCAGGAGTATTATCTGGATTGTAAAGGATCTTATGGGGAGTAATCATGAGGTTATACTGGATTAAGCTGGGTAATTCTACCCACCCAAGCTGGTTTAGGTTAATACAATGATGAGTCCTATAAGGCAGGCCAGTGGCAAATCTGGCAATATGGTTATAGCAGCTAGAGAGTTTGTTAAGGACAGATTTGTTTAGTTTAGAGAGCATCGGGGATGCATACAGAAGAGTAGAAAGTAAGTGAGAATGAGCTATGGCAAATCTAGCAGGAGGGGTTAAGAAGGCTTTTATCCTGTAAAGTGAGCCCAGTTTTTTTACTGATGGTCTTAATGGATTGATTAACATGTAGGTCGAATATAAGATTATTATCGATCATAACCCCTAACAGTTTTGGAGAGGAGTCTGGGGAGATTATTGTGCCATTATTAGATTTAATGGTAAAAGTGAATGCAGTAGACCTGTGTGTTGGTGAGAAAAGCAACAGTTTGGGTTTTTTGGGGATTTAGGATCAGATGACCAGAAAGCCAGTTTTCAATTGTGTTAAAGGTGGTTTGTGTAGCTGACCATAGTTTGTTTGGAGATGTGACTGAGCATATCAGGGTGGAGTCATCAGTGTATTGGACCCAGTGGCTGTAGGGATAGCAGAATAGAGGTCGTTAATGAAGATGGAGAATAGAAGGGGCCCTAGTATGGATACCTGGGGTGCACCTAGTGTGTTGGGTAGGAGTTTAGAAAGTTTGTTTTGCCAAAGGACAGCCTGCTGTCTATCATTCAGATAAGACTGGAACCATTGGATGGCTATAGTATCCAGGCAGAAAGTTTTCAGGGTGTGGATTAGTAATTGGTGATCCACCATATCAAATGCCTTGGAGAGATCCAAGAAGAGGGCAGAGGATATGTTATTGTTATTGCGGTTATAGATGATGGTATTGGAGAAGGCTAGAAGGGCTGAAGTAGTGGTGTGGTGAGGTCGGAATCCATGCTGGGAGTCTGCCATGATTTTATTCTGAGTTAGGGGATGCATCAGTTGTCTATGGATACATTTTTCCATAATTTTTCAAGTGGGGATAGTATTGCTATTGGACTATAATTGGAAAACTCAGTAGAGCTACCTCCTTTATGAAGTGGGATTACATAGGATATTTTTTGCAAATAGAGGGGATTCTGGCTTCTGCTATTGTTCGATTGATTAGTATCAAGATGGGGTAAGCAATGGCATTGGCAGATAGATACTCAGCAGGGAGTTGAGCAGCAGAGAGTGTAGTTGGTTTTAGTTTTTAATCAAGGTATGGATGAGTGAGGTGGCAACTGGTTTGAATCTAAATGTATGTTAGTTTCTGGGGGTGTTGCTTTCATAGCAGGGGGAGTTGGGAGGTAGTTGGCTCACTAGGTCTTGAATGGTCTCAGTAAAAAAATGGTTAAAACTTTCAGAGACTAATTCAGAAGGTTTATCAATGGAGGCTGCAGGGACTGGGGTGAAATTTGTCCAGGATGTAATAGTTTATTTAAACCTGCCCAGAACTTCTGAGGCTTGTTTTGATTTATTTCCTGTAGATTATAGTAGTAGCTTTTTTTTGTCTTGTAGAATGTTTTTTTAAGTGTTGTTCCTTATTTGCCTATATTTAATGTGGTCTTGGGGGTCTATAATTGTTTGCCATAATGCCCATGCCTTATTTCTGTGGGTGATTTTTAGTTTAGACTCCCTGGAAAGCCATGGTGCAGTTTTTGCCTTAGTTCTTGTTGATCGAATGGGTGAATGAGAATCAAGGATTTCCAGGCATTTGTTGTTAAAGTCGCGACTGCGTCATCTAACGGGAGGTATCTCAAGACTAGTGAACAAAATCTCTCTGGTTTAATCATTCTCGATCATATAAATGAGCATTTTTTCCCTAATAAAAAGCATTCTGAATTATTTTCATTTTATTAAGCAGTAGTCTTTCAAAAAAAATAAATAGTAAATGTTCTTTTGTGTCCTACCAGATTTTTCTGGTTGGTAGATATTCACATTTCCCTTGTTGGTCAGTAAGCTACCTAGGAGAAACTTGTCTTGGATTGCACAGAGCACCAAATTACAAGTTGTGTGTTGTGGAGCTTTTAATTTTCGCACAGCAAAAATAAGCTAAGATTTCCCTTATAGTACTAATCATCATATCAGGTAAAACCATCGAATAACTGCCTCAGCTTGAACTGATAGGAAGATGACTGGTAGATATTGTTAACAGTTAAGTGTTTATGTCCTACCCATGTAACACGGAGGTTACAAATATTTTATCTGATGCCAAAAGGCAAGAATCATCATGCAGCTATTGCTTCCAGATTTCAAACTAAAGCTGTGTCTAATGAAAGATAATTAAAAGTCAAAAGCCTGAAAAAGGTGGAACAGGATGAAGTTAACTAAATGATATAATACAGAGTATCAATTATAATATCCTTGATAGCATTCCTGCTGCTGATGCACTCACATGTTGAGTTGCCAGCCCGACGCCCAACCTTCAACAAAGACATGCCCATTCAACGCATGTCTTTAGAATGTGGGGAGGACATGCAGACTCCACACAGAAGGCACTCCCAACCCAAGCCAAGAATCAAATGGGAGAACCTCTTGCTGTGAGGCAACAAAGCTACCGCTGCACCACTAATAATACAAAATAAAATGGATGTTGGCAAATTCCAGTGAATAATTTACAGACAAAGGTGTTACTGGTACTGGTACTATGTCCATTCTTGGACCCTGACTGTTCAGTATATATGTATATGGTATGCTTTTGCAGTGTCCTGACTTTACACTTGTTCAGTATGCTGAAAATACTGCACTCTGCTCAATTTTACTGAAATAAGTGTCTTATAGTCCCAGATAAACTTCAACAGTGATTTTAAAAACTGTAGTTTTAACTTTCTGTTTGTTACTTAAAGCTAGAAAAAGGAGTCTATATCACGTCATTGAACACTGAAAACAGTGAACGATGAATGATCAACCCCATTTCACTGAAAGCTGAAAATATCGGCAGCTCAGAACAGCGATTTCTTTCTGAGGGAAAGAAATTGCTGTTCCAACAAAAAAAAAAAGTAAACAGTTAAAACACATGCACACCTACCTTAACCCTACTTCTAACCCAAAATAAAAAAGAAAACAGTTGAAAACATATATCCACCTAACTTAAGCCTACTTCTAACCCCCCCACAAAACGTAAACATATATACACTTAACTAAACCCTACTTCTAACCCTAAAGTGTATGCTAAATACATTACTAGATATAAAAGAATAAAAATACCCAAACAGCTAAAGGGCACTCGATTCAACAGCAAAACAATAACATAAACAAAATCAAGTGTCCACCATGGCTGCTGCATAAAAAGTTTATTACAATTCAACAGGATAGGTGCTTTCACACCAGATAGTACTAGATATGCACTTACCTTAACCCGAACCCTAACCCTAAGGTCAGTAACTATTGCACATTTACATTCGGGAACCATACCAGATAAGTGAATCTGTGAGACTGCACTCCGAGACCACACTACAGTGCAAAACATGGCAAACTAACAAAGTGACCAAGTGACTTCTTTCCCAGGGAAAGAATTTGCTGAAAAGTGGCTTCGCTATTTTGCCTGTTTGCTATTTACAGTTCGGTGAAAATGCATTCGATAGAATGCATTTTCGATAACGTAATAGGGACCCTAGAAAAAAATATCATGGTCATATCACCTATGTACCCGACTGTATTATTACCACTAATATCTGAAACCAAAATATGTTGCTGATATCAAGTATGAAGGTGTTATAATGGACAGCTCCCAGTCCCTTTGCAGGTATGTTGATTAAACTCTAGAAAAGTACAGTTAGTAACTGAGATAGTTGCAAACAGCTAAGTACTTCCTTCTACTTATCCCAAGGTGTACAGTTGTTATATCACTCCTGTTTTCAAACATTTTCTATGGGATAATATTATTAACAGAATGGCTTTCAGCAAAAAAAAAAAAAAAACTCCAGCAAAGTGGAAAATGCATATCATAAAGGTACTGGATGTGCTTACTCTCACCCAGCAAGACACCCTCACTATGACTTGATTTTAATATTTGTTCATCCAGAGAAAACAATTAGGTTCATAAATTCATAGGTCCATCTGTCAAGCCATCCAAAACCTTGACCCTGTGTTGATATTTTGAAATTCCCATGTTTAAAATCATCTAAGAGTCTTTCTGTTCATGTAATAAAATCCAGAAGTCACTTTGGAAATGCTATTTATTGGTAAAAGTAAGAAAGAAAATACCTGCTAATTCTAAAGCTATAATACAATACTGTGACTAGTGTTACTGTAGACCATGTCAGTCCTTCATGGCTGCACATTACATAATTTGCATCCTTTTCAACAATCTCTCCATTCCTGATAACTTTAAGTCCTTCTACCAGCCATTCATCATAAGGAAACTCAGATCTTCCAAATCCTCAGCTATGTCTCTTGTTGTTCCCCATTCCTCACTGGCTTTTAACGTCATAGGCCCCTGTAATGGAAAGCACAATTGTGTAAGTCCTACGTACCTGTAACATTAGATGTTTAACAATCACACTGGCCTACTGGCAAATGGGTAATAATGCTCTCCTGTCCTATCCCTGTGAGTTTATCAAAGCTTAGAGCTCTTCCCCCTGCCTGTCTGTGAGTGTGAAGAACCAATCACCTGAGAATACAGGAACTGCCTGTCAGATGCATAGGTAGGATACTTTCAGTTTTCTAGGGTCCAGAAGGAAGAGAAAATGAAAACCACCAGCTTGTGAGCAACTTCTGTTTAAAACCAAAAAATACACACATGACAAAAAGGACACTCTATGGCACCTCAAACACCAAACTATGTACTTCTGAAAAAGGGAATGGTGGGTGGGTACTGCCAGTAAGGCACTGTGTTCTGTGAACATCTACTGTTACTGGTACTATGGTCAGCAAACACACTGCCTTACTGGCAAATGAGTAGGTTCCCAAAGCTTACCCAACCTGGGAGGAGAAAGGATAATGGCCTAGGAACCTCTGAGGAGTGGTCCTAGTGAAGCCTGTTGTGGATAGAGAAAAGGCTTCCATCTTGTAGTACTTCATAAAAGTACAGACAGAGGACCAAGTTGCTGCCTCTAGAACATTTCTAAAGTCCACTCCTTTCCAATAAGCCACTGAAGAGGAAAAGGCCCTTTTGGAATATGCCTTTACATTGCCTGGATTCACCTTGCTATGGTAGGTGTAACAAAAAACAATACCAGAGGATAACCAACACGCAGTGGTTTGCTTAGAAACAGGTTGACCCTTCGTTGCCCCTGCTTAGGAAATAAAAATCCTTTCAGCCTTCCCGAAGGGATTTGTTCTCTCAAGGTTGTACCTGAGCTGGTGTATACATCTGATGTATGATGTATTCTCTTTCTGTTATTCTTACATTCTGGGAAGAACACAGGGAGGTTAATAGACTGACTGAGAGTAAATTCTGAGACCACTTTTGGCATGCAAGAGGGATTTGTGCTTAATATAAGCCTAACCCTATGGAAGATCAGATAAGATTGTCCCACCATGAGAGCTTGCAGCTCAGAGAATTACCTTGCAGATGTCAGAACAAAAAAGAAAACAGTTTTTCATGTTAAGAACTGCATATCAGCCTGAGCATCAGGTTCAAAGGGTGGTAAGGTAAATTTTACAAGAATGTTGTTGAGATTAAAAAAAAGAGGTATTTGCTTGTGAGAGGGTCTCATACAAAATAATCCTTTCATGAACTGTTTTAAAAAAATGAAGAAGAAAGTGAGAGATCCACTGGCAAACAAGCAGACATGGCTGCTAAATGCACTTTAATGAACACATGCAATGAGGTATCCAAAATAGCTCAGACAAATACTTCAAGACCAAAGGGATTTTAACATCAAAGGACTCACTGTTTCCATTTAGGAACTCCCTAGAAAACCACATCCATTTGTAAACATAAGATTTTCTAATAACAGGTTTTGTAGCCTCCTTTAACACCTGCTGTACATCCTCGTGAAACAAGTACCTAAACAAAGCTCAGACTGAATCATTCAGGCTGTTAGTTCTAGTTGCTCCAAATTGGGTTGCACCTTTTGCCCCTAAAACTGTGTGAATTAATCTAGAGTGTGAAGAAATCTGTGGTAATTGCCCTCGGTCAAATCCATTAAAAGGTAAAAACAAAATTCCCTTGGCCAAATAGGAGGTCACCACAATGATCTTAGGCATCTCTTTCTGAACTTTCAGAAGTGCCTTGTGAATCAGTTGGAAGTGTGGAAACACATACAGGAACAGCCCCATCCAAGGAAATGAGAATCCATCTGTCCTGCAAGCATGGCTGCAAGGATGTCTGAAACAAAATTTTACCAGGTGTCTGTTTTCTAAGGAAGTGAACATATCTGTTTGAGGCATTGTCCATTTCTTGACTAGATCCTGAAGCACCACTGCTTTGAGCTGCCACTTGTCTGGGTCTGCCCAGGATCTGATTTGTCTGTCTGCCATGACATTTTGCTCTGATGGGATGTACAATGCTTGAAGAGTCAGAGAATGCAGTAAAGCCAGCTCCAAGGTCATTTCTGTCAGTGGGCACAGAGAGTATGATCGTATACCCCTTTGTTTGTTGAGATACCATATCACTGTGGTGTTATCCATAACTACTAGAAGAGGACCCAGAGTGGATAGATGGTGAAGGACTTTCAAGGCATGCATTACTGCTAACATTTCATTGATACTGATGTGCTACCATGTGTCCTTGGGCCCCCAAGTGTCCAGTACTGGCACTTTCACTGACAGAACTCCCCAAGCAAAGTCAGGCAAATCTATCTGAAGACCAGGACTGATACTCAGCTGTGCTCTCCACCATTGTAACTCTTGTCTGATGAAGGGCAACACTGGTAACTGATATTCCAGGGAATATAGGCACTAGGTTCAACAGTTCCAGACATACCACTGAATTTTCCACATGTGGAGATGAGCCAGTGGTATCATGAGAATCATGGATGCCATAAGTCCTAGAATTTTTTAGGAATTCTCTTGTCAAGGCAAAATTCCTACTGGAGAATTCCTGAAAAATCATCCAGTAAGACAGGACCTTGTCTTTGGGAAGAAATACTATTCTTTTGTCAGAATCAATTAAGCACCCAGGAAGACGAGTCTTTGTGAGGTGTCAGGCATGACTTTCAAAGGTTCAACTTGAACCCTAGCAGGGAGAATAAGGTCAAGACCTTTCCTAGTGATCCCAAACACATATATACAGACTCTGCACAGATCAGTAAGTCATCCAACTAAGGAAAGATGTGAATGTCATGAGTCCATCAGTAAGCCACTACTGGAGCAAAGAATTTGGTAAACACTCAAGGTGCAGCAGATAGTTCAAAGGGCAATGCAGCGAACTGATAGTGAGAACCAGACACAACAAATCCCAGCTATTTCCTGAAGTGTTGAGCAGTGGGGATATGTAATATACATCCTTCAAGTTCACGGTCACCATGAAGGTGCAGTCTGTCTAAAAAGGAAGTACTGTCTGCAGAATGAAAATCTTGAACTTGGGGACTTTGACAAAGGTATTTAGAAGACATAGGTACAACACTCCACAACAGCTTTTTGTTGGAAGCCACGTAAATTCTAAAGTAGAAACATTTCATCCTTTCCTAAGGATGGTCTGGATCTATGACCCCTGAATCCAGCATCTGCCAGAGTATAGGACAGAATAACAAAGTCTGGTCCAGCAGATGGAGCGGGACCCACTTGATCTGAGGTGGATTTTCCTTCAACTGCCACCAGTAGCCTCAGGCAACAATGTTGAGCACCCATTTGTCTGAAACTACTGATGACTAGGCCATCTTGTTGAGAGCTAACTTTTGAGACAGGACACCCTGCGGGGGACTTGAGAAAGATAGGTGACACACCTTGGCATGATCATAGGTTGGAAGGTGGGGTTATCCTTTTTGGGCAAGGAATCCTTTTTGTTCTATATGGCAGAATTCTTGTCTTGGCATTTCCTTTTGGTACCTAGGTTTTTGTTCAACTCAAACTTCTGTTTGTCGGCCATCGAAAATTATCCTGCTTAATGAAGATAAACTTGGGAATATGGAACATTTTAGACAACCCTTGCATCAGTTTACTTGTGTCATCTCAGTGTTTAAGGATCTGCTTAGCTGTTATAGAAAATGAGCAATCAGAATCAAGTGGAACATTTACAATCTCATTTTTTTCTCATTAGAAAAGCTTTGGCTATGCAACCACGCATACCTTCTTATCACCACAAACATCACTACATTTCGAGAAACAATATCAGCCCCTTACAATGTACTCTTTAAAGCAAGATTAGACACTTGAGAAATACAATAGCTTTAACACAGAATTTTTGCTCAGCAGGTAACGAAGCAGCAAAGTCATCTAAACTATGCATACATCTGTACACAAACTTTTACATAAAACATTGGTAGTTAAAGGCTACCATGATGGACTGTGCCAGGTTCTTTCTCTGAGATTCTAGTCACTTGCTTAGCTAACCTAAAGGGACAGGGTTTGATGAAGACATTCTTTTTATTGGAAGATATCACTGGGGGCACATCACATCAGGAAGATCTGCAGACAGTTCTTTTTCCAATTATTCTGAAAACTCATATTATGTTATTTATTTTATTTATAAGATCTTGTGCTTGAATATGACTGGGACTGTAACCAGGTTCATATGTTCTGTGGACATCCACATTATTGCAAATGCTACATATAGTCTACTTCCTTGGGTTACAGTTTTGATTTAGTCTGTCTGCATTACCATTATGCAATTTTCTATCTGTTTCTTTCCAATTCCTGCAGCTTTTGTCACTGGGCCCCCACAGTAAAATGGTTCTGCCCTGATGAGCACACCCAGTCAGCAAAACAAGTAAGTAAAAATAAATCTTACTTAATATTATTTACAACAGATAAAAAACTATTGACAATTTCAGAGTATACTCAAACCACATAACAACAGAATCATACCACCCCTACTTCTAATACTAACGAATATGAGATTAGTGTTCAGGAATTAAGCTATATTTATTATGTTATATTATTACGTGTAAGGTACAGTTAAAATGAATACAGTGCATAAACATGTGACAACTACCTCATTTCCAGAAAGATATGTGTTCCTTGAAGCAAACAACTTCTTCTTCTTTCGGCTTTTCCCGGTTAGGGGCTGCCACAGTGGATCACCTGTCCGCTCATGTTTGGCAGTGGAGTTTTATGGTGTCAAGTTGCCACCCTCGCACCCAACCTTCCACAGAAGGCACACACGCGCACACACTCATACTCACACCTAGGGCCAATTTAGCATGTCCAATCCACCTACAGTATGTCTTTGGGATGTGGGAGGAAACTGGAGCACCCATAGGAAACCCACACAACCACTGGGAGGACATGCAGACTCTGCACAGAAGGCACCCCAGCCATGAATTGAACCGGAGAACCTCTTACTGTGAGGCGGCAACACTAACAGCTGCACAACCGCGGCCGCCCCAAACAACTACTAGACTTAATAAAGCCAAACACTGGTTATCTATAGACAAATACATCACTGCACTTCCAAAACCTAAAGAAAACAGCAAACAGTTTCTATCTCTATAGAACAAATTCTGTTTTATTTATTTATTTATTCATTTATTTATTTTTCAGCATAGCAAGCTGTGAGTACTACAACCACAGAGAAAAGAAGTGTTGGTTTTATATAGATGCTATAAAGTTAATTATTGCTCTCACTGTGATTATGTGGTTCCCCTATGTATTAGGCCTTTTGGCTTACCAAGGAATACCTCTATACCTTGATGCTGCAGAAATGAAGAATACCATATGCTGTTACTTCAGATCAACTACACTCTATTTTTGCAAAGTCAGATCCAATGGCATATGATATTCCATATATTTCTGGCTATACTTAACATAATTTCAATAGTTTAAAGCTAGGCAATTAAAAAAAATGACATAGGCTATTCCAAAGGGTAATATAGTCTTTGTATAAATACAGCTGAAGTATAAAGGCATGATAATGTAAAAAACACTATACTTAGTAAACCGCATATCTTTTTGTTGATTATAAATCACTCATTCTTTGGTAACAGAAATATTAGTAGAGCTGGTAATGGTGGTGACCATTTTTATATAATACTCAATTTCAATAGATCCTTGTCAGAGCAACAAATAAAAATTAAAAGTGATGCATTATAAAAATGGCACTACTCATAAAAACACATATAATTATATTCCAGTTATTATAAATTAATATTTTATAATTATACAATGCTGGTCAGCAAGTAAAATGGCAGCAAATATATCTGTTCAAAGAAAAAAACTGATAACCTTTAAACAAAAAAATGACTAGAAGACTTAGTCCTAAGGGAATAATGTAAAAATGAGTGACCCATATTGCTGAAAGACTTCAGCGCTGCTTTCCAACAGGCTGAAGACTTCCTTCTCCTTAGTAGTGGGTGTGGCAAACATGTTACTATGTGGTCATTCAGTTCAGTCCAAGACTTCGTGACCTCAAGGGCTTTAAAAAGCAAGCCTGTCTGGCAAGCACTACCTTTTTACATTCTTGTAAATTCATGTTCATTAATGTCCTTCTTAGCCTTTGCTGTCTTCTTCTTCCTTTCAGTCAGTCTTCCTTTGCATCATTACATTCTCCAGTAACTCGTCTTTGTGTTATGTTGCTAAAATATTTGAGATTTGCTATCTGACTTTCCAATGAACAGCCTGGATTTATCTCCTTACGTATCGACTGATTTTATCTTCTAATTCCATGGAATTCTGAAAGCTTTTTTGTAACATCCAAGTTCCAAAGCATCAGTTTTTTCTAGTGCACAGCCTTACTTCCAGTCCATCTCTAACAGCAATGTGTTATTACTGCCAAAATTTTACTTTGGCTATATGGACATTTATTGAAAATGTGATATCCTTCCTCCTTAATATCTTATTAAATGTACAAAAGCTTTCTTCCCAGGATGCAAGGATGTTTTAATTTTATGGCTCCAGTCACCATCTGCAGGGAGGTTTGGACCCATGAAAATGAATTATGTCATTGCCTCTATTTCTTCTCTGTTTGCAAATAATTGATAGGGATAGATAAAGCAATTTTACTTTTTAATGTTGAGAAGAAAACCAGCTTTTGTGCATTTGTCGTTCACCTTCATCAACAGACTCTTTAGCTCCCCTTTGTTTTCAATCATCAGAGTCATATATTCTGCATATCTGAGGTTGATAATATTTCCTGATGTTTTCCTGGCAATAGCACCTGATTCACCTAGCTCAGCATTTTGCATTCTAAATTTAGCATACAGTTATATATGTAGGGTAACAGCCTTGTCACAGCCCTTTTTCAGTTTTGAGCCAATGAATTATTCTATATTCAGTTCTATTCATTCTTTGTCTGCATGCATATTCCTCAGGAGACAAATATGGTGAATGGGTAGTCACATTTCTCTAAGAAGTTGCCACAGCTTGTTATGATCCATGCTATCAAAGGTTTTACATTTGTCAATAAGACAAAAGTAAATGTCTCTTATAGTACATCCTTGCTTTCTCTGTTATCTTGCATAAGGCAATTTAATCCCTGGTGCCTTTCCCTTTTCTAAAATGAGCTTGTACATCTGGCAGTTCTAAGTCTGTATATTCTGGAGTCTAGCTTTTAAGAGAATAAGCATTACCTGCTAGCATATGAAACAAGTGTGATTGATAATTTCAGTACTCTTTAGCATTGCCCATTTTAGGCTTGGAATATAAACCGACCTTTTCTAATCAAGTGATCATTGCTAATGTGCTTGTAAATTCTAAACAACACTATAACTGCATCATTCTGAAGGAGTTTAAGCATCTGGAATTCCATCACTTTCTGCAGCCTTGCTAACAACAAATCTTTCTAAGACCAATTTGACTTCAGTCTTCAAGATGTCTCACTCTAAACAAGACAGTATACTATGGTAGTTAATCTGTGATATTATAGTTCTTCTTATATATTCCTGCCACATCTTTTTAATAATATCAGTGTCTGCTAGGTCCTTTCCATTGTTATCTTTTGTCCTTCTGGTTTTAATGTGGAAGTTTCCCTTAACATCACCAATCTTCTTGCAGATATCTTGTGCCTTTCACATTCTGTTGTCTTGTTCAGCTCTTGGACTACTCATTTAAATATGCCTCCTTATCTCTTCTTGCTGTTTTCTAAAACTCTGCATTTAGTTTCATATATTTTTCTTTATCTCCATTACCTTCACATATTTTTTCTCTATCTTCATTAACTTTAGCTCTCTTTCTTAACTCAGCTACATGCAAAAACTCAACAGACAGCCATTTTGTCTTCTTAATCTTCTTTCTGCTTGGAATGTCTTATGTTGTCACCTCTTGGACTATATCATGACCTTCTGTCCATGGTTCTTCATGCACTCTTTTTCACCAGATCTAATGTCTAAATCTGTTCTAAATCTGTTCTTTACTTCCACAACATATTCATATTGAATGTTGTTGTGCTTGTGTCTAAGCTGTCTGGGTCTTCTCATGTTTTCTTTAAATAGATCCTAAACTTTGTATTGAAAAGCAGATGGACTGAACTATAGGCAGCTCCAGATTTTGTTTTTGTAGAGTATGTATCTCTTCCATCTCTGACTGCAGTGGTGGTATCCATGTTTAAACCATCTGTTTGGCAGTTGAAAGAAAATGCTTGCTAAAATTCGACTAGTCTGTGTCCCACTTTATTTTTTTCATCAGTGCCAGACTTGACCATTATTCTAACTGCTCTTTGACTACCAAGTTTAGCATTCCAATACCTATGATTAATGTAATATCTTATCATCATAAAACCTTTCATCTTCCTTGAGTTTGGCATCTAGCTGGAGCATAAACTTGTATCGATATAATACTGGAAGACTTGCACTGATGTCTGGTTGAGTCATACTGCCATTCTTCTTCTTTTTTCTAACTGAAAGCTGATTTTGATACCTTTTATTGACTTTAAGGGCAACTTCAGTCCTTCTGAAGGATTCTTGTGCACAATAGTAGATATGATGATTATGTGATGTAAAATAGCCCACATTTATCCATTTTTAATCATGGATTACCAAGACATCTATGGTTAAGCTTGTCTGCTCCTCTTTATCCACATCAGATTTGCCTAGATTTATAGTTCTGCCATTCCATCTCTCATTGCTATTTATATATTTGCAACACTGAACTTTCCTTTCATTACTGAACACCTACCACATCAGATGGCCATCCCCTTGGCTATAAGCCACCCACACCATAACATATAGGAATAGATGTACTTGCTAGCTAATTTCCCTCAGTAGTATGCTATCTATCTTCAGTCCTTAGGGTCTTATCCATCAGTACCATCTTGGCATGCCTCTGGTTACTTTTGTCCAAGAGGACTTTCTTGGCAAAAAAATTACCTTTTCTAGAGGACCATATTTAGTCTAATCTATCTGCAGACCTATCCATCTTGGTTGGCCCTACAAAGTGCATCTAATTTCTTTGATGAATTATACAAGCACCTTTACCATGATAATGTAGCAGCACAGAAGTCGACTATTATATATGGAACATTTTAAAAGCAAACAGAAATGACGTGCATCGATTTATTGTCTAAAAACTGTTTTTTGAGCTATGTCAGCAAGTCCAAATTTTTGTCAGGTGTTGCTCATATGCTGTGATTTTTAAAGGCCTGCCAAGAAATGGGCACTGTATTCTGAATTAGTTTCAGGTTGTGGAATACAGTTTGAAAAATAAAACAGTAACTGCCAGCAAATCTAAAACAGAAACATAATTTCTGCTTCTGCCGACTCAAACAGCTTGAATTTGAGCAAAGGAATAGTCTTAACTCAGTTCATTGAATATTTCCCTTTGTAGTATTGTTGGCAGTATCAGAGCAGAAATGTTTAAATTACTAATGGAAATGGAAGCATCAAGATTACACCATCATAAATATAAGCTGTTTAGTATTTCTGCTTCCCTGATGGTTGTACTTTACTGGTTGGACTTTGTATATCAAACTGATTTGTACAGATGCGTGTGCTGAGACTGTATATGTGAGTTTTGTTTGTGCTAAAATGTGTCAACAGTGCACCCTGCCGGAATGAAAACAAATGTACATATATTATTGTAACTAAATTAAATGTATATGTTTTAATAAAGGATACCGCAACAGCAGAGGTTAATCAGCTAGCTTACTTTAAGAAAAATCAGGGAAATCTAAATGAGCTGTTAAATCATTAAAACTGCATGCCACAGTGCTTAATAGGGCCAGAGCCAGTGGGTCTTGAAGAAGCTTTTGTTCATTAACTTAGTAAAAATAGGTGAAGGCCCAGGCACTTCCATAAACATTTAGATGTGTATTGTAGCCATCTATGCTAAATTCCTGCCTCAGCTTCAAAGGAGGATACTGAGAGAACCCAGAGTCAGGTGTCCAGATGAAGTCATTCTGCAAGCCATCTTGAATATTATATTTTACAGGGAGTAATCTGTGACTATTGAGTATTCTGTTTTGGGGAACTTGATTAGAAAGACTGGTCACATACTTCATTGTGCTTTGCTCTATCGACTGAGTTATTAGGGAATAGTAATTCTCCTAGATTCAGTCAGGAATATAGTGAAGCTTAGTTTATAGATTGTTTTTCTTTATTTGTATAAGTCTGTCCATCAATGTTATTTAAATATTTCCAGTTATTTGAACTCTGTGATTTACTGTAAATAGATATCTAGTATTTTCTTATTCTTCTATTATTTATTATTAAATATATTTAAAACATTTATTGTAGCTAGTCTTTGTAGAAAGTATTTAACCTTTGATAGTGCTTATATTTATTTGGTGACACTGTGTGGGCCACTCCAGAAGGGCTAGCTTTCTTGGCAAACTACTACCATTTGTATTAGTATTAATATTACACAGTATAACAGGACATCCTTTGTTGAGGGCCTTAGAGTAGCTGATTGTGTAGTGTCTGGTGGCAGTGATAACTACTTTATACTCTGGGCAGAACTGCACACAGCAGGTAAATCTGTGCCAGCCTTTCCCAGGTGTGCGTGTGTGTGAAATCAAATCTCACAGTGTGTGTGTGTGTGTGTGTGTGTGTGTGTGTGTGTGTGTGTGTGTGTGTGTGTGTGTGTGTGTGTGTGTGTGTGTGTGTGTGTGTGTGTGTGTGTGTGTGTGTGTGTGTATGTGTGGGTGTGTGTGTGTGTGTGTGTGTGTGTGTGTGTGTGTGTGTGTGTGTGTGTGTGTGTGTGTGTGTGTGTTGGAGCAAGGTATGAAGCACTGGGCTTACAGAGATGGTGCTGGAGTTCTTGGCTTGGACACTTGGCTGAGGACCTAACTCTACAGCTGTACCAATGAGGAGTTTTCTTGGATACCTGGAGTGAGACAGATACAGAGAAATACAGACCCTGGGCTGAGTGTGTTCCCTGTGTGCTCTTAAGGGAAATTGTACTTGGTGCAGAGAGCTGCATCTGGAAATACTAGTGTATCCATTTATATTCCAAGTACAAGTCTCTCTCCAGTGTCAGTGGTTAGGATTCAGGCTCCTTGATTACTGGCCCAGTGTGGGGACATCACAGTTTGAATTCCCAGAAACATTGGTAGAATTAATGGGGGCTATGTGCAAAGACCCAATCACTCAAGTATGAACAGTGTTCAGCATCATAGAGGGGTTCCAGTGGGAGTGGGTGTGCACCAGGGTTCAGCTCTGAGCCAGTTGCTGTTCATACTGATGACAGACTACATTAGCAACAGATTGACAGGGACAGATCAACAAAGTTGCTGTATGCAGGCAATATGGCATTACAGGCAGACTGTGAGCAAGAACTTCCACAAAGGATAGAGGAATAGAATGCAAAACTGAAGGCAAAGGGGATGCAACTAAGCACAGATAAAACAGTGGTAATGACAGCAATTTGGGGAAATCAGAAGAAGCTGAGAATTGAGGTAGAAGGGAAGATAGTGGAACAGGTAAATAGCTTCAAGTATCTGGGAGAGGTGGTTGAGGAGACGGGAAGTCTAAAGGAAGAGGTCAAAGCTAGAATCAGAGATGGCATAGAGTCTCAGATGTAGTCTATGACAGAAGAATGCCAAAGAAGTTGAAAAGTAAGGTGCACAAGACAGTGGTGCAACCAGTACTACTGCATGGTACAGAAACCTGGGCAGTAAAGACAGAGCAAATGAAGACGCTAGACATGATGGAAAGGAAGTGCCTGAGAGGGGGGTAGGATGCACACTGTGGGACAGATGAAGAGATGAGGACATAACAGCAGTAGTCAAAGTATCTCCAATTGCAGAAAAGATCAAAGAGAACAGATTACTGTTGTTTGGACACATGCAAAAAAAGCAGAAGACAATCTGATGAAGAAGATTTCGGACAGACAGGAAGAGGGTAAGAGGAAAGGAGGATGTCCACCAAAGAGGTGGATATATTTATTTAATTTAATTTTTATTTTTTTAACATTTGTTTACCAGGAAATGTTTGACTTGGAACAAAGCCAATTTTCAGTGCAGGCCTGGTGAGAAATGCTCTAGATTCTTTCACACAGATTGTGTGAAAGAAGATCTGTGAAAGTCAGGCATGTGTGTAAAAAAAGGCAGGAGTGTGGCATTCAATCAAGAGAGATGGTGACAGTTAACAAGATACCCTGACCCCACATAGAAAATGGGAAAAGGGGATGATAATGATAGTTTGTGCCAGCAAGATATATATATATATATATATATATATATATATATATATATATATATATATATATGTGTGTGTGTGTGTGTATATTATATTAGTGGAATGCCACTTACTTGAAACCCATATCACCAAAACGAAAACAATGATAGCACCAAGACACCGACATCCCGGAACACCAACTAACCACTCCAGGTAAGTAACCACTTGGCCATCCTGTTGAACTTTGCCCTTACCCACTACGGTATTGCGATCTTGTAGTTGGTATATTTAGTTAGGGTGTTTGTGGGGTACAACTCCCACATAGGGGAGTAGGGGGGTGAAGCCCCCCCACCCACATGGGTGGGTTTGGTTTTCTTCCGTTTATGTGTTTGTGTCAGATGGCTTAGCAGTTATTTACCTGGAGTGGTTAGTTGGTGTTCTGGGATGTCGGTGTGTTGGTGCTGCTGGTGTTTTCATCTCAGTGATATGGGTTTTGGGTAAGTGACATTTCATTGTTCTAAAGTAGACCCATATATATATATATATATATATATATATATATATATATATATATATATATATATATATATATATATATATCTGTAGTAGCTCTTTCTTTTTGTTTAATTTATCCAAAGCTAATACCATGACAGGAATGGACCCCACGTCTAAGTCATAGTGCAAGCAGAGTTCATGAAATTACTATTGGTTCAGTTTTTGATGTTTGCCAACAACTTTAATGTAGCTCAAGAGATGGTTTGTAGTTGGTCTGAAGCATCAACTTTCAGCCTGAAGTTGCTAAATGCTATTGAACAAGCTAATGAGGACAATGCACTGTTATACTGGATTTTCCCCAGATCATGCAGTGCACTGCGGTGAAACTAAAAAAAAAATGCTGATATAATTATCCATCCTTATTGCACATCTTTTTATGTATCCTATACTCTACAATTGGTCTTTATATTATATAGGGATTCCCAACTTCCCATTTTTTTTTTTAATTCATAAGATCCATATTACCTCTTATATCCTAAACTGCAAAGGATGCAGAGGATCTGTCTAGTAAAACAGAATGTCAAATAACTTTTTTCTGCTATAGCATCTGTGCTGCTTTCAGATGTAGCTGGCATCCCTTGAATTAAATAACAGTTTGTCTCTGTCCTTATAATAGCTGCAGGTTACTGTTATTCTAGCTTCAGTGGCATGGCGTGCTTTGCTTATTTATGAGGCAGCATTCACTGCTCTTTTTACCTAAACTACAATCTCATCCTATCAGACACATGCATGGCACCAACAGCAGAGGCACTTTAGGAAAAATAAATTATCACTATGCCTGGATAAATATTTTATGAGGAATAGTGATTTCTAAAACATAATAGCAATTCATTCATAAACTTTACAGAATAAAAAGTCAGACTATATCAGAGGCCAGATTTGCTTGTTGCTGAGTGTATTTTTGTATTGATGGTCCAATTAAATCAAAAAGTAAAATACTGAGCTTTCATGACATGTATAATACAGAGTATAGTTGAAATAATCAATAAATGCATTTACATTTGCCTTTTAGTTATGCTACTAACATGAAATGCATATTTTTTTTCATTAACATGTGGAATTTGTTAGGAAATGGTTGTGTTTTTATGGTCCGTGATCTTACCATGTGTTCATATGCCAGACAAGTTTCTGCTGATCATTTGTAGGTATAATGCTTTGCTTTATACTTAATTAGTCATTTTTCATAATTTGTTGCTTGTTTGCATATGATTCCATACTTTTAGTATCATTATCAAGCAAGAATATAGAAGCTTCAATACTGTGGTATGACATATGTCATCCATTATTACCTGATTTTGATATTGTATTTTGCAAGATCCCACTATGGTTGGGAAATACTTGTTTTCACTTTATTTAGATGCATTATGAAATGTGTCATAAATTCTTTCAGCTTTCAAAGTACAAAGTACACATGAGTATTTGTCACTCTGTGTTAACCAAGCCCACTAACTGAAACATTGCACTGATAAAATGTACAGTTTTTCATAAAATACATTTGCAAAATTAATGACTGCTTGAAATTATTAATGTGTATTTTTGTTCATAACTTCTTAGTGACCTCAGTGCAAAGAAAGATTAGGATTTTTGAAAAATCCTGTGCTGAGTGTGCAGTCATCTGCAGAATATTAGCAGTTCCAAACATTTATCAACGGAGATGAAATGCAAAAGAGAAATTGAGCAAAGGAAATGCACTATGTGCAATTATGAAATACTAGTGATGCACAAAGCACCTAAAGGAGAAAATCTGTGCCACTAAACAAGCTACCTTGGTACAATATACAGATGATGCCTCTTTCATCTGCTCAGCCCAAGCACTAGGAGAAAACACCCAGTATGCCTTTCTAAGCATAAAATCCTGGTTAGATAGCTCAGACTTGTTCTTAAATGCTAAAAAGATACAACTGATGCTTTTCACCCCTAAAACTACTCAAGCCAAA
Source organism: Protopterus annectens (assembly GCF_019279795.1). NCBI lineage: Eukaryota > Metazoa > Chordata > Ceratodontiformes > Protopteridae > Protopterus > Protopterus annectens. The sequence goes on from NC_056733.1 coordinate 163,615,851, forward strand.
AACATTATGTTTATATCCTATCAGCCAACAAAACAAAAGTAGAATATGTCACACAGACAAAACTCCTTAGAGTAATGTTCAATGATAATTTCAGATAGGACCAACAGCTACACAAAACCATCAAAAAAAACAAGCTGGAAAAAAGGATCCCTCTACAGGGATAGGAAATTCTTAACTAATAATGCCAGAAAAAAGCACTGCATGGCCATGCCTACTTCCATCCGTATTCTATACTTCTCTCATATTTACAAATTGTAACTTAACCATCAGAAATAAACTAGAAACAGGGGGCAGAGCCAAGATGGCCAACTGATAGCAGCAGTTTTAAAGAGCTCCATGAAACTAATATAAAAATCAAGAAATAACTTATTTTATTTTAGTAAAAATACTTAGACTTGATAGATGAAAGTATAAACTATATTCTTAGTAACTTTGGTGAACTTAGGAAAGATTTTTCCTGTCAAATTATAAAGGAGAATATATCATTTGTGGAGATGAGCACTTCAAAGACTTCTCATTCTGACATGGCTTTAAACAAAGAAATGCAGCTTGTGACATCTGCTCTACAAGAACTCTCACTGAAAATAGATGATTTTAAGGAAAATTTACAAAACCTCAAGGAAAATTGTCAGAAGCAAACAGATTCTCTCAAGGAACTTATACAGCAGCATCAGTCCAGAATAACACACTTAGAAGCATCTCTGAATGATTTTGATGGAAGAAGAAAGCCAGAAAGATTTTCTCGTCAAACAAAACATTTTGCTTCTCAATAAAGTGGATGACCTGGAAAACAGGGAGAGAAGGTCAAATATAAGGATTTTTGGCATCCCTGAGAGAGCTGAAGGAGAAGATATCCTTTCTTTCCTGAATACCTGGATTCCAGAGATTTTAGATTTAAAGGAGGGTCTGTCCTTTGGTATTGAAAGGGATCATAGAGCTTTAGGAAAGCCAGTGTCAACATCCTCATCTACTCCTCCCAGATCAATAGTCATAACGTTTTTATCTTATTTGGACAAGGAATTGGTCCTAAAATCTGCTTGGAGGAAAAGACCATTAAAATTTAATCAAAACCCAATTAGGTTTGATAATGACTATTCTACCAGTGTTCTGGTACAGAGGAAAAAATGCTTGGCCATTAATAAAACTGTTAAAGCAGAATAATATCAAAACTCAGCTTGTCTTTCATGCCAGAATAAAAATTCTATATCAGAATGAAATGGGATCATTTAATGCCCTAGAGGAAGCCACTGCCTTTATTAAAAACAATAACATTATTTCCTTACCTGACGATATCGAATGGGCATCTGCATCTCTGAAGAGAGTTACTGATAAATCTTCTTGGACTGATGTTATAAAGAAAAAAACAAAGAACTGAGACAAAGATTGCTGTTCCCACTAAATCTCTCAAAGCATCTACTGCAACTGGACTTTAATTTGTTTTATACTTGCTAAATCTTCAAGTAAGGTATGTCATGAAAATATTTTTCTTATTGCTTTTTTTCTTCTCTTTTTGCTTTTTCATTTCTATACTTTTTTATTTATATACAAATTAAATAATTGTTTATGCTTTTAGTATATTAGTATAATATTACTGGTTTACTGAGTGATATAATTGCACAGTAAGCTATCTTTGATTTTATGACCTTAAGATGACATGCTTTATTTCAAATAATATATAGCCCTTTGCCCTGCTAAATGTTCTTCTGAGTTATTACACAGGCATAGTCACTGCTTAGATTAACTTATCAAAACTGTTTTGGATACATGAGATAACAGGGCATATCTATGATTTAGTATATATTAACTAGTTTCTTTAATATTTATAACTTCTGATTGTTTCAGAATATATATTGGTACCTGTGTGAACAAAAAGCTGTTTACTGGCTTTTGACATAAATTGGGTCTCTCTGACAGTTATGTGCTTGTATGTTTTATGGCAGAAGGTTTTTAAATGGTTACAAGTTATGCTTCCTGTAGAGTTTAACGTTAGTACTGTTTTCTTTCATTGGCATTGAATGTTATTGTACTGTTTGGAAGTATCTGACAGTTAAACTTTGCATTTGTTAGTGTAAATAAACAGACTTTGTGATGCAGTTAAAGTGAGGTCAGGTAACTGTACTGTGTAGTGTGCGGGGCAGGAAAATGTCAGTTTGAAATCTAAGAAAAAGAAGTTATGTCTTACCATAATGTTCCATCTATGTTGTTGATCTTCTTCCATTCATCACTGATGGATTATTGGTTCAGTCCTTGGAACCGAGTCAGCCTTGTAGCAAGCTTGCATTAACCAAAAAACTCTCGAGCTAAGTCTCTACCCAGAATGCCCCTCTCCCTGTTACCTCAGATCGAGTTTGCTAGAGAAAAGTAAGTAAAGCACAGGCCACTTCTGCAGAAATAACCTAAGGTACCACATAAACCCAAAGCATCCCCAAGGAGCCTTTTGAGGGGGACATTGGGTGGGAAGTGAATGGAAGAAGATCAACAACATAGATGGAATGTTATGGTAAGACATAACTTCTTTATCTAATGTTGTTAATCTTCTTCCCATTCATCACTAATGGGACAGAATCCCAAGCTACCTTGAGGAACCTGGGTGGCCCTTATGGAAGAATATTCCTGTGTACCATTGAGCCGAAGGCAGCTCTTCCCCTGGAGACCATATCCAACTTATAATGTTTGATGAAGGTGTGTGGTTTAGCCCAAATGGCTGCTGCGCAGATGTCATCCATAGAGGCTCTGGAGTGGAAAGCTACAGAGGTTGCTATAGATCTAGTTGAATGTGTTTGATATTATGAAGTCCAAGCTCATTTGTACATGAGTAAGAAAGAAAATACAGTGTCTGAGCCATTTTGATAAGGTGACCTTTGACACAGCAAATCCCTTCCTTGGGACAGAAAATGAAATGAAAAGTTGGTCTGACTTGCGTATAGATTTAGTCCCGTCTAGGTAAAAATTGGTTGCCTGTGTACATTTAAGGAGTGAAGGCTAATCTGGTTAAAGGAAAAATATCAGAGATCACTTAGGGGAGAAAGGATGGATTCTTCCTTCATTCCGACTTAAGAAAAACTTTAGCCTCATCTATGTAAAAAATCAGTTGCCTGTGTACATCTACGGAGTGAAGACAAACCTGGTTCCCAGGAAGAATTAGAAATAACTTAGAGGAGAAAGGATGGATGTGTCTGATATGATACTCTGTCTTTATGAAAACCAGGTAGAGTGCTTTATACACAAGGTCTACAAGTCTGAGATTCTTCTGGCAGACATGAAGGCTATCAAAAATAAACATTTCCAAAATTAAAAATTTATGCCACATTTCACGGCTGGTTCAAACATTTCTTGTGTCAAGGAGTGAAGGACTAGAGTAAGGGTCCAAGGCTCTAGAAGTTATCTGAAAGATGGCCTGATATGAGGAAATTCCTTTAAGGAAGGCTTTGCCTAAATGGAAGGCATATGAGGGGATGAACTATCAAATCTGGAAGGGGAGCCAAAGACCAAGACGGATATACCAGGCTAGGCCGAAGAAAGGAAGGACCACACTTGTCGAGGCCAAAAGGGAGGTCTGAGAATTACTTTGCATTTCAACCAATGTTACACTCATTGTTAGAAGAAGAGCCAAGCGAGCAAAGAGATTGCAGCAAGGTTGGTAGCTGAATACTTCAGTCATCACCTCGGGGTTGAGGAACCATTTGTGAGGCTGTAGAAGCTTCTGCTCAGATGTCTGTAATTGCGCTGTAACTCCCCAGGATTTGCGATATCAGAAATGGTTGGAAGCTATCGCCAATAACCAAAAAACTCATTGGTTTTGCCTCATAAGGTAGAACAACATCACACCTTGCTTATGGAAATACCATACCACTGACATATTGTCTCACTGAATTTCAAAAAGTCCCAGAGGGGAGAGCCAGATGTAAGGTCTGCAATGCTAACAGCTTTGATTCAGAACACTGATATGCAGGTGGTCTTCTGAGGAATACCATGTATCTTAGACTGTCTTTTGCTGAGAACAGCTCCCCACCTGATTAGGGAAGCATCTATGGTCACCGTGGTTGCAGACTGAAGAGGTTACAATGGGTGACTCTAAAGCACTGCATTTGGCGTCATCCAGCAAAGAAGCCATGTTTGCAAGAGTTGGATATTGGAATATAATAATAGAGAGAGTGATAGTTAAGGAAGCATTGCAAAGAAGGAGTCATGACAGGATCCACATATGTAGCTTCACTAGAAGCATGAAAGGGACTGAAGCTGCCACTAAAACAAAAATATGAAGTACTTCCCTGGCTGAGACTGTTTGTCAGAGTATCAGCCAGAGCTGGCGTGTGAGACACTGTAGCCTGAGATTTGAGTGTGATACTAGACAAGACTGGGTGTTGAAAACAGCTCCAATGACTATCTGTTGCATGGAGTGAACTTTGACTCTTCCCAATGTGTTATAAATCCAAAGAGTTACACTAGAGAGAAAATATGAAGCAATGCAGTTACTGGGAGGCTTGGGGGGAGGTGAGGAACCAGTCGTCCGAATATGGAAACACCCAGAGTCCTTGCAGATTCAAGTGATTTGTTACCACCGCAATGCATTCCATGAGCACGCTGGGGTTGTAGTGAGGTTGGACGGCAGGGCATGAAAGATAGTGACTAGCCCCTAGAAGGAAGCAGAGTAGATCTCTGGGGCATTTATCCATCTTGATATGGTAATATATATTGGAGAGATGTATTGAACACATCCAATTGTCTCGTCCCAAAAAAAAAAAAAAAAAAAGGGGGAGAATGGGCTGCACTGTGACCATTCAGAATTTCAGTTTGGTTGACAAGTTATTTGAACTACTGAGACCCAGAATAAGTCTCCAGTCCTCTGTCTTTTTAGGCACGAAAAAGAATTTTGATTAGAATCCAGATCTGTGCTAGTCTGATGGAACAGGTTGGCTAACCCTTTCTGTATATATATATATATATATATATATATATATATATATATATATATATATATAATAGGTTTACTATCATTATTATAAATCACACTCGGTCGCACTATGTTCGACAACAGAAAGTCAAACACAGCAATGACGAACTTTAAAAGCAAGCTAGGAGCAGGTTTTAACATGGGTCGAGATAGGGGTTCACTGCTATTGCCGAACTACAGACCTCGCCCCTATCTCGACCCATGTTAAAACCCGTTCCTAGGCTTGCTTTTAAAGTTTGACATTGCTCTGTTCGACTTTCTGTTGTCGAACATAGTGCGGTCGACCGAGTGTGATTAGTAATAATGATAGTAAACCTATATATATCATACCTCCCAACTGTCCCGAATTACTCGGTTTTTACCGAGTTTTGGGGTCCCAGTAATGGGGTGCCACGATTCCCGAGTGGCACCCCTTCATTTCCGATTTTTTTGAATTAGTTTTTTCACTTTATTTTTATTTTTCGCGCTTTGAGCTGACGTCATTGCGTGCGCAATGACGTCAGCTCGTCAGGGCTACCAGCCTATTGGAATCGAGATTGCGATGTATTTGCAGGTAGTTTGCGAGCGGGAAGGATTTTATTTATGTTGAAACGCTTTACGAGCAGTTATGGTGAAACGGCATGGATTTAGCAGTTATGGTCAAACGGCATGGATTTATTTTTTTTATTTAAAAGGCTGGACGAACTGTCTGCAAGGAGTGGTAAGGAGTTATCGCTCAAGTTAATTTAGGAAAGGTTTTGTCACACTGATTGCATTTACTTTCTGTTCACTTTGTAGTTAATTGCCTGGGGGAGAAGCCTATCTGTAGACTGTATCTCTACTCATTGTTGTTTGCTGCCTTATTTATTAAATGCGATTTATTTGATGCCTAGTGTTCAGCTCAGTCACCATGGCTTCTGACTTCCTGTAGAATGCAGCTGAAATTGTTCAGATATTATTAGCTGCGTAGGAGGATTCAAGTGTGTGTGTCTGATTCTGTATATGAACAGTGTTTGGCTATATAATTTATCAAATTCATAGCTTTTCTTAAGAGAAGTGACTAAAATATCAGCAGTATCAATTAACTTCTTAAAGTGAAATGGTTTAAAAAGAATATTGTAATTTCATTATATTTTATTCGTATCAGCAGCTTTGATTAACTTGTGTTTTTAATGTTTTAACAATGTAAACACAGCTCTTTTTTGTTGCATTGAAACAGTACTTTTAAAGTAACTTCAGACAAAATATTGGAAGCTACCCCTTCTAGTTTAAAATCAACAGTTCTGTTAATTCTAAGTTTTTCCTGCTAGCATTTGGACTTGTATTTTTGTATTAATACTTCAGAGGCATTTTCTGACTTTATATAAATCAGCTCTTTTCCTTTCAAAACCAACAGCAAATGTTATTTTCATATTTTCTCATACTCCTTAACAGCAAACATTTTTTTCAAGAAACGTTTTTTCCAGTCTTAAAAACTGACCTTTTCTACCACATATTTTCCAAAATGAATTATAAAGCAGGATCGTTTTTATCTTGTGTGTATCTTAATATATTAAACAGAGTTTGGATTTTAATTGAGCATTATTCTGGTTTCTGTTCTCAATTTCTGGCATAGTGAATGTAGTATTGTTTGTTTATTCATTTATTGCTTTTATTGACTGAAAAAGTTCAAATGGGTGGAAAACTCCTTTTTAGCGGAGATCCAGGGAGAAAACTTTCACAAGAGACAGAGAAAATAATATACATACAGAGTGTGATGAATCAATTGAATATACAATAATTGTCCGTTTTTTTGTGCTAAGAGTTGAGAGCTATGGTGAGAAGTGAGAACTGAATTTGTATTCCCACATTATTGGCTTTGTCCAGGTTTTTTGTGCTAACAGGTTGAGAGCTATGGTAAGAAGTGAGAAATGAATTCACTAAATGATAGCCATTAAGTTTCAGTTTTCCTACTTTTCAGGAAGCTGCTGATTTGGTATAGTGGTATGTTCTGACCCTAGTGCATAGGGTATTGTCCTGGGTTCAAAACTTGTCAGTGAAATGCATGGTGGTAACACATTTTATTCTAGCAACTTTACAAAATTATACAAGCAATGTTTAAAATGTGTTCCTGTTTTTTTTTACCTTTTGCCCCCCCCAAAAAAAATGAAATTGAAAATAAGTGTGAAACACTGTGCAAGATGCCTATGGCTTACACTACTGTCATTTTATTTATAGTGTGGGTATGGAAGTAGACTTTTATGATGGAAATGTTCTGAATTGGGCAGTTTTTTCATTATTGGTTCATGCGTTTTGTTTCATTGTCTACAGTATAGCCTACTGGAAAAATGTTCAAACAATAAATTTAAAATGCGCTCTAACAAGTGTGTTGTATAATACAACTTGTATTATACAAGGAATATAATTTAATAGTCAGGAACGTGTATCAAAGAAAAGAACACATGTATGTTTCTTGTTTTGTGTGCAAAGGGACAATGATTTGAAAACAGCCCAAAGGTAATCTTTATCCACCACTGACCAGATGCATTTTCTTTGGATGTGGTGTGAGTTTCAATGCTGTTTCAATTAATATGAGTTCCAAGGGCAGAGACGTTTTAATGCCAAGCCTGTTTTCATTGTGAGATATTTTTGCTTTGTTTACCAGATGTCTGTTAGTGTTTCTGCATTGTTGTGCTGTAAAATGTAAAAATAAAATCCAAATCATTGTAGAAGTAATGCAGTATGCATACATTAGTGTTTATGGTAAATGGGGTGAAATAGCCAGGTAATGGGACATTGGGATGGCTGCAGGGGGACTCTGGTGACATATTTTGATTGTCTGTTCTTCAGTTTGCGTTTGAAAGCTGGTACCCCATAATTCCATTGGAGTGGGTGGGGCTATGCAGTTATGTATGCAAATTAGATGTTAATCAGTGTACAGATGTGTACCTATTTTTCATGGGCCTTGCCCAGATTTTTGATGTTTCCAGGTTGAGAGGTATGATATATATATATATATATATATATATACACATACACACACACACACACACACACACACACACATATATTTATTTATTTATTATTATTATTTTTTTTGTTTTTAAGAAGAAAAATAGGGAATGAAGTAATTTCTGGTGATGATAGTAAACAGCCAACATTGGCAAAAGAGAGCCAGGCCGCTTGGTGCAGAGAGAAAAATGACCTGATTGCTTCCGGAGGAAAAGGATCGGGATGCTCCTCAGAAATGCTGATAAGGTTGTCTGGAGAGGGGGCCCCTGTAGCAAAACCTTCTGCCTGAGTAATGGTGTCTTTCATAATTGTTACCACCTTTGCCCTTGGGGGTATCATCACCATGAGGGTCATGAAAGGACTAAGATTCGTGTCCTGATTTTCCACTCCTGTGATTTTTAAAGGATGTACACCTACAGCAGACATAGTGTTCCATCTAGTTAGCACCTATATTCTTTGCTTTGGAACCAAAAAGGGATGATGCTTTAATAGAGGTATTCAAAGAAGAATTGAAGGAGTCCTCAAAGTTGCAAATGCACCCACAAGCATGACATGTCATGGCAAAGCCCGAATCCACTTTCCCAGCCACTCCTTCGGTCGGATGTGGGTTCAACCTGATGAGCGGGTTGGGTATTGATTCCCAGGTTGTGAACCGCGAAGTCCACTTGTCTCTGACCTTGTCAGACAACAGTCCCGTGAGTGATCCAGATAGCTCTGTTGCCAGGTCCCTCTGTAGCCTAGTGGCAACTGCCAAATAGTTTATTTATTGTACAGTAAACATCTGTGAAGGAAAGCCCACTTTCCCAGTCTGGCTACCACCCAGGACTCCCTGTTGGCCAGATGAACAGTGGGATTTTCCTTCAGCCATGTCCTTCGTAGTAGCCATTGTGAGCACCATAGTGTCAACTGGTAGCCCTTAGGGCCAATGCTGACTGTCCACAGGGGAAAAGTATTTGTCCAATCTACGGGGAAAAATGTCAAAGGTGTAAGGGCTCTTTCATGTGCTCAGCCATGATAAGCTGGCACAAAAAGCCTGTAGAAACACAGGCCCCTTGGATGAAGGTTTACTGGGTTTCTAACCACTCGCTGCTTCCGGGTTTCGAGGACATCTCTGAAGAAGGTGACTGAGGGGGACCCTCCCAAGAACATAATCTGTGTCTTCTGCCAAGGATTCCCCATACTGAGGACAGAAAGGAGGAGAAAGTGTTCTGTGCCTCAGCCCAAAGTGCCCATCCTGTAATCCCCAGATTGAGGAGGGGTTGGCTCCGCAAGGACAGTGGACCAAAGGATGATGTTGGAACCAAAAAAAGAGGTGTATCAGTGCCGGGGTAATGGGTGCTGAAAGTGTGTCATAGCAGGAGACTTCAGATCTGAATGGATCTTGGAAGGAGTGGATAATTCCCTGGCTGCCAAAAGCTGGTCTACAGGGTGCACCACATGTTGTAGAAGGGAAATCGTGGTGTCTCATGTCCTGAATACATGACCTAGGGATGGGTCTATAGAAGAAGGTTATCAGGTCCACTGATGGTAATGACATTTCTAGCTTTAAAACTGGTAATAAAGGTGTTATGAAAAACAATGCTCGGTGCCGAGGGGACTCAGAGCTGGGGTAGCTACTGGAAGTGAGGTGGTAAAAGAATCAATAATCAGGTCCAAAGGTTGTGCCGGTGCCGGAGTTGGCAATGACACCAAAGGTTTCAACATGTTTGGAGCCAAGAGATAGACTTGTAGCCAAGGAGGGTATTGGAATCAAAGTTGGATGGAGCTTGATGATCAGTTCCAAAGGCAGTATCTGCGCCAAAGTTGGCAGTGTGCCAAGGGAGAGCTGAAGCTGGCAATAGTTTCAAAGGTTTCAACATGCTCGGTGCTGAGGGGAGACTCGGAGCTGAGGTGGCTACTGGAACCAAATGTTAGTGAGCGGAATGATCGGTTCCAAAGGGTGTATCTGTGCCTAGCTGGCAATGGTGACTAAGCTGGCAATGGTTCCAAAGATCTCAACATGCTCGGTGCTGAGGGAGAGGCTCAAAGCCAAGGTAGTTACTGGAACCAAAGTGATAGTGAGCTGAATTATTGGTTCCAAAGGTATCAACATGCTCGGTGCTGAGGGAGAGGCTCGGAGCTGAGGTAGCTACTGGAACCAAAGTGATAGTGAGCTGGATGATCTGTTTCAAGTGTTGTATCTGTTCCAATGCCTGCAATGGTTCCAAACATTTCAACATGCTCAGTGCCGAGGAAAAAGCTCAGACCTGAGGCAGCTACTGAAACCAAGGTGGCAGTACATTGGATGATTGGTTCCAGGGGCTATATTTGTGCCGAAGCTGGCAATGGTTCCAAAGGTTTCAACATGCTCAGTGTTGAGATACTCGGAGCTGAGGTATATACTGGAACCAAAATGGCTTGTTCTTATCACCCAATGCTGAAAGAGTCTGAGTGAAACCTCTTCACTTTTAATAGGAGGGGTTGAGACCTCCGTAATAGAAAAAAAGGCTGCTGAAAAAGGAAGACTTTAGTACTCCTTTCAGGATTTATTTCATACACATGAAGAGGGTGCTGGTTGAAAAAAAACACAGACAGGTGTCGCACTGAAGGATGTATAGAGAGATGTGACACACCCAAACAGTACACATAATCGTAAAATAAGTCATGATTAGGTAATTTACATTTACATAAAAATACAGTTTAAATTCTGACATTCCCCACACACACACACACGACATCCTGACAGGGAAAATATTACAAGAAAAAGAACAACAAGCCCAAGAAAGAAAAACGTCCAGGTATCCCTTGGAATCCACTCATTATTGTTAAGAGTTAAAATTAAACGGAAGAAGAGGGAAACAACTCACGGAAAAAAGGCCATACCAGTGATGGTACTTTAGAAGATACTGACAGTAATGTACTTAGCCGAGAGCTCTTTTGAAATGCGGCTTTACTGCTATGCGGCAAACGAGATCTGGGGTAACAGGGAGAGGGGCATTTTGGGTAGAGACTTAGCTCGAGAGATTTTTGGCTAAAGCGAACTTGCTACATTCAAGGATGGAACCAATAACCCATCAGTGATGAATGGGGAGAAGATTAACAACATTAAATGTGAAGCTTTTTTACTTAGCTCATGATATCATGTAATCGATGCATGCAGATCAGATTACATTACATCTAATGTGTATACGCAAGCCTAATTGTGAATGTCAAGTCTCTGATTGGTTAATATAATGTAGTAGGCTTCTTTTTCAAGAATTATGAGCTACACTGTCTGCAAACATATTTATGGTTCCCTTTTATAATAGTGACTATATTTTGTGACCAAATATATACAGAAATGTTATTTTTTCTTGTAAACAGTTAATTATAGCCAGTATTTCTAGTGAAAATACTGGAGTTTTTTTATAAATAAAGCTTTCTCTTGCAGTTAGAAAATGTTTAGTATAGGTTTAAACATTTACAGGAAATGCTTATGACAAATGGTAATAACTATAAGGATACTCAAACACCATACTAAATCCTAGCAAATATATGTATGAATAGTTTAGATTGAACTATAATTACTTTGCATTTAATATGTTGATTTCCTTATTGTATCCTAGATATTATGTATATATCAGACATCATGTTTTCAGTTATTATAAAGTCATGTCTTTTAGTATATTAGAACTTTTTGACAGGGAAACAGCTCAGTAATATCAATGACTTGTGATAACACAACAAACAAGTTATGAGTTTCAGTATTACCCTATTGCTATGGTAGATATTTATAACAATCTATATCTTAATTTTGTCTTTGAGTCATTCATTTTTAAGACTTTTTATCCATAGTAAGTTTTATATAAATAATGTTTTTTTTACTAATTTTTGTCATTTTAACTGATGACAGTTAATTATTATTGATTTTAGTCAGTTATTTAAACATCTACTATTCCAAAAGTTTAGGAGTTAATTAAGGACAATTATGTCTTATGGAATATTTCTAAAAATCTATGTTGACATCTTTTGGGAATGATACACACTCACTATGTGCTCACACCCAACTCTCGTGAAGTTTTTATTTAGTGGTAGTTTGTCATGATACGATTTATTCAGAGGGCAAGTAAATACAAATGCTAAATGATTCTTTAATTTATTCTGCCATCTTGAAGTTTTTATTAGAACTAATGCAGATTACATGCTTACGTATTTTGGGTAATCATTTAGATTGTTAATAAAGCTAATATTTCCTTAGTCTATTAAGCACTAAATTCAGATTATATATATCCTAATATGTCTCTTGCTTCCTTAGTGAATAATTACTGTATAAATGTTTAATGTTTCTAATAATAATGTATGTAACTCATCTCTAAAACCTAACTGGAATTAATATCTGATTAGTTGTTTATCACTACTATTTTTCTCTTAATTTATAATATATTCCCCATTTTTTACTTTGTTTTCATGGGCTTGAACCAACAAAGGTTGATGGTTTTGATAGGTAGTCTAGCAGATTTAGTTTTGTTTGCTAGACTAGGAATGTATCTCATTCCATGTATAGGGTGTATTAAAGTGTATATCAGAGTGAAATATGCTAGTTTTTTGTTATTTAACTGTGTTTCTAGTTTTGAAATGCCTGTTACAATTGTTATACTTTTATCTTGCATGGGGAAAGTTATTTGGATTGAAATAAATAGAGATACAACAACTGATATTCTATTGTGTTTTCAGGAAGAGTATTATGTATACAGGATTCTATTAATACAAGTTCCTTTATTATTTGCTATCTTTAAAGAATTCTGATATGTATTTAACTTTGATATCCTTAAATACTAATGGCTTAAACAACCCATATAAGAGAGCCAACCTACTAAGGTATCTTAAATTAAACAAGGCTCAAGTAATTTTTCTCCAAGAGACACACTTTAAAATAAATTACACATTTATGTGGGACCGTAAGGAATACACAATACTTGCTCAATCTTCTGAGGAGTAACAATTCTATGGAAAACGACTTTCTTAAATCCCCAAATCATTTACAAACATGTAGATAATGATGGACTCATGGACTTAGTTATACTTAAGTTTAATAATAAAATTTGGACCCTGGTTAATTTATACTGGTTCCTGGGTATGGGGGTTGGACTAGCTAAGAAAAACTTAGACTTTATTACAACTACTTCTAAAAGTAATATTGTACTAGGAGGTGATTTCAATTGTTTCAAAGATATTGCAGAAACTACCAATAGGAAATCTCCTAGACTATTGTCCTCAGCCAAACAGTTAAAAAATGGACAGAAATGTTTAAATTAAAAGATACCTTTAATGTTTTGAGACCAATTGTTTTACTATTCTCACACCAGGACTATAGACATGGCACCCAAACTATAATAGATAAAATTTATATCTCACAAATTCTTTATTCTAAAATCTTGAATTTTTCAATACAACCTTGTCCCTTTTCAGATCATAATTTCCTGTTGTTGACAATGCACTTGGAATTCAATCAATTAGTTATTACTTCAATGATTCCTTCATATATCACAAAAATTAAAGACTTTAAATCTTGGATAACTTCTGAACTTCAGCTTTTCTTAGAGATTAATTATAAACCTGAAGCAAACATAGTTATAGTTTGGGATTCTCCTAAGGCCTATCTATATGGCAAAACCAGTAGCTGGTACAAAAATAAAATTAGATACAGCAACTCCAAAATCAAATATTATCTCTTAAATCTAATAAAAACTTAATTGCTACAGATACTAATAAGAAAATAGAAGAAGCAAATAAGAAATACAATGAAATATTATCCCATAAAACAAATTTAGCTATGGAAAACTGAAATTAGATTCTTATGCTACCTCTCCTAAGCATTTTCTTAACCTATCTATGAAAGTTACGATACAATCAAAAATTAATAGCATTGATAGTATGTTTCATGAAGGGAAAAGGAAAAAAGTCTCAGACATAGGGGACATTCTGGAAGCTTTTAATTATCATTATGCAAAGTATTGTAAAGATAAAATAAGTACAAATGAATGTGAGAAGTTAGAGAATATAGTTCCCAACATAACAAGAATTCCTGAGGAACTTATGCTAGATGTGCAAAAACCTATTTCTCAAAAGAAAATTATAGATGGGATTAAAGAAAATAAGTCTAATAAAGCACCTGGAGTAGATGACTTAATTATCAAAATTTATAGATCGTTCCCTTCTTCTATAATCTCTCTCCTACATAAAACCTTTCTTGAAGTTCAAACATTAGCAAATATTCTTCCTTCTTGGAGATATTCTCTAATTTCCTCTATATTAAAAGAGAATAAGGACCCTAATCATTGCAACTCATATAGACCAATTTCTTTGTTGAATAATGATTATAAACTATTTATGTCAATTATGGTCAATAGATGGAAAATACCCATATCTAAAATAATCAATGAAGACCATACTGGTTTCATACATTCCAGACATACACAGGATAATATTAAAAGAGTATTAACTCTGATAGATTACCTCAATAAAGGAAAGCATGAAGCATTGATAATAGGTCTAGATATTCAAAAGGCATTTGACTCCTTAAATTTGGGTTATTTATTTAAAGTCTTACAGTTATTTGATCCCCCCCCTTTTTATAACAATGATAAAGAAAATCTATGAAAATAATCTAGCATATGTCAAATTAGGTCACTTTACTTCCAAAGCAATCCAAATCAATAGAGGTACTAGACAAGGATGTCCCATGCCCCCTATCCTATTAGCTCTGGCCATAGAAAAACTTGCCATTTTAATACGTAATAACCCAAAGATAAGCGGTGTAAATATATGTGACCAATCTATTTCTAAAATAATGATGTTTGCTGATGATGTCTTACTTACCTTACCCAACTCTAAGGAAGTGTTAGGTGAAATGGATATAGTAACAACAAATTTCCAAAAAAATCTCAGGACTCGACTTCAACAAATCTAAATCCAAATATTTATTATTAAATAAAAAAGAACATACAGGTTCCAGATAATCATATTATTGGAAACCGAGTTTCAACTCTAAACTATTTAGGAATAGTCCTAGGTAAGAATATTGAGGAAACCTTACAGCTTAACTATGCTAAAGCCATAGACTTAATCAAGACATTAATAAGCAAATGGAATAATTTGTTTATAACATTTGATGATAGGTTACAACTGCTAAAAATGGTTTTGTTACCCAAAATATTATATATAGCACAAGCCCTTATACTTCCACCAGGAAAGAAAATCCTTAAAGAAATCACTTCAACTCTGATGAAATTCCTATGGTACACCAAAAGAAATAGAGTGGCATATTCTCATCATATCAGAAAATGGGAACAAGGGGGGTTAAAATTCCCAGAGATTGAAACTTACATAAAAGCATCTATAATTAAAATAGTGATGAATTGGATAAATCCTAGATACTCTTCCAATTGGAAACAGTTACACTACGTTATACTAATGAATGAAAATTATTTATCAAAGAATGCTTTGGCAACAGACAAGGATAAGATATGGCACTATTTAACTTTAAATTTACAGTACAGTGCAACAAAATTAACTAAACTAACACTAATAAACAATATTTTTGATGTGTTTAGAAAATTAATTAACACAAATTTAGATATAAAACTGTGGCATAGATTTTTAATGTTATTTACTGTTACAAGGGGTTTCCCTGATAAAACACATAGATTTTTGGTTTATGGGAAAATAATAACCTATTTTGTCGGTTGCAATTTATTGAAAACCAACAAGCTTTGAACATACAAAGTATATTGTCAACCTATGGCCTATCTCCTAATGACTGGTTGGTTCTTCAGAGTGTCACAGCATACACTAGGTATCTGCGTAGAATAATATATAACTCATCCTTCAAAACCATACCAAAAATTATAAACTGGATTTTTGGAATTCTATATAATAATATCAATGTTAAGAATTAATTATTATATTTATATAACCCTTTAATTCTCTATAAGAGCTCCTAAGGATTCTTGCTGGCAATATCTAACTAAAGGGTTTCAAGTATCATCATCAATGGAAGATAAAACAAACCTTTTATTTTCAGTTAAACAAACTTCTTACTCACAATTTTGGAGGATTTTTCATTGGAAATTTCTACACAGATCCTTTTTGACATGTGAGAAACTCGCAAAAATGAACGCTTCAAACAGCAAGTTATGCTGGAGATGTCATCTGTCTACTAATGCTGACTGGTTTCATATTTTTTTTATGACTGTACTAATATTAAACCATATTGGAATGAGATTAACAAATTTCTTCAAGCTATTTATACTGCTATATTTGTTTTGACAAAGTCTTTAATTTTATTGAATGTTGTAATAGTAACAATATTAAGAAAGATGACCTGTATTTGTTGTGGACAATGTTAGCAATAGCCAGAAAATGTATAACTAGAAGATGGAACTATATTGTAGCACCCACAATGGAGGAATTCCTATCATCACTGAAGAAAGGCATACTAATGGAGAAGAGAACTAAAGAATTAAGAACTTTTCCTAAGCCATTGGTTAATAGTCCGTGGAGGAAAGTTTTGAACTTGATTGATACCCTGCAGATGGAACCAAACTCTTCCTAACTATCATAGTTTATATATTAACTTATTATTTAACTACAAATGTTTTATCTGAATCCTTTTTTCAGGCTAAATGTAAATACTGTAAATATTTATTCAGTGTTATGAATGTATTAAATTATTGTGTTATTTCATCAAAATAAAAATCATTTGAGCAAAAAAAAAAAATAAGCTAGAAGCAGACAATAACAAAATTGCAAAATTTGCTACAAATAATCCTCTGGAAAACATCATTGCGTAACACTAAAAAACCTTAACTGGCTAGAACTTCGAACACATTTCAATTACCATCAACTTATTACAGCCCATAAACTAATAAACTCCCCAGAAAAATGCCAAGCTCTAAGAGGAATACTACAACCCTATACCGCTAATCAAGCCCTATGATCCAACAACAAAGTTTTCTATATCACAAAATCAAATAGTACAGGAGACTCACAATGCTCTAACCAGGTAGCAAAAATCTGGAACCAAATTCCACCCACCCCCACCCCTGAAATAAAACAGGCAGAGACACTTTATATCTTCAAACTATCACTAGAGAAGCACCTGCTAAGTAACTGGCTGTGCTCATGCACTACCCCAGGCTACTCACCCCGACTCAACCTAAACTACATCTTCAAAGTTACACTCCTTTAAATTAAACTTTCTGTTCCCTAATCTTATATATGTAACTTTACATTTTTATTTATTTAACATTTGTTTACTGGGAAAGTCCAACTTAGACAGAGCCTGTTTTCAGCAGAGACTTAGGTTGAAATACTCCAGAAACATGTCTTTGGAGTGTGGGAGGAAACCAGAGCAACCAAAAGAAACCCACATGAACACAGAGAGGACATGCAGACTCCACACAGAAGGCAACCCCAGCCAAGAATCAAACCAGAGAATCTCTTGCTTTGAGGCAACAACACTAACTGCTGCCCTACTATGCCACCCTATCTCTGTCACTCAGAAATCTCACTGCATATTTTCCCACAACTGTCATTTACACTATTATTATACAGACTTCTATTCTATACAGTCTACTTTCTTATAGGTTCATAGGTTCATAGGTAGGTACTAGGCTATCTGCCTGAGGGCATTTATAAGCCTAGCCAGAGTGTGTCAGTTTTCACCACCCCACTGGTTAATTAACTGAGCCTCTGTCAAGAAGAGCCAATGAAGTGATCCCAGGGGTATATTTTCTGTTACCCATCCACTCATCAAGGTTTCTCTTGAAGAGTGTTAGTGAGGGGCTCTGCCTAATGTAGTTAGAAATTTTGTTCCAAAGCATGGGGAGTCTCTGTGACAGGAATCTATCCCTCCAGCATGTTCTATTTATTGTTGTGGTGAGGGTTAGCTCACTAGAGCAAGTGGCTCGCAGTGACTTGAATTTCTTTAGGTGGAGAATGCCCATCAGTTCTGAGTTGGACATGGCTTTGTAAGTCAGGCAGAGATCACCTCTGAGTAAGCGCTATGCCACTGAGTACAGCTGGAGTTTTTCCAGTCGGGCTGCATAGGACATATGTTTGAGACCAGTAATCCTCTTGGTGAGGTACTTTTGTGGTCTTTCCAGCTGTTGGAAGTGTCTTGTGAGGTACATCCCAAATGTGGCATTGTATTCTATGATGGGTCTGATGAGTGATGAGTAGAGGGGCACTATAACCTCTTTATTTCTAGATGCAAACCCTTTAGATGGGCTACATAGAAGAATGTCCTAACTACTTTGGCAATATGATTGTCAAAGGAGAGATTACTATCTTCCTGGGTCCCCAGATCTCTTATTACCTCTTCTGTATTAAGGGGGCTGCCACCTATGTGGTAATTCATGGGTATTTTGTTTTTCCCAAATAGGATGACTATGCACTTTTTGGCATTTAGCTTGAGACCATGATTTTGACACCAGCTGTCCGTCTCAGTAAGGCCCTTTTGGAGAATGTCTGTGTCAGTTGGTGAGTCAATTATGGCTCCCAGTTTGCAGTCATCGGCGAACTTGGTTAGCCATAGTCCTCCTGTGTTTGCCTGTACTTCTGAGAAGTATATGCCAAACAGTAGGGGTCCCAGAACCGAGCCTTGTGGTACACCACTTGTGACTGGTTTAGAGTCGGACCTGGAGCCTGCTATTCTTACCGTGTGAGGTCTGTCTGTAAGCCAGTTGGCAACCCATCTCATGACGTAGGGGTTTATGTTCAGGCTGGTGGGTTTTTTTATAATTCCCAAGTGGGGAATGGTGTCAAAAGCCTTGGTGAGGTCAAGGTAGGCTGTGTAAACTACCTTCCCATCATCTATGGCCTTGGTGACTATCTTGAAGAAGTCAACCAGGTTTAGTAGGCATGATCTGCCCTTAACAAAGTCGAACTGGGTCAGGTCAAGTGTTTGACCTGTGTCTTTGTTAATGAGTTTCATGATGATGCGCTCCATAGCATTGCAGACCAGGCTAGTCATGCTTATGGGATGATAGTTACCAGGGTCAGTTGTGGCCCCTCCTTTGCGGAGTGGAAAAACCATTGCTGTGCACCATTCTATGGACACGTAGCCTGTGGAGAGGCTGAGGTTGAACAGTGTGTTTAGGTGGGGGGTTAGTTTGTTCTGTAGTTCATGCAGGACGCAGCCTGGGACACCATCTGGCCCCATTGATGCTGTGCTTTTGGCTTTTGAAAGGGCTGTTTTCACCTGTGTGTCTGTGATTTCCCAGACACTATACTTTTCTGGTATAGTTGTGGGCCCTTTTGGGGGTGAGAGGGGGGTGAAGTTTGCACTGAATCTATCTGCCAGGATGTTGGCAATATCAGTGGGTTCAGTATATTTTGTGCTATTTTGCACTAGCTCAGAGCATATCTGCGAGATGTCACTTAGATTCTTGACATAGCTAAAGAAGGCTTTGTGGTTATCTTTCAAATCCTTGGCTGTTTTTCTTTTGAAGTTAGCCTTGGAGGATTTTATGAGGGACCTTAGTTTCTTACTGATACTGATCAGGGATGTCTTTCCTTCTTGGGATTTGCTTTTTCTCTGAACTAGTTTCCTCCTTCTATTGTATAGCCTGTTTATGGCAACAGAACCTCAATTTCCCAGGTAACTACGACTAACTCATGACAAAATGCATTTTCTTAAATTCATAGGTTACTGTGTGTTATATAATGTATTCTAGATAAATTCATATAATTGTGTTTTCATGTAAACTCAATGTATTTTACAAAATGTAATTTTATTCTTTAAATGTACTTGCCTAATGTGGAGATTTGCACCTTGTGTCTCTGTGAAATTGGGATAAACCCCAGATGGAACTGTAATGGTAAGCAAAGAGAAATAAATAAAATAATTCATTGACACAGAATGCCTGATTATTTAATTGGAAATGCTATTCATCAGTGACAGAGCCAGCAAATTGGGCAGATGTTGTCATCTATCTGTTAAGGCCTCTTGGAGCAAACAAAGAGCATAATATAAAATACAAAACATATCATCACTATTACTGTGACAGTCTTTCTCCATTCTGTTGTATCTATAATATTGACAAAGTATGTTGGCTTTGCCTAATGTATGAATAAAGTGACAAAAATGCATTGCTACCACTCAGACAATAATACTGCCTGAATGAGCTAGCCCCAGTTTGTTGATGGCATGAGATTCCATCCATGTACCAAACTAGTGTGAATAACACCAGACTAGACTGCGGTGGGGTCCCAATGCAATCTACATGCCAGCAAAGGGTGCTAGTGACATCATGGTATATGTAATGTGGTAGACAGGTGACAGGGTTTAAGAACGGGTAGTGATAGCCCTAGATCCTGTGGCAGTCACAGGTTTGATTCTTCTGTATCCATTTGCCTGCTGTGTAACTCTGCACCATTCACTTAACCGGACTGTAGTCCCTTGTTATCCCCCCCCCCCCCGAAAAGGGACTGTTTGTCCAGTAGGCCTGCATAGTTAACAGTTTTATTTATGTATGTAGTTAAATCCCATTGAGCAGCCAACTGATAAGGCAGGACTTGCCAAAGCATGTGCAGAACTCACTGCAACCATGTCTACAGCTGCATGTGAGACCAAATGAGGTTCTTTCCATGAAAGACCATTATTAGAAGCCCCTGCAAATTATTATTGATGGTACTCTGTGAAGCATTCACAAGTACCACAAGGCATGATACAAGCTGTGTATTGTCACCCACAGTATGCAGGTACACTACGTGGCAGCAACAACCACATTCTGTGTCCATCACTCATCAGTTCTCCTACAAGTCCCAACTCCCAAACAAGCAAACTAATTGAACAATGTCAATGATTTTTGCACCACTCAGCCAAAAGCTGATAAGCATATCATAAGATTGTTACTCTATTCATAGATGGCTTTCATGTCATACCCACTTTAAATATGAAAGATATATTCAAAAGTAAGTTATATCCACTTGTGCAGGCAGAACACAGCTTCGGTACTACCAGCAGCTTTTGTCCACCAGTGGCCATGATTGTCATATAACTTCAGGAATTGTTTAATATTTGTGATATGCTTCTACATCAGGTCTGTCTATTGCATTGTACCACATTATTCATGAAATCAAGGCTGTGCTTCAGTAGTGACTTCCAGAAGATGTCATTCTTCATGGGGTATGAAGTTATACTGCCACAAGTTCTGTTTGGACACAGATAACCTGATAAAGGAATTTATTTCATATATCAAACTTTTTCAGTGTTCTGTAAATGAAACTTGCATATGGTGACAGGCTTATATCTTTTTATTCATATGTTTGCTGACAACAGCAGTAGGCTGAATAATGGCATTTTCAAGAGCATAGCATTTTGCACATAAATTAATCAAACATCAAAATATAATTAGTGCATCATAACATGTCAGTGTGCCTGTTAAAAACATGAGAAAAGTCTATTTATGCATCTGCTGAATGAGCAGTTCAGTATCAGAAAACTGAAATGTTTGGTGTTTCTTTTTTCTTGAGTTTTGCCACAGGTTGTAAATGCGATCTATGAATTTGATTTTACAGCAGAACATCATGCATACTCTGTGATCTTCATTTGTGTAGTTTGTTCTTGACTGAAATTTCTTGCAACTTTGGTGAAGGAAATATTTGCCAAAGTTAAATGGTGTATACAACTGTTCACTGCTGCCAAGAGACAATAAAATAATTCCACATAGATATGAATCACAAAAACGCAGTAATGATTTAAAACAGGATCACAACAGATGCTCTGCATGTATGCACACACATACACACACACACGCACACACGCACACACGCACGCACACACGCACACACACACACACACACACACACACACATACACACTTTCTGCTGTGGATGCTGTATGAGTGGCATGACAAGCAGTTTGTAGGCATTTCTATCTGACATGGTACATATAAAATCAGATTAAATACAAATCAGTAATTATTACAGTAGCTGATATAATACAGACATGACATGCAACATTAGGCCTATGGCAAACAGGTATGAAGTCATAATAACAACTTAGATAATCTGGTTTGGTTAGGGGCCTACACCCTGGAAGGACATGGGTGAGTTGTTTCAATGACTGGCCTATGCAAGCTTGCTCATCCTGAGAGTGGGAGTTGGCATGACCTGCCCAATCACTGATCCAAGCAGGAGCACTGGAGAAATGCTAATAGCAGCTATTGCACTGGTGTGGCTTGTACAACATATAGAACAAGGAATGTGCCCCCAGGTGTAAGCAGAGGCATGGTTAGGGATCTGTTATGCAGCACCTTAGTTGTAGAGGAGAGGGGACCTCACAGTTGAATGACTATCTGGCTCTTGACTCTTGCCTCCAAAGATGAACAAATGGGCTGATTAGCTTTTACCTCAGTTAAGGAATAAGTAGGCCATAGGTGTTTTACCTTGGCTGGGGAAAATATGGCCTGGTTCTAGTCCCTGATGAGGGTGGGATGACTGAGTTGATAGGAGCTAGCTTGGGAGGGCTGCTGATGGGGGGGATGTGCAAAATCATATTTAGTTTCTGTGTTATGGCCATTGTTAATTGTAGAGCATGTGTGATTACTATAGATAATGTGCTTTTACAGCTTTCTGCAATGTACTGATGTGCAATCACATTTAGGATTTACACAAATGACCAAATGATTGCTTCAGTCATGACCATACACTTTGGTCACCCATGATTATATACCTCCTTCATTCATGTTTACATATCAAATTCATTCATGATCATATACTTCCATCACTCTGAATCACTGTGTCATCCTTTCATGTGTTCATCTGAGTTTTTATTCATTGTCATACTCAGTGCAATCTTCAGTTTGAAGAACGGATCTGTAATGCTGACCCTTTGTTTTAGAATCTGTCCCATTGTGAAAACACTCCTTCATTTAAAAAATGTTTTGCTTGGTGGTGCTAATATAGCTGTCATTCCTCTCAGAAAACTGTAAATGTTTATGTGCTTTCACGGGACATTTTCTAGTGTTGTAAGTTTTCCAGGTGATAAGTACAAGAGATGTTTGGTATAACTTTGTATTCCGAATTTTCTGCCCACTTGGAAGTGAATATTGTGCCTGACTGTGCAGTTATATTATTCTAGCATACTGTTTTATTGATGGTTTCTGTCATATTACTTGAATATTATACATTTCTTGTGGTTTAAAATGTTTTCTTTTACAATGATAGATACTTGCCTGTATCTGTATATTGAGTACTTCAATATGTTCCTTCCCATTTTTATTGAAATGTGCTATGAAATAGACTTTTCACATCTCAGTGTATTGACTTAAGAATTTTGTATAAATAAGTAAGCGTTCATTAGTGATGCTGTCAGAGGGGTATGCATTTAAGGAAAAAGCTGAGGAAATTGTTAAGGGACACATTGCTTATAAAATGAACACTTTAGTGCTTAATGCTATTTAACAGTCAACCCTGGCTTTAGGCCATAAATATGCTGGCATAACACTGCAATAGTAATTTTTCTTAAACTGTTCTTTTCCAGGAAGTTGCAGAATTTTGTGCTTTCAGAAAAAGAAAGAAATAACATTATACAGATTTGAACTTAGTTTAGCCTTTTAATTCTTCAATAAAAGCTAAAGAACCCACAAAGCCATTGTTAACAAAAGACACACACACATGCATTAGGGGCAAAGCTGTGTTTTATATTTGCACTTTTAGCTGCTTTATCCATTGTGAAGGCTATTAGCAGCTGTCTTATCATGTATATGTTTTTACCTTTACTGTTGTAATATTTAGACTACTGCCACAGTTTAAAATGTGCATGTGTTGTGTTAATAATCCACTTAAGCTTGTAACATTCAATTGAAAGCACCTGAGCTTGTGCAGAGCTGAAACATTATTCTTTTTTCATATTCTATGATATCTTTATATCTGATTTTATTGACAATTCAGTGTTGGAGGTTATATCACATTAGACATGAAAGGAAAATACTAATTTGCATTACTGCTATGTTATAGATGTTAGCAACAATTAAAATCAGCAATGATCACAGTTTTCCAAGCAAAAGCAAATAATGAAATCAAGGCCTACTTACCCTCACATTCTGCAAACATAGAAGTGTAATTAAGGATTTCATTAATTTAGCAAATTAAGGATTTCATTAATTTAGTAATGTTACCTTAAATCATTCACTGTTGTAGAATATGCATTTAGTGGAAATGTACTTTGT
This sequence comes from Protopterus annectens, assembly GCF_019279795.1. Lineage (NCBI taxonomy): Eukaryota > Metazoa > Chordata > Ceratodontiformes > Protopteridae > Protopterus > Protopterus annectens. The sequence continues at coordinate 163,639,971 of NC_056733.1, forward strand.
CTAATAATGATAAAAGGGAACCGGTGCACTGTAGTTTGGCTGAACTTATATATATAATTTACTTAACTGCAAAACAAAATTAAATTAAATAATGTAAATAGAGCCTAGGGCAGACAGTCAATTGAAAAAAATATTACTGCTGGAAAAGTTTGCCACAAGTAGCAATGTTCTCATTATAAAGAACATTGTGACTAAATATATGCCATTCAGCAACAGGGAATATATGCTCATTTTCCAGAAAATATAAAAATGCTTTAGGCTTTAGTACATTTAACAAAAGTCAAAACTGTGAACATGCACATGTTTTACTCTCACACTGAGGGTCATCAGTGCAGCATAGCTGAGTAATGACCTTGGAAAGAACAGCCTATATTTCTATAACATATCATAAATTATAACAAATTTTAAGTCATGCGTGCAGCTTGAAACAGTGATGTACGTATCCACAAAAAATAAAAGACATTTTGCTCAGTACACCTTAACAAATAAGTGACAAGATTTGAAAGCGGTTTTGCACAAATGGTTATTTATCCTTAATCTCTTGCACTGTTTAAGAACACAGCTCCATAGCATTCAAATAACTATTTAGATATCCACCAACATATAAATAAAACAAGCTGATGGGAGAAGTATATTAGAAATTGTTTTATCCTATTTCTGGAACAAATTATCCTTGCAAGAAAAACAGATTGACAGCCACATATCTAAACCATGACAATTGATTGAGCATCTGAAAATCCATTAATGTTCTGGCCAGTTTTGCCCTTCTGAAAGGAAGGAACAGGTACGTCATGGGGGTAGGTACTGGCAGGGCATAAACGGTCTTTAGATTTACTTTCCTTGTAATTTCAGTAACTGTGGGACCCTATAATCCTGTAGACAAAAATGTTAGTATGCTGTGGCATTTTGGAGTACTGAATACTGTATGTGATGTAAGTACTATAAAAATGCTATAGTTCTAAGTTCTTTGAATTTAAGGCATTGTTAATGCCACTTCATTATATTAATATTATTTAAATAATATTATTTCTTTAAGAGTAATCTCATAATACTGAGTATGGCTGGAAGACAAATACCTTCATATTCGGTTATTGGGTCATCATGTGACTAAGTATATGAATTATTCTCATATAAAAGGAGGGTTTTTGAAGCTACATCAGTGGGGGGCTCATTATCCTGCATACCAGAGGACTGGAGGTTGAGTTGATACTGTCACTGTGCCTCATTTACAATTGGGTTCCCTTGCCTAGAGATGGATTCTAAGGAAGAAAGTATGCTGCCAATAGCCTAATGTGAAACTTTAGAAAATCTGCATAACTATGGGCCTGGAGTAGGAGGCTCTGGGTGGGAAACAGTATCATTTGGATGCTGCAGTAAATTAATTTAACTGGAACAGAATTTTGCTGTATATTATTTATTTATTTTTCACATTTGTTTACTGAGAAAGTCTTTGGCAACAGTGGACCAAGCTTTTCATCGTTCATATTTTGATGACGAGAATATATATTTTCTTCATAATTTGCTTTATAGCTATGAACAGAGCATTTTGGTGCTGAAAGATCAGAAGACTGTGGTTTCTATTACTACTCTAGGTGAGTGAGTTCATCGTGGGGCTGCACTCCTGAGGGTGTTGTCCTCTGGGTGAGATGTAAAACTGAAGTTCCATCGGCTTGAGTTGGTAGCAGATCAGGTGGATGTAAAAGATCCCATGGCACCAATTGAAAAACATAGGGGCTTTATTTAAGCATCTTTTACATTCAAATTATATTTATGTATAAATTATATGTTAAATATGCATAAAATATGTTTGTCAAAATAAAGGTGCATACTTAAGCAGGAAAACAAACATTCACTTCACCTATCCCAGCCTTATTTCCAAAATCATTTTTTTATTTTGGTTATGGCCATAAGCCCACTCCCAATTTAATTAAATAACAATTATTTTCATCTCATATTCCAAACAATCAATATTCCTATTAAAATGTGTCTAATAAAATCTACATACAATCACGTTCATGTTCATATTTAAAAATGCAACATAATTAAACTCCTTTCCACATAATGTCTGTATTACTTTTGTTCTGCTATACTTTACAAAGAAATGTTCCATGCCTACTCAATGTTTTATACTTTATACATTCTACCTTGCATTTGTTTATACTTTATTTCCCTTTTAACTGTCAATTTTTCTATCATTAATTACCATAAAAATCTAGATTTTTTTTTACATCAAATAAACATTAGAATTTATCAACTCTAATTCACAATCTATTACCTTACAAGATAAAATTATTCTTGTAACAGGATTGAACCTTGACCTCAATATAAAAGCAAAAAAATAAAAAGAAAAGAAAAGAAAGAAAAAGAAGGAAAGAATTTCAGTTATTTTTTGCAAAGTGTATTGGGAAAGTATAAACTATCCTAATTTTCCTAAAATGTGGGAGACAGATTAAATATACCCTTTTTTCTCTCAGATAATTCAAAATATGTCAACATGTTTACAGTACTTCTAATTTCTTGCAACAAATCTTTCCACAATATTTTGATCATATCCTCATTTCAAAACTTTATTCTTAAAATATTTATTTCTGCTTGTAAAAAATGCCTAAAATCTTTACAGTATCCCTAAACATTTACATTTATCTTTGTTTATATCTAAGATAATTTATCCAGACATTCATCTACTTCAGGCATCACTTAGCATTCATAACCATTGCACACAAATCCTTCTTAGATGACACCCCTGGTTTGCACCTTATTGAACTTGTGTATCCTTGTTGAACCTCCTATTAATCAAAACTATATACCATGAATTGAAATAAACAGATCTTCCCCTATTGAGACAAAATATCCAGCATTTTTATGACACACTTTCTTTATATGTCCTTTTCTATATTGCATACTTGTATTGTGGACTCATTTCCTTCATTTAAAATATGATTAACAACTTCCCTTACAATTATCTTTATTTTCACATCCCTCAGAACCATGAATTTATCCAATAATATTTATAAAACCTTTCCTATTCTTTTTTGAATATTTTTCATTACAAATGTATAACCCATGTTGTTAAATGTTAAAGGTCTCTATGTTTTAATATTATTTATCTCACTTTTTTGTACAAACATTTCATTATCCCATAGTAGAGTCACTTATGTATAACGATACTCTGACCAATAATTCAAAACCTGTATAAATATTTTGTTCATCCCTGTCTTAATATAAAAATCATATCCTATCATGTCAAATCCTGCATACTTACCTTTTTACTTCCTTCAAAATCTGATTCATTTTTTTCAGATGAACACTGTTGACAATATTTCTTCTTCAAAATCCTTTAGTTCTTTTTCAGATTTATTTTTCTGCTGTGTAAATACATATATTCTTATACATATTTAAAACATGCCCCATCACTTCTTCCAAAATGCCCTCCATGTCATAAATTTCTATCCCATTTACATTTTTAATACACATCATCCTACTCTCTTCTTAACATTTTTTTCCTAAAAAAAGATACCTTCTCACATTTACCTTGTAAAATATACTTCTGTATGTGCATTAAAAAATTTATTTTTAACAAATTTTCCTTATGTAGATTTCTTTCCTCATCATTTGTTTTACCTTACCCCTCAAACTTCTTTCACACTTATTCAATATCCTCTCATATCTTACTTTTCTGTTCTCTTAGAAAATTCTCTAATCTTAATTATTAATACACTGAATACTCAGAAATGTATACCACCACATTATATGCAAGCAATAATGCCTGACAGGGTGTGTGTTAATGTGTAATTAATGCCAGGCCTCTATACCCCTGGAAGGGCATTAATTACACATTAACACATACCCTGGAGAGCACTGTTGCACTTAGAGAATGGGCTGTCTGTAAAATTGTTGTGTTTTACTTGCTTAATTATTTTTTAAATGCTATACTATTTTTTATATATGTTCAATGTAAAATAGTTCCTCCACCTACTGTTTCAAACTTGCTGTAGTATATGTTAATGCTATTGGAGGAAGTATTTTACATCAAACATATATAAAAATAATATAGTGCTTAAAAATAATAAGCAAGTGAAATACAACAATTTTACATACATTCTCACTCCCATACACACATACACAGTCTCTTCTACTTTCACACACATACATATACACACAGTCTCCAGCTGCTTTCATACACACATTCAGTCTCACTATCTCTCAATCTCTCTCACACACAGTCTCCTCTGCTTACATACATGCATGCATTCACACATCACTCTCACTTTCTCTCTCACTCTTTTGAACTCTCTCTCTCTCAGACACGCACACACACACACACACACACACACACACACACACACACACACACACACACACACACACACACACACACACAGTCTCTCTGCTTTCAGGCATGCATTCACACACATGCAGACAGAAACATAAACATGCACTTTTCTGTTTTGCTCGATTGATAGCTTTCTCTTACTGTCATACACACCTACACTCTCACACACAAGGTTTATTTTCATTTTTTTTAATTTTTTTTATTTTACACTCGCTAAACAGCAAAAACGCTGCTTAGTGAGTATAAAATAACAGGTCGGTTGCTCTCACTTTCATGGACAAGCATGCATACGCTCACAGACCTAAACACACACATACACATATAAACACACACACACACACATACCTTTTTGTTGTCACTCACAGACATAAACACACACATACCCTTTTGTTGCCTTCATTTTTTTTATATTTTACACTCACTAAACAACAAAAGCACTGCTTAGCGAGCATAAAATAATGGCAGCCACTCCATTTTCTCAGTTCGAGCTGCATGGCAGATTGATATGCTGCCGTGAAGTGACAGACTCATTTTACAAGCTTGTACTCCAATCAGGGTACTTATGCACAGTAAGCCCATTGTCTAACAGCATGTAAACAACTGCATATATACACCACCACACTATACCAGCAGGTGAACAGCTGCATATGTACACCACCATACTATACCAGCATGTGAACAGCTGCGTAAATGCAGCTGTACTCTGTAAGAATGAGTGCGAGGCAAACCCCAGAAACAAACACACATGACAGAACCATAATATCAACAAGCTTTATAATAAAAGGAAATTATTTTTTTTTCCAAAAGTAAGGAGAGTAATTCACAGAATGTTAGAGCCCTTCTCACTAAAATAAACAAACAACTCCGGAGGTTAATAAAATCCACCAAAGCAAAGTTTGTGGTTAAAATATCTAGCCAAATCAAAGACAATCCCAAGGCATTTTTTTACTCATGTTCATAATCTCAAAACCACAATGTAGCGACACACTGAGTTAATTGTGAATGATGTTACCTACAATGAGACTGAAGATATAGTAAACTTATTGGCTGACAAAAGTAGCTCTTACTTTACCTCTCACTCCCTTCCTTCTGTCCCGCAAGATATACCTGAAAGTGGATCACCTCTAGCTATTACACAGGACCAAGTGCTAAAAGTACTATTAAAAGCTAAAAATACTGCATCACTGGATCCTGCCCCCATGCAGGTTTTGTGTCAAGTGAATGGAGATCAGCTACAGTCATTTCCTTGCATAAGGGATGACCTTCCACAGACCCAGGCAATTACAGACCGATAAGTCTGACCAGCCTCATATGCAAACCCATAGAAAAACTTATCATGGAATTAGTCAATAAGGACGTAGGGAACATCTAAACACTAGTTTCTATTCATCAAGGGTAGCCTTGCTTACTCATTCTAGATGATTTTTTGAAAAGGTCACCAAAAGCAATGGGTGAAGGCAAAATCTCACCCACCAAATACCCTCACCTGCCCAAAGCTTTTGACACAATTCTCCACTCAGGTATAGTAGAAAAGCTAAACAAACTGGGAATAAACCCTTATGTCACCCACTGGATTGCCAATTGGCTGACAGATAGGATACAGATAATCAAAACAAGGGCAGTTATCTTCACAAAGAGACCAGTCACCAGTTGAGTCTCCCAGGGGTTTTGTGCTTGGACCTCTCCTGTTTGGCATCTACTTTTCTGATGTAAAAGCCAATACCAAAGGGCTCTGGCTGACTAAGTCTGCAGATGCCTGCAAGCTAGGAGTAGTTGTTGAATCTCCAAATGACCTAACCATCCTACAGGACGTTTTGTCTCAAACAAGTTACTGGTACTAAAATCATGGACTGAAACTAAATCCCCCCCAAAAATGCATTATTGTATCCTTTGGAAAGTCATCTACCACATGGAACTACCATACTGAGAATATGCTCTAAGAGTTGACTCGACTGTTCAGGATTTGGGAACTTATGTGGACAGTGACCTACATTTTGACTACCATGTGCCTGTTTTAAAAAAAAGTCCTTCTGTATTCTACAGCTTATAAACGAAGTGATTGTATCTAGATCTAAGGATGTCATTGTTTCTCTTTACTCAGCCCTCATTAGGCCAATCATTAAATATAATTCTCCCTTTGGCATGTGTTTGTCCAGACAAATGCAACGACTGGAATGTTCACAGATATACCATGCTAAAAGGATACAATTCCTAAACAATATGTCTTACATGGACAGGCTCAGTGCTCTGTCACTATACTTGGCATCCTACAGACTGCTAAGAGATGATCTGTGTCTGGCAAACATGGCATCCTTCGACTCATTACTAAGAGATTTATTGCTCATCAGCAAGTCAAATGGCATCAGAAATGCTCAGTTATAGGGATCTAAACCTCTTCTGCAACATCAAAAGAACAGTTTGGAAGGATAGGTATTTCTTGCAGAGCATACTGCTGCTGTGGAACAGACTTCCCATCCACATAAAACAAAGTTCATCCCTGTCCATATTGAAGTGCAACTTAGATCTACGGTTGTGAAACAGAAAATTTACCCCAGGACTGCCCCTGTCCTACTAATGTACAGATATAGCTCTTAAATGTTTTATTCCAAGAATGGGTCCCCCTGAAATTATCTATGGTATAGACCTATTTATTCTCATTAAGGGTAATATATAATTATTGCCCATGGGATTGGTACTGTCTATCTATGACCAAATGTACTAGTTCATTTCAAGCATTATAAGGGAAATTGGATAGGCATAAAATGGCTTGCAAGGGTAGCTAGCCTAGTACTTACCTATGAATCTATCTGACATATTGTTTTATATTTATCTTTAAATACAATCCACCAATGATCTACAGTATCATAAAAATGCTTAATTGAACAATGATCTTTACAAAGTTTATCAATTTAATTTTTGAAAAAATCTTTCTTTTCTACACCCCCCTCAGAATTTAATTTCCTTTTCTCTCTCTAATATATTCCTTCATATTCATAGCTTCTGATTTTTTAATAGCCATATTATCTGAAAAATAAACTTCATTTGTAACATATTGTTCTCCCTTTAAACTCTCTACTAAAAGGACATGACCAATTTTGATTCTAAGGACAGTACTTTTATAAATGAAACTCCTTTTCTTCCCAGTTGCAGTATTCCACATTTAATATATAGCATTACATTTCCCATTTTCCTGCAACCTTTTTTAGATTACAGTTAAAATCTCCCATAACTATTATATCCACTTTTGGCAACACATTCTTTTTTTTTTACCTTTTCAAAGTTTTTCTCTTTTTCTTTCTGTGTATAAGCACATATTCAATTAATCTCCTCACCTTTTTTCTTCTCTTCTCTTACATCGCAAACCACACATGTACCTAGAACGACCACAATAACATACAATATACATATTCACTTATTTTTAAAAGGAAAAGCAATCCCAGAACATAAATCCCCTTGAAAAACCCATCTTAATTCTTCCTTCAATTTTTGATTTTTGAGCATCATTAAGAAATCTAATTTCTTGCAAATGTATATCATACATTTGTTCTTGACACCAAATCAAAATACATATATTCCTTTTATTATTTATTGAACTGTTAACATCCAAAGAAATAATCTTTAAACTACCCCTTTCCCTTGTTCAACATTTTGTCTGCAGTAACTTTATTTTTTTGAACTCATCACTTTTACATCGAATGGGAACTACCAACGTTTACTTATCAGAAAACACTTTCCCAACATTATTTTGAGTAAGTAACCTTGTCCTTTGAGGAAGCAGCAACAGGATGTCTTTTAAACTAAGTTTTGCATATCTCCATCCCCTTCTTTTCACCTGACTTCTCATCTTTTACAGTCCCACTTGAGACGTCTCCGTGCCGAGCATATTATTTTAATCGCCATTATTTATGTCCACATTTTTCATTTTATATTTTTACATCATCCACCATTCTTTTCATTTCTTGATCAAATCACTCAAGCCCTACACTTACTTTCTCTACCTTCTCCATGATCATCTCCTCTGATCACAGCTCTATGGAAAAATACTAGCTTGAAAAGAGTAGGGGGCATTCCCTGATGCCCTGGCCAATTGTCCCATAATAGTAAAAATGCCACCTTACATCTCCCTTGAAAAGAAACAACTGATCTAGTGGGACTAACCTGGCCATCAAATCACAAAATAAATAAATGACTCAAACACAATTGAAAAAAAAAACACAAAGCAAGATTCCAGTGTTAAATTTCTATTCATACCCAACCAGTATGTAGGTATCAGAAGAGGTAAATCTGATGGTCATCCTCTGATGATTATTAGATTATTTTGTACTGCTTTTGTGTGTGAGTTACTGTTTTACCTCATGTAATACCTCCATATGTACACTGAATTTGGCCTGTTTTTGTTTATGCTGAAACACTTAGTATCAGATGTCCCATGGTTTTCAAATATTACTGCAGCAAAAGATAATAACTAGGGAGAGTCTGGAATGAAGCCTCTTCTACTTAATGAAGCTTGATGTTGCTACAGTCCCACCATCCCACCAAATAATGCAATTTATATTTTATTCTTGTAGTATTTTCCAGTAGTGCATGTCACACTTAACACCAAATATCTTTTATATACTCAGCACCACTAGTTTGTTTCTGGTTCTTCGTTCTTCCAGCCAGCCATCCTCTAGCCATCTTTCCATTCATCCTTTTTCTAAATTACTTTTGTTGGCAATGGTTGCAGTGGTAACAACTTGAACAGCAAAGCAGCCTTGCCTGTAACCAGCAACGGTCCACAGCTTATCCTGTGTGAGATCTCTAGATGTTTCACACCAAGCTTCAGATCTCTCCTCTGGTGTCCTGGCATTGTGTTGGGCTTGGTATGGGCTTGGTATACCTCCCATGTGAGACACTCAGGAAACTTTCTCACTGGGTGTCCAAACTATCTCAGGCCAAAAGAGTAGATGATCTACTTTGAGATCCTCTCAGTTTTCCAGACCATTTACTCTGTTAATGACAGAAGCCTTAGCTCCTGTGCAGAAGAACATGACTTCCTCAATGGCATTCAGAATCTCTAAACTGGTCAGTACTCAGTGCTTGCGGCCATGAGTGAGACTGGGGATATAGACCGCCAAGTAAACTAAGACTTTCTCTGTGGGGCTTAGCTTCTACTTCAACATCATATGTTGGTTTAATGCCTACTGCTGCAGCTGCTACACCCATCCTATGATTATCCTCCAGGTATTCTCTACCTTCAATCATGTGACCCAAAGATACTTAAACTCTACTCTAGCAGAAAACCATAACATCTTATTTGGATGTGTTCATCCTGTCTGCAGTATAAAGGTTGAGACAATGTAGCTGTAAGAATCACTGAAGCATATAACCCCTCCACTTTTACAATGGCATAATCTCAGAAGACATGCATAAACCTACATTATGTTATATCACTTATCTGTAGCGTTTCTGCATGGCATGATGGCAACATTCCTTCAGCTCTGTGATATGGAGGGATAAAGCCCTTACTGCAATCCAGATGTTATGGTTTGAGTAATGGTCTGGGTTCTAGAGGAGTTGACTGGGGATGTTTGGTCCATTGTAATATAGACTCCTACTGTTTAGTGAGGAACACATCATGACCTTTTTTCTGCTTAGTTGTACATTGACCATTATGGGGAAGGTATAAAGGACTCAACATGTGTATATAGGAAGGAGAAGGCATAGCTGATCTTCATGCATGTGACTGCATACATCATCCAACAAGGGAGTAAAGTCAGACCCTATAATAACTAAAACTATAATGGTTACGAATTTGATAGCTTCTTACAAGCAACTTTCACTGTAATGGATGAATCAGGTCTCAGAGGGTTGGTTGACAAGCAGTGAGGATGAATAAATGTTCTCTGCTTCCTTACCAAACTGTAGGGCTTGCAGTAGCATTTCTATTTATCTGCATTCACAATGGTCACAATATCAACTTTAGATGTGAATTGGATAGATTTTACTAAATATCAAATAATTCCCAGTAAATTTACATGCTGAAATAGAATACCAATTACCTTTTTGGAGGTAATTATATGTTTACAATTAAATTTTGTGTCAGACAGCTAAGTGTTCTCCAGCTCAACAAAAAGATACAGTTCTGGCAATCAGAAGCTTTGTTTAAGAAACATCTACTTGTATAAAAGCAATTAAATTTGTAAGGCAGTTCTGCTTTATTTTATGTATTACATGACACCTGCTTCACCATGAGACAACTATACAGAGCAAAAACAGATATCCAAAGTTCATTGTAAACTCGCAGCCTTAATGAAGGAATAAGTCATAAATGAGCAGTGATGGTGTTCCTTTACATATGAAACAAGTTTAATATGATGGGACGTCCAACAGTAAAACAAAGCTGAATACTTACATAAACCTTTTCTTTAGCTGCAGGGTGGCTGAACATGTTAAAAGATGCAGATCCTCAGAACCACAAAGACAGAGTGACTTCCAGTGACAGCCTTATTTTTAAAGGGTTTGTTAAATTCAAGCCCCACTTAAATAGCATATAGTACAGAGTGCACAGAGACAGGGATTAAAGGTGGTTGTGTCAATCTGCTGCAGTTATGGAGTAGCACAATCTGTCAAAGGAAAACATAGCAGTATGCTAAGGTAACTTTGTTGCAATCTGTATACTTGATTCATCAAGATTAAGGACAATTCATTGAAATCAGTATTAACATTTGATATGACAATGGGAATAGAAAACTAAAGGTTAGAGTGACTGGTAGATGTATGTCAGAAAAATACACTAAACTCAGCAACACAGTTAATTACCAATATAGGAAAATATAAAACAAATATGAAAACATGTGAGAATATATGCATATAAGAAGAAGTAACCCTCCAAGACAATAATTGGCAATGTTTGGTTTGGCATGAGTAAAACATGGCTAGCCAGCTTATATACAGAAGACAGAAGACCGGAAAATCCTAAGCTTTTTCAGGGCAATAGCCTAAAATCTACTTATCTGTTGCAGCAAAAATGGTTGTAGATGGTCAACACAGAACAACTCAGATTTTTGGCTGGAATGCAGTTATAAAGGTTAATACTAAAATTGTATATCAGAAGGAGTATGTAGTGTGATTTATGACAGTTTCATAGAAAGAGTTTTTGCAATGTTAAATGAAATTGAGTGGTACTTTCAGTAAATAGTTTAAATGTTTTTTGTTGGTGAATCATTCTATTTCAGCTATATTGCAACTGATATCTTTATGTGTGCATGCCTGTATGTCTGTAGGTGTGTGTGTGTGTGTGTGTGTGTGTGTGTGTGTGTGTGTGTGTGTGTGTGTGTGTGTGTGTGTGTGTGCCTGTGTGTGTATATGCACATGTGCATCTGCGATTGGGATGCATTTTATTATTTTTACAGGTATGCTTGCATTTTTTTAATAACCTAAACTTGTAATTAAGGAGCAGGATGGATATTCATTAAAAATATTTTTGCCCCTTCCATGCAGTTACATGAGTACCAAGTTAATATATGTAAGGGAGTAAGGGAGTGGGGTAGGTAAAGCCCCATCAAGAATAGTACTTGACAGAGTATCCCCTGCAAAAAGCACTGGTTTTCTATGACATTTTATTGGTTTCAAGGAAACTGCATATCTCTACTGAGTAATGCAGTTTCAACTGATTGATTTATTCTTAATGTATTCTTTGCATTGGCATTTGACCTGATGAAATGAATTGCACTTCTATATTCCCAAAAAAACAGATAACAATTTGCAAGAATTATACCCAGAACTCTTTAAGCAAATATGATAGGGTTGGTTGACTGAATGTGCCAGCAAAGGAAGTATTACCGATTACTTAAAAACAATCTGTGTTCTATTCTCCAGAGTATTACTTTAGACCTAAGACTGTGACATGCCTGAGAATCGATGCCCTAAATATTAGTAATGGCACATTGTATTTGCATAGCCAGCAGAACAATCTGTAGAATAAAATTCAGTGATTTCACATTGGTATATATGTTCATATGTATGTACTAGACTAATGGCCCTCGAGCCTTTACAAGCCTAGCCCATAGAAGTGCCCTGGCATTGTGCCACCTGACGTTAGTTCCCAATGCCTCTATCAAGTAGAGCCACTGGAGTGATCCTTAGGGTGAACTTTCTATTACCTATCCACTCATCAAAATTTCTCTTGACAGAGAATGATCAGAAAAAATGAAATAAAGAAGAATGAGATGTATTGAAATAACAAATTCAAACAGAAATGAGCAAATGCCTTTAAATGTCCAAGGTATATTCATCTTAAAAGTCTTCAGTCCTTAACAGCTATTAGAAGGAAAAAAATCTAAACAAACTAGACATACATACAAATGGGAGTAACATAAGCAATTAATTATAATAATTACAAATCAATAAAGTGTTATATAGAGATCATTCTTGTGGTAATGATAAAACACGGTACTAATCAGGGGATTTAATTTTAGTACAAAAGGATGTATTGTACCTCCAAAGAATTGGCAGAACTGATCAAAGTGTAATAAATTTATGTTAGAAACAGCTTTTAATTGTTGGTGTAGTAACTTTTCCTGTATAACCAGAATCCTACAACAGCTCTCTAAATGCAAATTTGATGATTAATGGGGATAAATGCTTGTTTTGTTTGACACACACACACACACACACACACACACACACACACACACACACACACACACACACACACACACATATATGCGAATACAGATTACTGCAACTGTAACATGTCTTTCCTATTTAAATTCCTCTTCAGATGTAGTCAATTGAGTTTGCTCCATATGTCTTCTTTGTGCCAGCAGTTATCTTCAGTTCACTTGTTGAAATCAAATTCCACTTAGTGAATAACAGATTATTCCAGTTAGTAGCTGTTTGTACATATATTAATGGCTGCTGGCAGGCATTTTTAGCTTACTTGTTAAAGTCAAATTCCAGATACTTAATGGCTGATTATTCCTGTAACAGCTGTTTGTAAGTCTGTTCATGGCTTCTTTTATTAATATTCATCATTTGTAGAAAACTATGCATTCTATAGCCCATCACATCTTTCACATTTATCATAAAGTGGATTATCAAACATTTTCAGATAATAACCACATGTAACTTTCTGTCTATAAATAAGAGTATTGTTCAGAAAGGACTTAAACACTGTGTAAGCTAGATGAACCAACCATGAGTTCAATTACCTTAATAAGCTGAGTTACACCTAAGAAGAATCCATGATGGCATATTTACACAATCTGCATTGCATTACGGAATAGTGTAACACTTCACAGAACTTGAAGTTTCATGCTGTATTTTTATGGAACAGATCTGATGGCCAAGACACTATGAAATGTCATCTGTTTCCAGAGGAGAGAGTTCTTCTAGGTTGTGCTACATTGGATAGGTAGGAAATGTGTTGCTGGGATGATGAAGTGGAAAAGAAAAGGAGGGAAAAAGTGAAAGAGCATGAAACAGTGTTTAGAAGAATGGAATCCTTATGTTATTTATAATTCATAATTATATTTCTGGTGCTAGGTGAATGCCAGATAATGTACTGTGCAGATCTCTGGAAGACAGCAATGGAAATTGGTTATCTGATTTGGAAAAATGCAGTCTGAGATATGAACAAGGAAGGGTTAGCAGTACAGGGGGCAAAATAAAAGAAGTAGAAAATGGACAAGAGCCAATGTGTGTTAGCCAGTGTGACATGAAAGACAGATCAGTCATTCCCTGGGTTAATGCTGTGAAGCTCTGTTACAAGGGAGATAGTCACCCTTCTCCATCAATTATTTAATTCTACAGGTTATACCAAGGAAGTTGCTTTGTTTTAATACAACACACATATTTTTGCCAAAGCATACATGAGAAAAGAATCTTGATGTGTCTTTTAAACCTGTCTGAGAAACTTTAGGATAATGTTTCTTGAATGATAAATGTGAAACCATGGGCAAAGTTTTCAAACAAAATAAAACTCTTACAAAGCCTTTTAATCAGACGTGTGACAATAATGAGACAAAATTAGAAAATGAAGAATTAATAGCTTCATTTTGGTTAGAGCAAGGGTGCAATGCAATAAGTGGTCTACAATTATTTTAGATGACTAGATAGAGTGGAATGGAAATGGCAGATTAAAATTAAACAATGGATGCTGTGAAGACATTAGACACTGTCATCTGTGCTAGCATGTTTGGTTGACATTTTTGTACATACATGTCAGATTAACATGTGTATTATATACCAGCATGACTAGCTATGATATTGTAAATAGGTTCTTACATGTTGTTTTATAATCTGTACAGAATGTTTTAAAGAATTGAACAGTGTTACTTTACATTTCTAGCTGCGCATATTTATGAAGAAGATTCTAAATACAGACTGTCTCAGAATCAGCTGCTCTGCAGATGATGTCATCAGAATGTAGGCAGTTGCTATGTGTTACTGTTAAAGGCTTAAAGACATGAAGAAACTTTAGTAAACATCTGTTGGTTGATTTTCAAAATCTGAATTTAAAATTAGAACTGGAACAGTTGTGACAGAAAAGCTAGTCTATAAAAGAGCCTGTTGAAGACAGTTGAAGTCAGTTTAGCTGTCAGTTAACAGCCAGTTGCAGTTGTCAATTGTTCACAGTAGTACTGTGCAGTGGATACCGAAAAGGACTCACCAAGAACTGTAAGCCTGCCTTTGTTCTGTTGCAATAATAGTTTAGCTTAGATATATTAGTCAGTTAGAAAAAATATAAATAATCAGTTAGAGTGTTTCTAAATGTTGGATTTCTATCCTTCAGTATTGATTTCATTTTCCTGGTGATTAAGTTCAGTTTGTTTATCGGAATTTACTGTTTTATATTTTTAATTATTTTACTCATTATTAAATATTTTTATTAACATACATTGTGGCTGTGGTCAATCAGTATTTTCTTTTGTGATTTGAGAGTGCTTATACTTGCTTTGATAATGTCATGGGTCACTCCAAAATCCTGGCTGCTTTAGGTCATTCGCTATCATTTGTTTTAATATCTAATTTTCATAATTGGACACCCCTTTAAAAGGGCATAAAGGCTCTCTGATTGGAGGCAGCATGTCACTGTATTATTTTGTGGAAGGGGAACTGCTGTAAATCTGTGTCAGGCTTTACCAGAAGTGTTTGGCTATGTGATATTTCATTTATTTAAGTAAGTTTATCAGAGGTCTTTAACTGTGACATATTCCTCTGAAGTGTATAATAAGGAGTTACAGTAAGGGTGGACAGAAGTATACAGTCCAGTCCCAGGGTCTATATTATAAATCTGAAAGCTCTAGAGAGCGAATACAAATACATTGACACATAAAGACCGAAGTACAAAAATAGCTAAAGATGTATTGAGTGAAAATCAGAACATCAAATGTATTTCACTGGCCAGCAGCACGATCCTGTGGATAAGAAAATATATCCTTTACCTCACTGTAATGCAGTCTCGGAGTTGGTATATTTAAGTAGGTGGTCTGCAGGTTGCAGGGGGCCTGCAAAAGTGTATTATTTTAGTTTTATTTAGTTAATTTACGTATACCTGTATGGCGCTGTTGTTTAAAGAAACATGTTCAGTGTTTTGATGTTCGCTCAAGACATGTTTCGCTATTTTTGTACTTCGCTCTTTATGTGTCGATGTACTTGTATTTGCTCTTTAGAGTTTTCAGCTTTATAATATAGACCCCAGTCCCAGGTTATAGAGCATGTTCCTGTTGTGATCTTAGGGGAAAATTGTGAAATTTTACTCCTGTTTAAGTGACAGTCTCACATTGGAGTCAATAGTGAGGATTGATGCACCTTAGTTACTGACCCAGGATAGTAGGGGACAAGACATTAGGGATCTACACACACACACACACACACACACACACACACACACACACACACACACACACACACACACACATATGTGTGTGTGTGTGAGTGTGTGTGTGTGTGTGTGTGTGTGTGTGTGTGTGTGTGTGTGTGTGTGTGTGTGTGTGTGTGTGTGTGTGTGTGTGTGTGTGTGTGTGTGTGTGTGTGTGTAGATTCCTAACATATACTTCCATACTTACACAGAAAAAAAAATTCCACGGTCACCACTGCCACACCTTGAACAAAGCAAACTGGCTCTACATTAAACAATGACCCAACATTCTCCTAGGATCTCAGCTCTAGGCACTACTACATCTCAAAATCATTTCTCCTCTTGTAGTTAAACTTCATGAAAAAAACTTTGCTTACAGCAATCAGCATTATTCTCAAACTGTTCCCACAATCACATGTCTATGAAATTACCTCCATAGTACCAAATATGCCTTATCTACCACTGCAGCCTTACTTTGGGAATCTGTGCCAACACAGCAGAAAGAAATGAATTCCTACTCCAAGTTTATTTTGGAACTTAAAACACACCTACTAAAACAAACACAGTATGCCTGCCTTCCAAAGGGCCATGTCACCAAATCTCCAAGCCACATTTCTAATTCTAACTGACCTTCTTTTCCTTCTCTTCTCTGGCATCTCAATGACCCATAAATTAAATTCTACATAATGAAACCACACAATTATTCTCTATACATTGAAATTCTTAACCACTGTTATGTTAACATTTAATGTTGTTGTTATCATCTTAATGTCTGTACTTACTACCACAGTATTTTACAGTTATGCTTGTTCTCATGACATTCCATAATTGTAATACTTTTACTTGTTAACTGTGAAAAATATTTTCATTTGTGTTATTCTTGCAATCGGTCAGTCTTGATCAGTGCATTACCCCAATATACAAATATAAATAAAATAATAGAATATCTGTCTATGACAATGAGAAGTTGCTACTGGTGCCCCAAAGGGCTCTGTATTGGACCAGTTCCTTTTTATCGTATTCTTTTCGGCTACAAAAGTGGGAACTTTGTTATGGATAAATAAATATATTGATATCTACAAACTTTGTAACATAATTATAACATTAAAGGTGCTGAATGTCTCCAAGATAGTCAACAAAAATAAATGCCTGTTACAATAAATATAGCATCATGAAGTTTGGCAAAAGAACATACACTGTAATTATAAATGAAATGGTTATATCATAAACAATTGTAATCACCATTGCATATCTAGGTGCAATGGTAAATAATAAAACATTGACCACTATGCATTTAGCAAAGTTCAGAAAGCATGGTCTTTAGTCTTTCTAATTCAAAAGAGTGTGTCTAGTCACTAGAGTGAGATGACAATACTTTTTTATTCTGTACTGAGCTGATCTATTATTGAATATAATACCACATGCTGTGACCTTTGGACAAGCTACATAAAAGAATCTGAAAAAGAATGATTCCTTACCAGAAATATCATACAGCTGAAAATTGTGAACTGTTCAGAAAGACTACAGGACCTGTCATTATATACAGGAAATACAACTATATTTTGTTTCTTGTTTGCTAATTAGAGGTATGATGCAGTATGTAATTCAGTTTTATTTGAAAGTCTTGTTCTTGATAAATTTCAGATTGGATAACTAACAGTAAAAGTAATACCCATAAATAAAAAAAAAATGTGACAACATTTCACAGCACCTTCCAAGCAAAACATAATTTTATCTATCTATCTATCTATCTATCTATCTATCTATCTATCTATCTATCTATCTATCTATCTATCTTTTCTATCTATATGTAGAAAATACCAGAAAATGCTGTGGCAATAAAGCTTCTTTAAGGCCAGTTGATTGCAAGCTTCATAGCTGATCCTATAAACTTATATCCTAATGCATGTCTTCTGTTACAGTGTTAACAAAAATAGCAATAGTATACTGTATAGTGTAGATTAATAATGCATGAAAATGCTTGTGCATAATATAGTAACAGACCTTTCATTTCCAAGTTCTTCACATGAGTATCATATGGGTAGCAGCCTCAGCTGCTGTCAGAGTTGAGTATCTGGCAACAATTGGTTGTGACATTTTTTACATAATAACTGAAAAAAAGAACAAACAAAAACACATTTGTTTAGCATTTTAAAGGTCTTTTGCAAATCTTTCCTGATATGTGAGAATCTCTGTAATTAACTCTGCTAAAAGAATATGTTCAGTTCATTTAACTGCTTATAAATTATTCAGCAATAGAAAGATAAAAATAAAAAAATAAGCAACGTGCAGATAATATCAGACAGCAGAATAACAATTTAGTTAAAGTAATAATAAAGTAACAAAATTAGCTTATTCAGTAAAAGGCTAACTAGAATAGAAAATCCTTTAGAGACCTATTAAAACGTTTTGTAATAGAGTGTCCCAAAGCCATCCAGGTAGGAGATTCCAAAGGCAAAGGACTGAGGCCCAAAATATTATTTGCACCCCTAGCACCACCAGCAGCCCTGGGATACAGAGCAATTAGAATAAGTCTGATATTAAGGCAACAACAGCTTTTTCCGAGAAGAAAAGGAGAAGAATCAGGAAGCCATCCATCACATCCCTGCTTTAGATTACCATTTCATGCATGTGTTGTAAGGAGAGGCAACTGTTAAATGGAACACCGCTTAGAGTAATAGGAGCAGTACTGAAATGAAGCCAAAATTAGTTATACTAGGACCACATTCAGGTTCCTCAAAGACACCATTAAATACTAAAAATAGTAATGAATAGTTCTCTGATTTGCCACAGTTTCTCAAAAGACCTGTATACTTTTACATTATATTGCGTTATGTATTAATCTTTGCACAGAATTTATTAAAACTTGCTTTCTCATTAATTTCTGTTACTTTTACTACCTTACAAACTACAACAAGACCTACTTTTTATTTAGCTTGAATTTTACAGCTTTGATGTCTTAACAACATTCAAAGACTGGACAAAGATATTTTGGTTAAATGGTGGATATTTTGATATATGCACACCTTCTTTAACTACTCCTAAAACAGAGATAAGTTTTGTACATTATTTTTTAATTTATTCTGAATCAAAAGTACAGCATCAAATAAAACAATCAAAAATATTTATGGTGAAGTAATTTAAAATATAAAATAGAAACAATGCATATTCATTTCTACATTATAGATTTCACCAGACTTTTGTAAATGTAAAGATCATTAATCAGGAATGCATTACAGAGTGAATGACATGCACTGTTTATAGATAGATATTTCCCACATAGTTACAGAAACTGGATGTCAAATCATCCAAGCCATGGATCATGTTATATAACATTTAAATACTCTCTACTTACTTTTCACTCGTTAAGTAGATAGTTAAGCAGACTTGAACACATGCGAGTGCACAAACACACACACACACACACACACACACACACACACACACACACACACACACACACACACACACACACACACACACACACACACACACACACACACACATACACATGCACACAAGTGCACACACACTATACAGATAGATAGAGAGAGACATAGATATGCAAAAACAAGAAAAAATCATATAGTATCAAAACAAAGAGACACTGATAAACCAAAAATGCCCCCCCCCAAAAAAAACAAACTTGGTGAGGACGTAATAGTAAATATGCAAATTACAGGCTGTCCCCACAGTTAAGGGATGAACCATACGTGCCACAGTGGAAGTCTTACAACTACTATGACAATCCACCTATGCTAACAATACAGCAGGTGTGGTAAACAATATGTGAGATGAAAGGGATCGTGGAAGACTCCCACACTGTAAACAAATGCATCATAACTGTGGTACATTTCATTCATACATTACAGTATAAGGCCCAACAATGATAACAGGCGCCAAATGTGGATGTTGAACACATGAGCATTTGACAACAGACAGTACATGATGTCATACAGGATGAATGTACCACTGTAGAAATATCAGTACATTTGTGAGATGTGGGTTATGTGAAGGCATTACATTGTGCTTATTTCTGCAAGGGATGTGTGTGCCTGTAATTGCTGTAGCACATCAACAGCAGGCAATGTGCGGTCTCATTCCCTCATGCCAGATGATAACACTTCCTACATATGTTATGTAAGGAAAGTGAAAACAAATGTCATCATTACTCTGAATAAAACCATTGTTATGTGACAAATTGTCATAGCTTTTAGTATGAGGATCAACATCCATATGTTTGCAAAGTAAATGTGCTTGACAAACAGGATTTGTGACATTTACAGTCACAGTAAACCTGACACAACATAGTATGAGCAGTAATGGCTGGATTCCAAATACTAGCCAAGATCCCAAGCTAAACATCATTGCCTGATCACAAGTACCACACGACCATGCTCAGAAACAAGTGAGTCACTGCACAGTTAAATGGATGACTTCACCACTATCTATTAGTTGGATATTTATGCTGAAAAGTGCCTGAAGTGCACAATAAAAACCGTAAAGCTATACATCACATATGTCTTTGCACAATAGTATACACAGCATGAGAGTGAAAGACACACTCACAGCTGAACAACCTACAGATGTAGTTACTCAGTATACAAAGCACACTATCAAAGTCATGCAACACAGGAGAATGCACACTCCAAATGTGACATACTGTAAGAATGTTAGCAGTATGTAACAATTGTGTGGCCAAAAAATTATATCACCTGGTAAAGCTATGATTTTCTAGTGTCACAGAAAGTCACTGTAATTTAGTCACATAATGAAAATGATATATAGAGATGGTTGTGGTGGACAATGATATATGATAGTAATTACTGTCACTCTATTGAAGCAGTGATGGAATCTAACTGCCTACCTGGCCATTTATACCATCTATACAGCACATTATCAGCAGCCAGCACCACAGGAGAAGACTGACTACAGAGAGACATACAGCCTCTATGAAGGGATGATGTCATCAGTGTATTGCCAAGGAAATCTATCTGGTAATATTACTGTTACAAGCAATCAATGCTTGTAAAAGCTGCCAATGCAAATGTGTGTAAAACAATCCAGACTCCATTGGCAGTCACACTTGTAGAGGTAAAGAGCAGGTGTATTTGTACTTCCTTCCTATCTAGTTATACATTGTATGGAACAGTATAAGACATGCAAGCACCACAAGAGAAGTCTGACATCCAGATAGCTTCATTTCACTTGCAAAACAATGCCCTCATCAATGTGTTGAACCAGGGGTGCAGGCATTTGAAGAATGGAAATGTCCTCCCCATACACAACTAAACAAATATTTGCATCACTTTCCCTACAGAAAACATGACGCTGTTATCTGAAGCATTAATTTAGAATTTTGTGGATACAGTATTACCTACAAAGCAACATTTTATTTAAGTAATGCACAGAAAATTGTAATAATTACAGTGCAAACAGTATGCATAGCTACACCCTTGTGCTGCAATAAAGCTGTGAAAGTGAAAGGTGGGCTTAGGGGATGGTGTAATCATGAATAATTTTAAAGCATTTATCCAGAGTACAGGTTAATTAAATTGAGCACACGCTAACCTAACTGTAAACACTATTCCACACACAAGTCTTCCATGGTGGGTATTGGACATCCTACCTATAGAGGTTAGGCAATCTATAAAGCACTATACTGGTTACAAGTGCCACAGGAGAAGTCTGACTCTTAAGGTGAGAGATTGCACTTTGTCAAAATGACCTCATCAGTGTGTTTCATATAGGATGTTTCCATAGAAGCTGGTATAAAGGAGCTATTTACATATTTAAATGCAGCGTCTTCAAGTGAGACAGAGAGAACAGCAAGCATCATACAAGCATACATGTCTTCCATGATGGGTATCAAATGATTATTTTCTAGGGGCAGTGTACTACTTGCAAGCATCACAGAAGAAATCTGACTCTTAAAGGGAGTGATTGCACTTTTATCGAGCTGACCTCATCAGTGTGTTTCAGAGAGGACATGTCTGCAAAAATTGGGATAAAGGGACTGTGAGAACAGTTAAATGTATTATTCTCAGGAGAAGTGGATACACCACCAAGTGATACACACAATCTCACACACACATATTCCACATTGGTCATCAAACCTCTGACATATTTTGGTTTACACAATCTAGAGAGTACAATATTAGTTACAAGCACTACAGGATAAGTCTGACTGTTATGTGGATACATTGCACTTTTGTCAAGATGACCTTATCAGTGTGTTTCAAATAGGATGTTTCTGTAATAACTGGGATAAGAAAACTGAGAACAGTTACATGTATTATTCTCAGGAGAAGTGTGTCCACCACCAAGTGATACACACTGTCTCACACAAGTACACAAGTCTTCCATGTTAGCCATCAGACCTCCTACATATCTAGGTTACACAATCTAGACAGCATTGTATGAGTTGCAAGTGCCACAGGAGAAGTCTGATTCTTAATGGGCGAGATTGCACTTTTTCAGGAAAAACTCATCAATGTGTTTCAGAAAAGATGTTTCTGTGAAAATTGGGATAAGGGAGCTGTGAGAACAGTTAAAGGCATTATTCTCAGGAGAAGTGGATACATCACCAAGTGATATACACAGTCTCTCTCTCTCTCTCTCTCTCTCTCTCTCTCTCTCTCACACACACACTTTTACACACACACACACACACACACACACACACACACACACACACACACACACACACACACACAGTCTTCCACATAGGGCATTAAACCTCCTATCTATCTAGGTTATACAGTCTTGAGAGGGCATTAAACCTCCTGCCTATTAAGGTTACACAATCTACATAGTACTGTATTAGTTTCAGGTGCTATAGGAAAAGCCTGACTCTTTAGGGAAGAGATTGCACTTTTGTCTTGATGACCTCATCAGTGTGTTTCAGAGAGGGTATTTCTGAAAAAAATTGGGATAAAAAAGCTTTGAGAAAAGTAAAATTTATTATTCTCAGGAAAACTAGCTACACCAATAAGTAATACTGCAGTCTCACAGACAGAAACACAGACAAACACAGACAAACACACACTCACACACACTCACAAGTCTTCTACATTGGGTATCAAACCTCTTACCTATCTAGGATACACAATCTAGAGAGCAATGCAATAGTCTCAAGTACCAAAGAAGAAGAGTGACAATACCTATGTGAAAATGGGCATTAGAATATTTGTAAAAAGCAATTCTGGGAAGCGATGTTACTGTGCATCAAGGTCTCGCAACAATAGCATATGTGTACACAGGACAATGGAACATCACTACAATTGCACCATGTAATGACACATACTGCCCTTATTGTGCATTGTGTTACTCTGAGGAAACATTGACATGCTTCGCATAATGGTCTGTCATACAAACTGTTGCACTCAGTGGATTATCAATCAGCCATTGTTGTGACTTAATGTCAGGATGATTGCAGGCTTCATTGTGTCATACTTGCATTACATGCATTGACAAGACAAACATGCAAGTTGCATATCACAGAATGCACTGCAGAATGACAGTGACAGATTTTGTGAGAATAAGTTAGCCAAGCTGGTAACACAGTGCAAGTGCAAACATTGAGTAACAGACATATTACTTTAAAAGAATGAATTAATTGAGTCAAAAATCATTCAGACATCATAATCTTCTTTTGAAACAGTAATACATACATCCAAATGTGCAACATAAACTATAAATCTTTGATTTTCTCTTTTTTATATTGTACTCTTTAAGCATGGTGCTGCTAAGCTTATTTGTACTGTTGATAGTAAAGTGCTAATGCATGCATAATTATATCTTAAAGTGTTGAATTAATAATGGCAATTTGCAGTACTCCATGTTGCTATATGTTAACTTCTACACAAAGACCTTTACAAGATAGTCTTTACAATAGGTAGCAGGGGGATTAGTGTAGCAGCAGGATACTGATGTGTTAAGTAAAGATTTAGCCAACATTTACAGACACAGTTGTCAAATAAAACATCATGAAACATGTTGTCATCCATATGTATTCAAACATTTTCAGCAGGCTAAGAAAAACATTTATACCCAAGTATTATCTTAGCAGAACATGTAGAAATTCATATTTGTAACAGTTAATATCTGAATGTATGCATTCATAGGTCCATAGGTGTTTCCTAGACTAATGGCCACAAAGGCCTTTTTAAGCATAGTCATGCATCCCAAATCTCTGACAAGTTCTGATATCCTTGATAAGTGTAAGCATGGGCCGGGGAGATGAACCATTTTCAGGTAACCTGTGTTCATTATAGACATAAGTGCCAAACCAGGGATGAATTTCTGGTTTCCCATCCAATTGCCCTAGTTGTACTTGGATTGGGTTAGGGAGGAACTCTGCTTCACATTGATGGGGAGCCTGTTCCACAGATAAGGTAGTCTCTGGGATACATATCTATCTCTCCAGCAGGTCCTGTTTATATCACAGCAAGGTATACATCTTTAGAATGGGTAATTCTGGTGCTGTTTGTTTTGTGGATATGCAGGAGGTCCATCAGAGTGGGGTCTGACAATGCCCTTTATGCCAGGCATAGATCTCCCTTGAAAAACCTGTAGGAGATAGAATACAGGGATAGGGCCTTGAGGCAGTCTGCAGAGGACATTTTACTTATGCCTTGTATTCTTTTAGTGAGGAACCTCTCTGGATGTTCCATTTGTTGGATATGCCTGGTTAGGTACATAGCAACGGGGCCATTGTACTCAATGATAGGTCTGAAGAATGCCAAATACAGTGGAACAATGACTTCCTTGGACTTAGATGCCATACCGTTGTTTATAAGATGCAGAACATAGAATGATTTCCTACTACTCTAGATGGTCAAAGGCTAGATTACTATGTGTGTCCCTAAGTCCCTGACTACTGGATCAGCTCTAAGGGGTGTGTTGTCATATGATAGTTACCAGGGATGGATGACTTCCCAAAGGATACTATTATGCATTTCTTGGCATTTAGTTTTAGTCCATGGCTCTAACACCAGCTGTTTGTCTGTGTCAGCCCCTCTGGGAGAACATTTGTGTCATTGTGAGATTCTATGACAGCTCCTAATTTGCAATCATCTGCAAATTTAGTCAGCTAGAAACCACTGACATTGGCCTTGATTTCGGAGAAGAAAATGCCAAAACGGAGCAGTCCAAGGACTGATCCCTGAGGAACTCCACTTGTGACTGGCCTCTTTGTAGAGGTGGAGTCCCCAATTCTAACTTCCTGGGCCCTGTCTGTGAGCCAATTAGCTGTCTACTGGGTGACATACAGGTTTGTACCTAACCTCTTGAGTTTGCCAACAATGCCCATGGTATTGTGTCAAATGCTTTGACCAGGTCAAGTAGGCAGTGTGAATGATTTTGCCTCCATCCATTGCTTTAATGACCATCTCAAAGAAGTCCACCAGTCTGAGTAGGCATGATCTGCCATTGACAAAACCAAACTGAGTTGGAGCCAGTGTTTGGATGTTTACTACATCTCTGCTGATCATCTGCATGATAATTCTTTCCATGGCTTTACATATAAGACTAGTGAGACTTATGGGTCTGTAGTTTTCAGGGTCTGAAGATGGCCAACCGTTGTGCAGAGGGATGACTGCTGCCTTTCTCCATTCATGAGGCATGAAGCCTGTCTGTAGGCTAAAGCTAAATAGTAATTCCAGAGATCCTGATAGGTCATGTTTCATGATATTTAGAAGGCATCCTAAGATATTGTCTAGGCCCATTGATACAGTATTCTTGGTCTTAGAGAGAGCATTAAGGACCTGTTCCCTACTTATAGTAGAATATTTATATTTGCTGATATTTCCTGAGGGAAGGTTGAGGTGGAGAGATGGGTAAAGTTGGAGATTAATTTATCAGCCAGGAGGTTTGCTATATCGTCTGGCTTAGTATAGGTGGCTCCATTTAGATTGAGCTCTGCACACAACTGGGCATTGCCTTTGAGGTTGCAGACACAGCTAAAGAATGCTTTGTGGTTGGCCTTGGCCTGGGAGGCCAAATTACCTCAAATTTGGCTTTGGTAGACTTTGTTTGTCCTCTGAGTTGTTTGTTTAGTTTGACTAGAGTGCTTTTATCCTGCTGGGTGCTGCACCTCCTAATTGTTGCCATGATTATCTTCCTCCTGTTATACACTCTATTGATTTTGTGATTCCAACAGGGTGGCTTGTTTTTTGAGTTAGTTCTGTACTTCTTCCTGGTGGATACAGCTGACTATGCAGCTATTAACATGCTTGTACAGGGTATCTGTGAACAGTTCTGCATAGGCAGCAGTGTTCTCCGGGTTTATGGGGGCTTGAAATTTTGCCAACTTTTTGCTTAATAGCAGGAGGTCAGCCTTAGAATAGTTTCTGAATATTCCAGATTTAGCTGGGGGTCCAGGTTTTATTTTTACTTCAAAAGAGACAATTTTGTGGTCTGACCTTACCAAGGGAAGGCATTACAGTAGGGGGTATGCATCAGTCTCTCATATTAGTGAGGACCAAATCCAGTATGGTTGCAACCCTGGTTGGTGTATTGACTTTCTGGTCCAGAGAGTTTGTGTTTACAAAATCCAGGAATCTCTGTGCATGTAGGTTTGTTGTCATATAGGATTCCCAGTTAATAGCGGGGTATTTAAAGTCACCCATGAATATGGTATTGGGTTGGATGATTAGTGTTTCTAATAAGTTTAAATACATCTTTATTACCCTATTGACCACTGTAATCCATACATCCAACTCCTCATCTTGTTTAAAATTAAATTAAACTGAACAAACATAGCTGAACACATTGGTGCAAAGGGATACAGAGTAATATGGATGAATGCAATCAAATCCAAAGATATTGCTATAAGCATTTTACTTCCATTTAGCTTTCTTTGTATATGTTGCCTAATTATAGACATTACGCAAAAGTGGAGGTGGAAGAATAATGATACAGGAGAGAGAAAATACATTGGCAGGGTGACTTGGGTTGGGGATGAATTACATTATCACTGAGGAAGGATAATGGTGGCTCACATGTAGCCAACAAGTATTCCTAAACTATTACTCAAATGTGTAGAAAGATTTTTGAATAATTTCAAGGATGCTAATCCAACTATTAGATAAGTGTTACTAAGTGTTTTTGGTTCACTCAGTAACACTTATAGGTTCATAGGTTCATAGGTAGGTACTAGGCTATCTGCCCTAGGGCATTTATAAGCTTAGCCAGAATTTGTTGGCTTTCACCTCCCTTTTAGACTAGATTCCTGCGCCTCTGTCCAGCAGGGCCATAGAAGTGATCCCAGGAGCAAATTTAAGATTACCCATGCACTCGTCAAAATTTCTCTTGAAGAGGGTCAGGAAAGGGCTCTGCCTAATATGGACTGGGATTCTATTCCAGAGTGCGGGAAGCCTTTGGGATATGAATCTATCCATCTAGCATGTCCTATTTATTGTTGTGTTATGGTTTAAATCCCTGGAGCATGTAGCTCTAGTGGATTTGGTTTTCTTGAGGTGGAGCATGTCGAACAATTCCGGGTTGGATATGGCCTTGTATGTCAGGCAGAGATCACCTCTGAGTAGGCGGTAAGCAACTGAGTAGAGCTGGAGTTTCTTTAGTCGAGCTGCATAGGGCAACTGTTTGAGGCACACGATCCTCTTGGTGAGGTATTTTTGAGGTCTCTCCAGCTGTTGCAGGTGTTTGGTAAGGTACATCCCAAATGGGGCATTGTACTCAATTATGGGCCTGATAAGTGATGAGTAGAGGGGCACAATGACCTCTCTTGCTCTAGATGTGAACCCTTTTGTGATTAGGTTGGCTATATAGAAGGTCTTTCTAACCACTTTGGCAATGTGATTGTCAAAGGAGAGGTTACTATCTACTTGGGTCCCCAGATCCCTGATTACTTCTTCCGTAATTAGTGGATTTCCTCCTATATGGTAGTTTGTGGGCTCTTTGTTTTTCCCAAAGGGGATGACTATACATTTTTTTGCATTTAGCTTGAGGCCATGGTTCTGACACCAGGTATCAGTCTCTGTAAGGCCTTTCTGGAGGATGCTTGTGTCAGCTGGAGAGTCAATTATGGCTCCCAGTTTGCAGTCATCTGCGAACATGGTCAGCCACAGTCCACCCATGTTTGCCTGTACCTCAGAGAAGTAAATACTGAACAAGAGTGGTCCCAGGACTGATCCCTGTCGGATGCCACTTGTGACTGGTTTAGAGTCGGACATGGCACCCGCAACTCTGACCATGTGAGTTCTATCCCTGAGCCAGTTTGCAACCAGTCTTGTGACATATGGGTTGATTTTTAAGCTACAAACAAATGAAAACAGATCGCAGCAGTCCACAGTAACCAAACAGTCCACGGTAAAAACCTCCAAAATAACACCCTGTACTCGGGCAAGCTTGCCTGAGTACAGGGTGTTATTTTGGAGGTTTTTACCGTGGACTGTTTGGTTACTGTGGACTGCTGCGATCTGTTTTCATTTGTTTGTAGTTTCGTGTGCCACTTTTTCAGTTTGATTTTTAAGCTGGTAAGCTTATTTATGATACATGAGTGGGGTATTGTGTCGAAGGCCTTAGCGAGGTCTAGGTAGGCTGTGTGGACTACCTTTCCCTCATCTAAGGCTTTGGTGACTGTTTCGAAGAAATCAACTAGGTTTAAGAGGCAAGATCTGCCCTTAACAAAGCCGAATTGGGTAGGTCCAATGTTTGGAGGTTCCCAATGTCTTTGTTAATGAGATCCCTGATGATGCACTCCATAGCCTTGCAGACCAGGCTAGTCAGGCTTATAAGGCAATAGTTCCCGGGATCCATTGTGGTGCCACCTTTGTAGAGCGGGATCACTGTTGCTGTACACCATTCTTTGGGTACATAACGTGTGGTAAGGCTGAGTTGGAACAGTGAATTCATGTGAGGGTTTAGTTCGTTTTGGAGCTCGTGTAAGACGCAGCCTGGGATACCATCTGGTCCCATTGATACTATGTTTTTTACTTTGGAGAGGGCTGCTTTCACCTGTGTGCCTGTGATGTCTGGGTGACTGCATTCTTTTGGGATAGAAACAGGCCCTTTTGAGGGGGAAGGTGGGGTGAAGTTTGCACTGAACCGGTCCACCAGGATGTTGGCAATGTCTGTGGGTTCAGTGTATTTTGTGCCTTTATGCACCAGCTCAGAGCAGATCTGAGAGCTGCCACCCAGATTTTTGACGTAGCTAAAGAATGCCTTGTGATTATCTTTAGAGTCTTTGGCAATCTTTCTTTCAAAGCTGGCCTTTGATGATTTTATGAGGGATCGAAGTTTCTTACTGGTCAACTCAAAAGCAAACAGAATGAGGCTCGCCACTGCACGAAATCCACCAAGAACAATTTATTGACTGCAGTAACCAAAGTAAGCGCTTTCACATTTTACACTTCATCAGACTTGTACAACTATTAGTGTCTCTGATCACACTTAAATAATGCACCTTCTACTCAATTAATCAATCACATCATAAAACCATTTCCTTTCTAGAAGCAACAGTCACATATTCACAACATCAAAAACATGTACATCCATGCATATATAAAAGCATAAATCAAAACCTAAATACTGTCATATATTAAAAATATGCATATATAAAAATGTATAAAAGAATGTCAGCATATAACTATACATTGTATATGTATCAAAATCCACATAAAAAACACATATATACATATAAAAATATAATACTAATGGGCATAGGGGCGTGCTGCTAAGAATGGTTTCAAAGTTACTCTTTCATTTAAACCATGTCCCCTATAGCTTTGTAGTCTTATTTTCCATCTGTTTTCACGTTCTTCAGTGTAATTCTTTATATCACCCAATCTATTTGTTAACCCAATCAATTCTAAAACACTAAATTTGAACTTATGTGTCATACCTTTATCTAGGACATGCCGGGCTAGGGCACTATTTTCATCTTCTCTGTTTATTGCATAAATATGTTTTAGAATTGATTGGGGTAACAAATAGATTGGGTGATATAAATAATTACACCGAAGAATGAACAAATTGAATCTAACCTCTGAAACGGGTTATGTTAGTGAACATGAAATCAGCACACATATCTATAACCTATCTAACCTATTAAATTAAAATTGAACAATTAAGTACAAAGTTGGGAAACAAACTTGTTAACCAACAAAGCATTGGACCATAAGTAGAAACTAGATAAAAACATTCATCTTAATAAACTTTTAAGTTTTAAAATGCTGCTGATAGAGCAGCATTCATTCAATCCAGGCAGATTATAAGCATTCAATCTAACCTGCCAAACTAACTCCAATTCTTCCAAATTCAAGGGTGCTGGACCACCCCTAACATCCTGACAAATCTGATCAATCACCAAAAATTTAAAACTATGATCAGAGTAAGATGAGATATGCTTAGCTAAAGCGTTTTCAAGTTTATTTTTTCTAATAGCATAAATATGCTCATATAGCCGGCCAGGGAGTCGCCTCTACGTTTTTCCAATATAGAAAGCCGAACAATCCTGGCCCTGGGCTAAATAGACTATCATCTTAGAATTACAATTCACTCTACATACTGCTGGCCATGCACCTTAAACCTATTAGATTCTATAATATATTGACAGTAATTGCAAGATTGACATTTATACATGCCAACAGTTCTAACACGCCCAGGTTGACGTTGTTCAAAAAAAGCTTTAAGAATTTTAGCTTTCTTGTAAATTTGAAGGTGGTTTTAAGCAGTCAATGTCTTTTTAAATATGTATGACTGATTTTTTTGCTTAATTGAGCTGCTAATTGAATTAGTATTTATAGTATCAGTGTAAGAAGTTTTGATTGTCTGAAGAAGTTTGTGCACTGTACCAAACGAAAAGCGCTTAACAACATTAAAGGAATTTTATTTACTCCTGTCTGGGTGCTGCGTTGCTTACTCTATTTCCTTCTTTCAGTTTTGAGAACATTACACACACAGACAAGATCTGAATAAATTATGACATACCACAGATAAAAGACAAGACTTGCTCACACCATTGTATATTAGGCACTAAACAAGATCTGCATACATCATGATATACAATATACAAAATACAAGACTTGCTCACACTGTGATACATTACAGACACAAAGTCTGCACATGTCATGATATATCACAGACAAAAGACAAGGCTTGCTCATACCATGGTATATTAAAAACACAGACAAGATCTGCATATATCATGATATACCACAGACACAAGATGAGGTTTTCTCACACCATGGCATATTACAGACACAACCAAAATCTGCAAATCTCATGATATATCACAGACAAAAGACAAAACTTGCTCAGACCATGGTATATTACAAACACAATCAAGATCTACATACATCATGATATATCACAGACAAAAGACCAGACTTTCTCACAGCAATGTATATTAGAGACAGAAACAAGATCTGCACATGTCATGGCTATCATAGACAAAAGACAAAATGTGCATACACCATGGTATATTACAGATACAGACAAGAACTGCACATGTTGTAGGTGATTATTAGGCTAATGACCTAGAGTTTTTTAAAGCCTAGCCATGTTTTCCAAGGGTGAGAACCAAGCTTTGAGTCTGTAAGGTAAACACCGCAACTATTATATCAAGACTCACGATGGTAGGCAGTGAGTCTGTAGACTATTACACATCTAGCCAATGAGCAGACAGTGACCACAGGTGAGACCTAAACCCTGTATCTTATTTAAGCAAGGTAAACACTGTAGCCATTTTGTTGCAGAGAAACAGACAAAAGAAAAGATTTGCCCACACGATAGGTATATTACAGACACAAACAAGATCTGCATACATCAGGATATACCAAAGACAAAAGACAAGATTTGATCACACCATGGTATATTACAGACACAAACTAGATTTGCACACATCATGATATACCACAGATAAAAGACAAGGCTTGCTCATACCATTGTTTATGACAGACACAGACAAGTTCTGCACGTCATGATATACCACAGACAAAAGGCAAGACTTGCTCACACCATGGTATATTACAGACACAAACAAGATTTGTACACATCATAATATGCAATAGACAAAAGGACAAGACTTGCTCATACCTTGCTATATTACAGATGCAAACAAGATCTGCACATGTCATGATATATCATAGACAAAAAAAACAAGACTTGCTCACCCCCTGGTAAATTGCAGACACAAACAAGACATATTATATATTACAAGATGCAGATGCACACCATAATAGATCATAGCCAAAAGACAAAACTTGCTCACACCATGGTAAATTGCAGACACAAACAAGATCTGCACACATCATAATAAAACATAAACAAAAGACAAGACTATCTCACACTATGGTATATTACATATACAAAAATATATTACAGACATAAACAAGGTATGCACACATTGTAATATATCGTATACAAGAAAAAGACTTGCTTACACTATGGTGTGTTACAAACACAAACAAGAGCTGTGCGCATCATAATATCTCATAGACAAAAGACAAGACTTGCTCACACCATGGCATATTACAGACACAGACAAGATATATTACAGACATAAAAAGATATGGGCACAATGTGATATATTATAGACAAAAGAAAAGGCTTGCTACACAATGGTATATTACAGGTGCAAACAAGATCTGCATACTTCATAGGTGATTACTAGGTTAATGACCTCAGGGGAGGCTTTTTTTTTTCACCTAGCCATGCATCCCGATGGTTAGAATTAAACCCTGTGCCTCGTGTCTGCACAAAAAACACCTTAATCATTATTCCAACCTCCAACATATTTAGCAGTCAGTCTGCAGACTATTATATGCTTAGCCAATAACCACATAGTGACCAAAAGTGAGAATCAAACCCTGTACCTTATGTCTGCAATGTAAATGTGTAACTATTTTGTCATAGACAAAAGACAAGACTTGCTCACATTATGGTATATTAAAGGCACAAACAAGATCTGCAAATGTCATGATATAACATGGAGGAAAGGCAAGACTTGTTCACACCATAGTATATTACAGACACAAACAAGATTTGTACACATCATGATATATCATAGACAAAAAACAAGACTTGCTCACACTGTGGTATATTATAAACATAAACAACATCTGCATACATCATGATATATATAGCAGGAAAGGCTTACAGCAAGTTTACTCTGAACAGGCAGCACTAAAAGCAATTTGCAGGGACTAACTACTGTCTGGATCACCGAAAGTAATTCTTGAAAGAGAGAGTTGTGGCCTGATGCAATGGACTACTGCAATATGTGATAGAGAAGGAATCCACAGAGGCTGGCAAGCAACTAGTCTTGAGCAATATCCTGCTATGAACATGAATGATGCCACAGTATAAACAAAACATGATTAACTTCATTGGCATCATTTCGGGGACTCAAAAGGTCAAATATATGTCTGTTTGGAGGAAGATAGATAAGAGTTCTTACCTACTTCATTAGGGATGGACTTTACTTCTCTCCTCATGGATTCTGTATATTGGCAAATACATTTTCTACTCCCTCTTGCGCATTTTTTAAGGTCAGACACCTACACCTAACAACTTATCAGAATTATATCAGGTCTACATTAATAAGTTACAACTTAATGATAGAAGCCTAACAAAAGGTTTCTTGCCACTGAAACCTTCCTAAGCCTTAAAATAAAGGCATCTATATAATAACATAAATTTTTCTACAGTGAAGCAATAACATTCCTTCTGTACTGGGTTTTAATAACTACTAATTGTTTACATTTTCTACAGAGGGTGAAGTTATGGCTGTATCAGCATTTATTCAAAAAGTCATTACTTCACATTTAATCCAGCAAAGACAGTGATTTATAACTCCTCCATATCACAGTAACTGCAAGAAAGTCCACCTTCAATTTGAGGGCAGATTATTAAATCCCACTGATGACGTATGCAGCACATGAAACCTACTTCAACAAACTGGAACTCCTAACTAATAAACCTGATACAACTCTTTTGAGTAATATCTGCTATCTGTCTATAAACTGGCTAGCAAACAGAAATAAAAAAATATGCACAGCAGCTCTTAGATATCATAAACTCTAACTCAATATCAGTAAGTACCCTCCCCAAATAAGGGCTTAAATCTCCTTTATCTGGTTGTTATGAGTATGGCACGATTATGAACCACATCTGTAGCTGTCCTTTCCTTGGCCATATATGACAATCATGTGCTAATATTCTTCATAAAAACCTAGACTAAGATACCATAAAATTAAACTCTCTTGGCCAAGATGGCAAACTGCTAACAGCACAAAGTCTTAGCTCTGCTTTATTTTCTTTTTTTCTGACAGGATTTTATTATACAAACATAAAAGTGACTGAATCCCAGGCTGGAAAAAATGAAAAAGTGCACAAAATGGTGAATAAAATCTTCTATTAGTGCTTTCCGGTACCTCAGCTCAACAGCCTTTTGAAGGAATACTTTTTATACCAAAATGCAACAACTTTAAACACACATTAATGAGGCTAAATTAACAAATTATCATTCAATTACAAATGTGTTAAGCAATGAAACATTGCTCATTAACCTTTCCCAACATTCACATCCAACTTTCAATATATTAAAAGTGAAGTTGCAAAAGCAATTGAATGAATAGGTAATAGATGTAAAATAACACACCCAGAATATGTGACGTATGGGAACATACATATGTATATAAAACACATGTCAACGGTGAATTAAAATTCATTATTAATTATGGCACATTATCCCCTAGAGGTTTAAATCAGAAATGTAATATTATTGTCTGTTAGTTAATTATCAACATTTTGTACATCAGAATACAATATTAAATATCCTGACAGTCTTTAAGTTAAAAAGGGCATTTTAGTGAATGTTTCTAGGTGAGTTTTTTTCTGATATTTTAAGAGTTCTGAGGGCTTGTGTTAAGAATAGTATTTAGCCTTACTAACATGTGATTGTGTCGTTCTTTACTATAGATGTCCTTTTTCATATTTAAAGGAAATTACTTATGGTCATAAGGTCACAAATTTTCATTACAGTATTTTATTATAGAGTCATCTATTATGGAATGTTATTCAATGTACATGATGTGTTTTATATAC
Source organism: Protopterus annectens (assembly GCF_019279795.1). Taxonomy (NCBI): domain Eukaryota; kingdom Metazoa; phylum Chordata; order Ceratodontiformes; family Protopteridae; genus Protopterus; species Protopterus annectens. Next base: position 163,675,223 of record NC_056733.1, read on the forward strand.
ATATATGCATAGTAAGCAGTGAATGACATGTACCACACATAACATCTGGCAGTGTATTAAAATATCTGAAAGTTTGGTGAAATATAGATTAACTTAAGTAAATGGTGCTACATTGCAATTCTATATACACAAGGACATCAACATGCAAAACCACACTCAAATTGAAACACATATTTACACAGACCACACTTGTCTATTCATAAGTAAAGGATCTACAGATGTACTTACATCAAGGTATAACCAACTGCCTACAAAGACTAAATATCCTCATAATCTTTGGGTATACTTTCAGTGTACAGTTGTCCCAATGCTTTCCTTGAAATGCAATTGTGAAATTAACACCTGATGTGATGCCCAAAGGAGCTGTGCAATGCAACAAAACAGTGAGGCTAAACACTGGGAACACTTAATTACTAAAATGCTAATGAAAACAAGCATGGAGTAAGCTAGCATATCTTATATGGGATAACATATGGTTCACACCTCTGCACACTGGTTACTATAAAAGTGTTTTTTTACACAAAATTATTTTTATAGATGTTTGACTGGAAACTATTAATAGTGGTTATAAACTTGCCCTGAAAAAAATATATTAATTTGCATATAACAGAATTTATATACATTACTGTACTAATATTTTAATATAAGCTGTTGTCTTCTGTGCTATATGAAACAGTTTAGAGGAGAAGATTTTTAAAACACCTCAATCTGCACAACATCTGTTGCCTTAATTACTCAGAATTACTTCAATAATCATTGGGAAATAATATTAATGAGCAGACCTAACTCTTTGAAATGTTTTGCATTTGTTAGTGAAATATGTAAATAAACTGACTTTTAAATCATTATAAGCGTTTTTCATCTCCCATTGGTAAGAAGAATACAAATCTTTGATCAGCACATTTCAGAATATGGTAATAAAAACTACTATAAGCAATTTTTAAGTACATGATAGTTAAAAGAATACTTCCTATACAAATGTTGGATGTTAAATGTATATTCCAAGTACTAGAGGTATTGATAGCAATGTACACACATTCATAATACAAATAAACATTCAGTTAAAAATACTCACTCATTTGTATATATATATATATTGTATATTTACTCTCATGCATAAATACATAGAACATATTCATTCTCTTCATCCTCCAAGAGGCTCTCACCCAAACAAATGACTGGTGCCAGAAACATGGCCTCAAACTGAATGCCAGAAAATGCATCTTCATCCCTTTTAGGGAGAATGACATCCATACAAATTATCACATTGATAATAAGGCACTAAACATGCAATCAGTTGTGAGGGACTTGGGCACCCAGGTTGATAGCAAACTGACTTTTGACCACCATATTGCCTCTGTTGTGTGGAAAGCTTTCTACATGGCCCAAATAACCCAAAATACTGGCACCTTATAGAAATACAAAGTCCTTTATTGTCAAAAGTATTAACGCTGAACTTAATACAAATAGCGTTTTAATCAAAGTATCCCTCAGACTTCTTCAGACCCAATGATTAAACAAAACTCCTCCTTATATACCAAAATGTTAACTTAATTGATGAAGCCTGATAAAACAATTAAAGGCACAACTTCCACAATATTGCAAATCTCTTAATACTGTAACATTTCCTTAAAAAATATAAAAAAAATGTAACAACCCTTATGAAAAACATGTAAAACTGACATGAACATTCTTTTAAACAGTATATACATGAAAAAATATATTTAAAAATGTATATGTATGTATATGACTGTAAACTTTCTTTAGTAATACTAAAAATTAAACCTTGGCCGATGTAAGCTTCAGTAGAGGTAATATGGAAATATGGTCGTTGAGCCCGGGAGGTCTATTTACTTCCAATGTAACCTGCCAAAAAGTCTCCCTGAATTCTAACTTTGTCTACCATGGCCCACCTCTTATTTTCTATGGAACTGTTTCAATAACAAAGAAAGAAAAATTGGCATTAACACAATCCAATGTGTGTCTGTAAAGAGCATTCCTATTGTTTCTTTTCTTCACATCATTCAGGTGCTCATATATTCTACTTTTCAGATGCCTTTCCGTTTTTGTAATGTAAAAGGCATCACATGATCCACATTACTAGGTAAACCAGAATTGTTTTATCAGGCTTCATCAATTAATTAATGAGATGGTATATAAGTAGGAGCTGTTTTTTGTTTTTTGTTTAATCATTGTATCTGAAGAAGTCTGAGGGATACGTGGATGAAAACTCTATTTGTATTAAGTTCAGCGTTAATACATTTGACAATAAAGGACTTTGTATTTCTATGAGGTGCTCTTCCTTGGTCTAGTATTTTGAGTTTTTCTGGACCTGCTCCTTCTTGTTGTTTCTACATGGCCCACCTTATTAGTAAGGGTATCTCATCCAGGGACAAGGTGGTCATAACATCCTTGTATTCTTCCCTTATAAGACCCATTATTAAGTAGAATGCCCCTTTCTGCATGCACCTCACAAAGCACATGCAGCAGCTGGAGAGACAAAAGAGGTTCCTCACCTGGAGAATGTAGGGCCTCAAACATCTACCCTATACAGATAGACTAAAAGCCCTGTCCTTCTACTCAGTCTCCTACAGACTCCTCAGTGATGACCTCTGTTTAGCATACAAAGCAATCTCAGACCCCACCCTGATGGGACTGCTGCATATCTGCAAGTCAAGCTCCACTCGAGTAACCCACACTCGTGACCTCACCTGGTCTGTGACATCAATAGGACTTGTTGGCAGGACAGAGTTGTGTACCAGGGACCCCCATTTTGTGAAATAGACTCTCTCTCCATGTAAAGCAGAGTACCTCATTAAAACTTTTTAAGTGCAACCTAGATAACTGGATGGGGAACAGAAAATACACCCCTGGCATTCAACCTGTGTCCCTGCTTGACAGTGGCATAGGGTGCTGACTTGTTGAAACATGGGCTAAATTCTTTTCTAGGCTTGTATGCGCCTCAGGGCCAGTAGCCTAGCAACGTTCTATGATCCTATGATCCTATGATCCTCTTAACTGTTAATATACATATCAAGCATCTAATCATAATTTATAAACACACACACAGTTATATCTTTGCACATCCATGTAAATATATTATGCATATATAAGCACATTCAATATACACAAATATGTATTTTTAAATTGTAGTGCCTTTAATTATATTTCCATATTCTATTACTTTCACCCTTTCACCCATGTTATTCAATGAGTTTTAAAAGTTTTATGATACATTATCTTGATATGTATTGGTGTTACAATGTATACAGATTAAAGTGTTATAGGTGTTGCCAGTTTTATTTATTTTCTCCATATAAATGCTTGAATACTAGGCTATTTATAATATTTTCTATAGTAGGATTAATTAGAAGAAATGACTATATAAAATGCCTTGATCGAATAGGTAAATTTGAATGCATTATTTCTGGGATATGTTTGATATATTCGTAAATACATAATATTCTTTATTATTAACATTTCCAACTTTATATTTCTATGATCTTAAATATTAATATTTCTCAAATTACTACTTTATATTGTTTTTCCTTTTAACAAGACTTGAGTGTGCTGTAAAAATTAAGAAGCAGTAGCAACTGTTTAGCTTGGTGACATTGGGATGGGTTGGTTGGTGTATGATTTGTATGATTAGATCATCAAATCAGGAAATTTTCATCACATGATGGAAGGTTTGACTGTATATAAGTTTGATTTTTTTTTGTATCTGTCCATAACAAAAATTATTAGTATTATTAGTATTTGGCTATTATATTTTAAGCTAAATCATCTTAAATCATGTCTTTATATGTTATTATGAATGTCAACATATAATTGATGTCACTATATAATTGTCTCTCATTAAAATCAATGGACTTAATAATCCATTGAAGAAGAGTAGCTTAAACAAATATTTAAACCTGCATAAAGCTCACATAATTTTCTTATAAGAAACACATTTGTTATCTGAAGATGTAGAGAGATTGAAGATTATTCAACTTTTGTGAGCTCTCATTTTAAATCAAAAAGGATAGCATTCTTATTCTTTTGAGAAATTCCTTACCTATACTTAAAATATTAAATACCTATTCAGATAAAATGGCATGATCCCTAAAAAAACAAAAATGCTACTATTCACACCTACCCGTAGGGCCACCCCACTAAACTTTACTGTTACATCTAGCAATGGAACTATAATATCTCCTGATCCTACCACTAAACTACTTGGGGTACTAATAGATAATAACCTCACCTTTGAGCCTCATATTAACAACACCATAAAAACAATAAACAAAAATTAGGTTTCCTCTACAGAATCAAACCATTTTTGACTCCACTAGCCAAGACCACTATCACCCATACCCACTTATTCTTAACCCTATAATATGCATCCCCTATCTACACTAAACTAGGTAAAAGCAATCTGAACAAACTGGTTATTTCCTACAACAATATTGCCAAATTTGCAACTGGGTCACCCTATAGAACCCATCATTGTAACAATCTTAAGCAACTAGATTTGTTAGAATTGTCAAATCTAATACTTTTGAATCAACTAATAGTTGCCCATAAGATATTTTATCAACTAGCAAATACACCCATACTCACTAACCTTTTCACTCCCTATAACAATCTTAAGACCTTACACTCATCAAACAAACTATTAGTACAAATACCTAAGACCAATAATGCAGCTGGTGACTCGTTCTCTACTACAGTCGGTAAAATCTGGATTACCCTCCCCAATCACCTAACCTCCCTAACCTCAGTTGCCCTATTTAAAAGCAAACTGAAACCTTACCTTAAATCACATTGGTTATGCCCCTGTGCTAACCCAGACTAACTTCCTACATCGACTCTGGACACTAATCTTCCTACCTATATAAGCTTGTTTACTTAACCACTAACAATATTTATGTGTGTATTTTAAGTTCTAGAGTGTAACTGATCATACTTTGTATGCATATCCATAGCTGGTATGCACTATGATTATTTGTATTTTTTTCCTGATTAGATATTATATGTAACGATATGTTATTTGTTTTATTTATTTATTTCCAGTTTGATAACCGGGGAGGTCCACTGGGCCCAGAGGGCCCATTTTCAGTAGAGGCCCGGGCAGAAAAGCTCCGTATTACATACAATTAAAACAAGCATAGAGTTTTACATTTAGGCCTGGAGAGAAAAGCTCCTTATTACATACAATTAAAACAAACATAAATTTGTGCAAATATATATACAATTATAAAATGTTTTAGAAAGCAAATGTAAAATTATATATGGAGTTGTATCAAATTGAAAAGGTGCACAAAGAAAGGAAGAAAAGGGAGGGACAAAAGTAACAGAGAGAAGGGAGAGAGAGCTATGTACAATATTTACATCTGACTGTTATGATTGACAAAACCTTGGATTGTACGAGTGTTTTTGTATATTTTACTCTGTCTGTGGAGCTTTTCTCCCCGGTCCAGTATATCCAGTTGGACTAGCCCGGTCAACAAATGTACAATAAAATAAAATAAATAAATAAATAAATAAATAAAATGTTGGGTTTAGCAGTAGTAGAAATTGACAAAAACCTTATATTTTGTGAATTCTTACTGGATACCTAGAATTGGAGCCAAAGGTGGTAAGAAATATTTGGATATTATAACCTTATATACAAAAGGTGAATTGATTATTGCATGTGATTTTTAACTGCATTCTTTCTAGTAAAGACACAACTACTGATAAGGTTCCTAAGCTATCCTCAGTAGTTAAATACTTAGATCACTTTATTAATTCTCAATATTTGAGAGATGCTGATGATATTAAATCAACTAACTCTCTTAACTTTACACATTATTCTTATAGGTTTGGCACCCAGGCAAACAGTGACAACTTTTTTGTTTTACTTCTAGTAGTTTATTTACTAAAATTGAAGATGTATTGCCAACTTAATGTCCTTTATCTGGCCACAATGCTACTATGTTTACATTAATGGTAAAACCAAGTAATTTGATTTAATATCAGAGAATCCCTGCTTATATAGTAAAATTAAAAGACTTTAAAGAATGTTGTCTAAAATAAATAAATCAATACAATGAAATTAATAATAATGGAGAAGTTTCAGGAAGTAATTCTCTGGGATTCTTTAAAAACTTATCTATATAGAAGAATTAAAAATTGATACATATGTAAAAAAAGAGTGGGATAATGAGATTTTGCAGTCTAATATAGATAAATTGAAAACCAATTTAAAACCTTATGACAAATTTCCAAAAGCTGAGTTGAAAATATTACATCAGCAATATGATGTACTTCATATAATATCAATAAATTTGGAAAATTTTAAATTACAAACATATTCAATAAACACAAAAAGCTTACACAGGTTGACTGTTAGATTTAAGAAAGAAAGAAATACTAATCATATTAAATAAATAATTTCCAAACAAGGTGATACAAATAAAGAAGTGACTGATTTAAAGGACATACTAGAATGCTTTAGTAAATATTATGTAAAAAACGAACAAAGATCTAAAACTGATAAGTCATTCTCTTTTAAGGAATTAAAAGATCAAATTAATAATCTTAAACCAAATAAATCCCCTGGTCCTGATGATATAATCTCAGAATTATGAAAATTATTCCTAGAGAATATTTTAAAAATCCTATTAAAAGTATTTGAACAAGTTAAACATATGTCAACCACCCCCAGAACTATTCCCTGATATTTCCTATCTTGAAACCAAATAAAGATTCTAACTTATGTTCTTCGTACCATCCTATTTCATTTTTAAATGTTGATTATAAAATATGTATTTCTATTCTTTCAAAAAAGATTGAACTTTATTATGCCAAGATTAATAAACAATGATCAGACTGGTTTTATACTACATACAAAGGTTCAGATAACATCATTAGGCTTAATACTTTAATACATCAGGCTAATAAAACAAAAAAGAACTAACTATGATAAGTCTAGACATAAATTAGGTTTTCAATTCTATTAGTTGGAATTATTTGTTCAAACCACTTAAACAATACAAAATTTCCCTAGATTTTACAAAATCTTATAACTAATATATGTAATAACTCATTCTCTTTTATTAAAATTGGCTCTTTTGTTTCTATCCATTTCAAAATATTAAAAGGTACAAAACATGGCTGGCCCTTGTCATCTCTATTATTTGCTCTGACAATTGAACCTTTCACAAACTTTATTAGATCTAATAGCAAAATTCAGAGATTCTTGAATGCTGAAAGTTATTTCTAAAAAATTTAGTTATTTACAGATGACATTTTAATAACAAGTGGTGATGTTGAAGCTTCAAGTGAAAATTTAACTAAGTCTATTAATTACTTTGAAAAGCACTAGGTTTAACATTTAACCCTAATAAAACAGAAACTTTGCTTATTAATAAAAAGTTAATTATTATTTAAGAAACTATAAGAATTTTATTTGGGACAATTCACAAATTCTTTATCTTGGAATTATAATTAAATCTACTGCAAAAGATTCAATAGCAATAAATTATAGTAATTTAACACACGTTGCTACTAAAAAAAGTATTAATTGGAACAATCTTTTTTACAATAGAAGACAGACTTACAATGATAATTCTACCAAAAATACCATCACTAATTATTCTACCTCCTAAAAATCTTTAAGAAATTAAATTCCAGTCTCTTTAATTTTGTCTGGTTCCCCAACAAACCAAGAATATCCTTTGACTGGCATGTTGAAAGTTGGCAATATGGTAGATTACATTTTCCAAATGTTGAATTATATGTCAAATCCATAATTCTCAATTTAATATCTCTATGGTTAAATTCTTCTTTCCAATCCACTTGGAAATCCATTCATGAATGAGTAATAAATAATGACAGCTATGTTGTAGAATCTTTCTCCAAGTTTGGAATTAATACATTTTACTGGATCTTGAAAGACGTGTGTCTAAATGAAAAGAAAAATATACTGCTCCTCTCCCATCACTGATTATATCCTTATAAATTTGAAAAGATTCATGAATTCATATTATATAAAGATTTATTGTTTTTATTATTCCCTATATCAAATGTTGTGGGTTGTTTGTGAACTTTTAATATGAAAAGAAATGCTAGACCTTAGAGATGCAAATCTAATCTTTTGGCATCAATTCCTAATCCAAAATAAATCACATAATACAGATTATCTTCTTGAAAGAAGTTGTTTAGAAAAAATAATTGGTTAATTATACAATCTTGTAAAAATATGTTAGTGATAAAGATCAAAATCTCCATGTATTTTCAAACAAAATATATTCCAAAGATGCTTGACTTTGAGAATAAATCATATATATCAATAATTTATAAAATGATAAGAGAAGAGTTTGGTTCCACATATTCATTATTTTGGAATTACTCAACTAAGATTAATTGAAAGGTCTTTTCTGATGAAGATAAATGCTTAATTCTTAAATCTATGGGAAAATCTACTACTCTTTACTGGAAAATATATACATGGAGATCTCTTCATAGAGCGTTTTTCACTCTATATAAAGTGGCTTTAATATATAACTATGGTAAAATTAATTGCTGGAGGTATAATGAAGTCTCTAATGCAGATTGGTTTCATAGGATATTGGATTGTAAAATAGTAACTCCTTTTTGGGTTGAATTTAGAAATTTTGCCCAAGTTTTGTGGACAGATACCTGCATAATTTCTAAATCCTTGATATTTAATGCTCTAGTTACAGATTTTGTTCATAGAGTGCAGGTGCCTCTCCTTTGGTCCATTTTAGCTATAACAAGAAAAATAGTCACAAAGAACTGGAAATGTAAAACTACTCTTTTTTCATTTAATTCATTAATTTAGCAACAAAATGCATGTAAAAAAAGAATTGTCAACTGCCAAAATGAGAACTTCAAATTTTACTCACCAGTTTAGATTTTGGTCAAAATTAAGTGGTTTACTTGATACATTTTAATGATTTAGTTTTCTATGTTTGATTTTGTAGTCTGTAAATAATTATGTTTCTGTTCTTTTTATCTTTAAATAATTTTGTACAATTTTTGTTGTAAAATTAATAAAAAGGTGTTTAAAAAAAATACTTATCTTCAGGGACTGCTCAAATACTAATTTCCTTTCACTATTTTCTGGCCTAATAAGATTTAAAAGCTCCCTACTCCATGTGGGCTCCAGAGGGAAAACAGCCATAATACCACTAATTTCTACTCCCACCTAAACTTCTGTACTGAAGCTACTGTCCTAAGTCATGATAAATCCATTACCAAGATTAGAAGTAAACCTCATTGGAGGAAATATTGCATCAACAAACTCCACAGCGATACTAAAATCTGCAAAGTGAAATGTGAATTAAATATTGCTACCATGTCCAAAAATAACCATAAGTCCTCCTTTAAATATATCAGAAATATCAAAAACAACATCCAGCACTGCACTGAGATAATATAAAATTGTTCAACCCAATCTGACATTGAAGATACAGTAAACATGCTAGTGGACAAATTTACCTCTAATTCATTATCCCCCCAGAAGATCCACTCAGAGATGTTCTCTCTGATTACTTAAGAATATCTACTAAAAATCTCAAGAGCATATCCTCTATGTCCAAGGAAGTTAATGACCTGCTAAAATCCTCCAATTTCAGGTTTACATGAGAATATAATGCCCCTTTGGCATGTAACTGTTCAAGCATATAGTTAGGCATATGGTCCAACTGGAAAAGCACATTTACTCACCAAAACCTGTATTAGTACTAGACTCTATCAAAGACAGATCACAATCAAATGGGACCCTAAGCAGGATAATTAATTGCCCCACCACCATACTAGTAATCTATTACATGTTTGTCTCTCCTTAATTATCATAAAACACTGTTCAAACATGTCAGTTTGCATACAATGTCTTTCTTTTTTAATTTCTACAATGAATATAGGGCTTTTGGATTTAATTTCAAACTATTATTTCAAATTTTACAGCAAAAATGCTAGCAAGCATTTGCTAAAAAAGCATGAGCAACAATAAACAATTCTTCCCTTGAAACTGACATGTATGCAAATCCATCTGGCAATTCATTAAACTATAAGATATGGCTCATAGTCAGACAACATAAAGAACAGCACTAATTAGAGTCTATGCGAAGGGTGCAGAAATTCAAAAGGCAAATATGCAACACATTTGCTTACAGCTTGCAACTTTTTTAGGGAAAGACTACAAGCACTGTCTGGTGAACTGCCTTATTCAGAGTCACATAGTAGACAAATGAATACTGAGGGAATTAAACTCTGCACTACAGAAGCAGCTCATAGATGTACTCATCTGGACTAAGTACCTGACAGACTGTTGTAGCCCAACACAGTACATTTCACACTAGTGGACTTGCAAAAAAAAAAATACATCCTTGACCTGGTCATTACTAACATGGGTGACCATTGCTCTATACCAATAATCAACTCCTCCCTGGTTAGATCTGACCAAGAACTAATCACCTTGGAAATCCACATCTCTCCCACAAAGGTAAACAGCATGAAAGACTTCTCCAAAGCTAACTTTGGCTCCTAAAAACTGAGGTGGCTAACTTCACAACACCCATGCAAATGGCGAATAGTTGCACAACTTCCGAATCATACAGTAATGCACTGTACGAACATGTACACAAATGCATCTATATCTCACCATACCCAGTAGAACCAAGATGCTCTCTTCAAAATAAAGGAAGCCAATCTGGTGGTCCCCTGCCATAAACAAACTTTACAACAGAAAGATGAAACTGATGCGGAATAAGGTAAAGTCCCAAGACTGGAAAAACTCCCTTATCAACCTCAACAAAAGGTTCAGATCCCTCACCAAATCCTATAAAGCTAGCTATGAAAACAGAATTGCAGCAGATAGTAAAGACAACCACAAGGCCTTCTATAGTTATGTAAAGAATCTCCACAGCAATACTCAGATTTGCTCTGAGCTACTGAACAATGGTACCTCCTACACTGAGCCAACAGATATTGCCAATATACTGGCCGACAGATTCAGTGCCAACTTTACCCCTTCCCCCCCCCAATGGACCAATCACAATACCAGTAGATTGCCAGGCACCCAGTATTACTGCTGTACAGATTAAAACAGCACTGTCCAAGGCCAAGAATACAGCTTCTATGGGACCTGACAATATCCCCAGCTGTGTTCTACATGAACTACAGAGTGACCTAGCACATCACCTGTGTGCCCTGTTCAATGACAGCCTCACCTCAGGCTTTGTCCCCACTGAATGGCGCACTGCTACAGTCATTCTCCTCCACAAGAGAGGCGTGACTACAGACCCCGGGAATTATCACCCCATTAGCCTCATGAGTCTGATATGCAAAGCTATGGAATGCATCATCATGGACCTAATAAACAAGGATATAGGGAATCTCCAAACTCTGGAGCATACACAGTCTGGTTTTGTGAAGGGTAGATAATATCTGCTCAACTTGGTCAATTTCTTTGAGTCCGTCACCAGAGCTGTGGGTGAAGACCAGGTGGTTATTATAGCCTACCTTGATCTGGCCAAGGCCTTTGATTACCAATCCCCACTCAGGAATCATAGTAAAACATACTAAATGGCAATCCCTATATATCACTAGGTGGGTTGCAAACTGGCTCATATATAGAACCCAGTGTGTGTGTAGCTAGCTGACTCCAAGTCAGACTTGAGTGAAGGTGTGAGTGGAGTCCCACAGGGTTTGGTCCTGGATCCTCTCCTGTTTGGTATCTACTTCTATAAAGTCCAGGCCAGCACAAAGGGACTCTAGCTGACAAAATTCACAGACAATTGCAAGTTGGAAGCTATTATTAACTCCCCAAATTGTGTTGACATCCTACAGAAAGGTCTCAATGAGACCAACAACTGGTGTCAGAACCATGGCCTTAAGCTCAGTGCCAAAAAATGTGTCATCATTCCCTTTGGAAAAACCCGGTTCCCTTGAATTACCACATCAATGGTAGTCCACTGAACACAGAAGGCATTATAAGAGATCTAGGAACACAGGTTGACAGCAGCCTCTCTTTTGACCACCACATTGACACTTTGTTCAGACAGTCCTTCTATGTGGCACATCTCATTACTAAGTGTTTTGCATCCAGGAAGAAAGAGGTCATTGTCTCCCTCTACTCTTCCCTCATTAGGCCAATCATGGAGTACAAGGCTCCATTTGGCATGTACCTCACTAGACACCTGCAATGACTGGAGGGACTACAAAAGAACCACACAAAGAGGATCATAGGCCTTAAACACTTGTCCTATATAGACAGACTCAAAAAACTCCAACTATTCTGTCTCATATCGCCTACTTAGAGGAGGTCTCTGCTTGACTTACAAAGCCATGTCTGATCCAGCTCTGTTAGAAATGCTACATCTAAAGAAATCCCAATCCCTCCACACCACACACTTCAGAGACCTCAACCTCATTCCCACAATCAACAGAACAAGCTGGAAGAACAAGTTCATAACCTAGAGATTGCCCATTCTATGGAATAGACTTCCCATACATGTCAAGCAGAGCACCTCACTGACCCTCTTCAAGAAAAATCTTGATGAATGGATGGGAAATAGAAAATTCACCCTATGGATCACTCCAGTGGCTCTACTCGACAGAGGCACTAGGAACCTAAGATCAGGAGGCACGATGCCAGGATAATCCTATGGGCTAGGTTTGTAAAGACTCCAGGGCCACTAGCCTAGTACACACCTATGAACCTATGAAAAGTTAATTAAATATGCATTCACAGATAAAATATTAACATTAAACTCATAGACTTCATGCTTTCCAGTTTGTTCACAGCCAAGTAATAAAAACACTGTCAACAGCCAGCAAAGCAAGGAAACCAAGAATGTGTCATATGGTAATTTTGTTTACTATAATCAGTTCCTTCCTTATAATCATAACTATTTTGGGTTGTAGGAACCAAGTATATATATATATATATATATATATATATATATATATATATATATATATATATATATGTATGTATATATATATATATATATATATATATATATATATATATATATATATATATATATATATATATATATATATATATATATATATATATATATATATACACACACACACACACACACACACACACACACACACACACACACACACACACACATATAAAAAATGGGTCTATATCAGAACATTGAAGTTTTAAAACTTCGAATGTTCTAATATCGACCCGTTTTGAGCAAATGCTAAAAATAGCAAAGCTGCAAAACACCGAATTCTTTCCTAGGAAAAGAATTTGGTTGGCTGGTTCTGTGGCTGTGCTATTTTCAGCGCTGTGGTGGAAAGTTACCGGTTGGGTTCAGGTAAGTGTGCGATTGTGTGATTGTTAGGGTTAGGGCATGGGTTAGGTGAGTTAGGGTTAGGGCGCAGGTTAGGTGAATTAGGGTTAGGGGCGAGTTAAGTGAGTTAGGGTTAGGGTGCGGGTTAGGTGAGTGTGCGATAGTGACGGACCTTAGGGTTAGGGTTTGGGTTAAGGTAAGTGGATAGATAGTAGTGTATGTATAGTTTAGTGTAGGGTTAGTTGTAGGATTATAAGTGTATGTGTGTGGATTGATGTTTTTTAGGTGTGCTTCTGTTGTATGCATGTGTTTCGGAATAGCGAATTTTTTCCCAATGAAAATATTCGCTGTTCTGAATGTTCGATATTATGTGGTTTAGATATTTTAGGTTCGATGAAATAACATTCGCTATTTTCATCTTTCGATAGCGTGATATAAATGCATAAAAAATCATGACTTGCAGACACTAGCATGGCTGTACACATCAGATATCTGTATGAGAACAAGTGAATGCTGGCAGTTCTAATTTATTTTTCATATCTCCACCTCACCTATCAAAACCTAACAATTGCAAAACCATAAAATTAAAAGTATGCCCAGATTTATCACAAATGTGCTTATACAAGGCCAGATAGACTAAACACACAGAAGTACAGTCAGCATAATGGGTATAAGTTTAAACCCAAGTTTTATGCTGACTGTACTTCTATGTGTTTAGCCTATCTGGCCCGATGTAGAATCTGCTCATGCTTTTATATAGGGAAGACTGAACACCCTTTTAAAGAGCATATAATGGAGCATTTGGATTATATATGTAGGCATGACCCCACCAGTGCCTTGTATAAGCACGTCCGTGATAAACCTGGACATACTTTCACTTTTATGGTTTTACAATTGATAGGTTTTGATAGGCAGGGTGGAGATATGAGGAATAAATTAGAACTGGCAGAGTCCAAATGGATTATTAGGCTCATTCCACATAGAGCACCAGGGCTGAATGGATGTGTACATTTAAAGTCTGTTTTAAAGGCACGCTCTCTGAAACACTAATTATGTTTTTTAATTGTTTTTTTAATTGATTCTGCTATTTAAATGTGTGCTGTTTGTTTTTTATTCTATTGGTTTAATGAAGTGCAGTTTATCTGCATGAAAGCTCTTACCACTTGTATTTTAATAAATTTATGCCTTTTAGCCATGTTTGGCTGCCTTGTTCTTTTTCACTTATTTATATTTGCTTTTGGTACAAGGCAGCCTTTATCCGCTTGGTTGGCTTTTTTATTGGAATCTCTGTGGTTGTTTTTGGCTGTACAGAGTGGAGCACAGCAGAAGAATTGGATATAGAGCTTGGTTATAATCCAGCTATTGGAGTGAGCCTCAAATCGCAGGAACGTCTGTTGGATTTGTTGACAACTTTTGGTACTCCTTTACTGGAGACAGTGGTGGCTGGTGACTTCAAATTATAGGAGGGCTGCAGGAGACAGCTGAATGGGTGGGGCCAATGGGAAGGGGTGTGGTCAACTAGAAAGGGGGGGGTGGAGCTATGCTCAAAACCACAACAACTGGAACTTTAGTTAAATATGCTGCCCTGGGTGCCAAACAGTCATTACGAGAGTCCAATCAAGATGAAATGAAGTGTAGAAGAAAAAAATATTTCAATGCATTGCTACATGACAACTTACTTAATATCGAGATGGAAACAGGTTGTGAGGCATGAAAAAATAAATTATTTTTTAAATACATTACTGGAATTCCAGTCAAAATCAAGTATAAAAAAACAAGCAGCATTCAACTCAAACCACTACTCCTTGCACTGCAGTTCTAATTATAATTTATATTCAGCTTTATAAAATTACCAAGTAACATGCTGAAAGTAGCAATCTCTGTGATACCCCCACTTGTAAAAATGTTTCTTATCCAAAAAAGACCTGCTGCCTGACACAACTATCTACTTGCTTCATGGGGAAGACATGATCAAAGTAAAAAATGAACAGCAAACAAGAAACAAGCTCAGGATAAATTGCTTAAAGGATTCCTGCACAAGTTATGGACCACACATGATAGATTGGCATTCTGTTTAGTCTACGGGTAAGCCTGCAAAGATGACTGCAAGTCTCCAACAAAAGATGACTGCAATCCTTCAACAAATGTAATGAGCTTCTGAAAATACTGTAATCCTCTCCTTTTATTACAGATATTGTCATATGCATTTCAATACCCAAGGCTTATACATTATCTAGTTATGTAAATATTCTCGGCATGGCAACAACGAAAAGGCTTTCAATTCTGGTAATTCTTTAACAGTATGCTTATTAAAGCTTACTTGCATCTTACAATCTCCGCCAAGCTTACCTGATGGTCATTAAATCATTGCTACTTAAACAGAGCAACAGGGCACTGTGCCAGCATGCATTTCCTGAATAATAAGAAGCATAAATCAACAGTATAAAAATATGACAGAAAACCAGAAAATTCTGCAAAATCAAGGACAGATGAAAAGCCACGGTCATACTTGTAGTCTACCTTGGATGGGGGAATACTCTGCACACTTACACTGCATAACTGCTCCTTGCCTTCCTCGGTCACTTCCAGAGTCACTACAATGAGGAGTGGGGTGCAACAAGTATGTCACAATTTGAAATGTCTCTGGCTGACAGTGATGGCTCTGACACTCATACCTCTCAACTTCAGAGCAAGAAATCTGGACAAAGCCATAAATAGAACTACAAGTGGGACACAGGCCCAAAAATAAAGACAATTTTTAAATATTGCTCTTATTAACTTAGATAATAGAACAGTAGTAGGTCTTGCATTAGTACGAATTTTCTGAAGGGTATGAAATCTGAAACTCAAATGTCTGTCATTATTTTCTAACTTCAATCTTTAATGACTTGCCACTAATTTGCCAGAAAACCACAATTTTACAGACCAAAATGTGATGCAAAAATATAAAGTTGCCACACAATACAGCTGGGAACCTTTCAAAAAAGGGACACCTTTTTAATATTAACACTGTTAAATTGAGCAGCTAACAAAATAAGAGCATCTACATACATTTCTGAAATAAAAGTAATCTATAACTCTGATCATTACAGTTATATATAATTGTAAACCCTCCCCATTTTCTTCCAAAATTGCCATTTTGAGGAGGGATTATTAGAGGAGAGCAACATTTTGAGCCAAAATTGGGGACAATGGAGAGGTTTGGATATTCCTAATTCTACAAAGCGATTTGTATATACCTCTCAACCTCTTAATGCAGGAAATCTGAACAAAGCCAAATATATTTGGGGAACATACAAACACTACTAAAAATTGCTCTTGTATAAACTTAAGACAGTCGATAGAATAACAGGTCTTGCATTAGCATGCATTCTTCTGAAGGTTATGATGTCTGAAACTCAATGTCTATCATTTAGTGACTTCATTCCTAAATGATTTGCTAGAAAACCACAAATTTTATGAGGAACAAACCAAAAATAAGAAGCAAATATCTATTCATTCTGCAAACATATGGACAACTGAGAGGTATAGTTCAACCGGGGCTGCCTGAGTTTGCTACCCCCCCTCACAAAATCAAGGTGGAATGGAGCCTCCCCCCTGCAGCCATTCCAATGTCCTATTCCTTGGTTATTTTGCCCCATTTACCATAAACACTGTAATGTGCAAACTGCTTTACTTCTGCGATGATTTAGATTTCATTTGAAAGTTTTATTTTGCATTTTACAGCACAAACCCTAATAGATATCTGTTAAACAAAGCAATGCAATCTCACAATGAAAATAGACTTAGCATTAAAACTTCTCTGCCCTTGAATCTCACATGCATTGAAACAGCATTGAAACCCACATTCAAAGAAAATATATTTTGCCGGTGGCAGATAAAAGATTAACTCTGGGCTGTTTTCAAAATCATAGGCCCCTTGAACATGAAACATACACATGCTCTTTGATACACCTTCCTGACTGTATTACATTATATTCCTTGTACAATACAGTACAGTTGTTAGAGGGCATTTTAAATTTATTGTTTTAAACATTTTTCCAGTAAACAATGAAACAAAATGCATACACCAATGACAAAACTGCCCAAGTCAGAACATTTCCATCATAAAAAGTCTACTCAATCTTCTATAGTCCATCAGTATCAGTAAATATGCACAATCTCTGAAGTAGTAAAATCCACATTAAAGAAATATGTAACTAATAAAGAGGTTGCTGCTAGCAAACAACTTTATATGTCATTGTTTCATCTACAAATAAAGTGCCTGTTGCCCTTGAAGAATAAATTGCCTATGTTGCATGCATTAAAAAAATGATAAGCTAGTAATACCGCAATAGGGAATGGATAGCAAACTGATAACAGGTTCATAGTTACTAGGTATCTTTGCCAAAAAGGACTGCAGCATCCACCCCCTTTACAACACAGTACAGTATCAGCAATGCATCTACCTACTGTGGGAGTAGAACCCACAGCCTTCTGCATCAAAAGCAAGTATACTACCTGTTGTGCTATTAACAATGCAAGCAGACTTAGCATAAGCAGCACTAAACTTTTGTTCCCCTGCAGCTCTCAGCTCCTTGTAAAATCTACTCAACACTCAGCTGTATCTCTGAACTTTGCAGCACAAGAAATGTGGAAAAAGCCAAAATTTATGGGAGGGGGGACAAAAGGTCAAAAACCAGGGACACATTTTAAACATTGCTTGTATAATGTTGGAAAGTTGCTAGAATAAAATGCTGTGTTACCACCATACATTTCACTGCCACGTCTTGAACACAGGGGACCCTGTACAAAACAGTCAGAGCAACATACCACTATGCCAAATCAGCTGTTTTGTGAAAGAGGAAGACGGAAACTTAAATGGCTACCATTTAGTGAATTCAGTTCTCACCACAGCACAGCTGTCAACCTCTTAGCACAAAACACCTAAACAAAGCCAATAATGGGTGAATACAGCCCCCAAACATTCAGTGAATTCAGCTCTCACCATAGCTCTCAACCTATTAGCAAAAAACACCCAGACAAAGCCAGTAATGGGGGAATATAGCCCCCAAACATATTCAGTGAATTCAGTTCTTACCATAGCTCTCAACCTTAGCAGAAAACCTGGATGAAGCCAATAATGGGGGAATACAGTCCCAAAAATAGGAACAAATTTTAAATATCCATCTTATGCACTTAGAAAATTGCTAGAATAAAAGCTTTTGTGTTACCATGCACTTTCTGAAGAATATGAAGTCTGACACTCAAATGTGTGTCATTTTTAACATTTGTTAACCAGGAAAGTCTGACTTGGAACAAAAGCTAATTTTTAGCAGAGGCCCAGGGAGAAACACTCCAGGCAGACACATGTCTTTGTAAGATGGGAGGACACTAGAGGAAACAAAAACAGGGAGGGCATACAGACTCCACACAGAAGGTAAGGCACCCCAGCCAAGAATTCAACCAGAGAACATGTAGCTGTCAGGCAACAATGCTACCACTGCACCAATGCAATACTGACTTTGCAAGGACACAAAAATACAGAAACCACAGATTTTATGAGGAACAGAACAAGTATGAGGGAAAAATCTGCAACATTTTTACAAATGGTGGTGGGTAGGGAATTCAGGCTCTTGCCACCTGGGCCCAAGGTGCAGGGTTCAAGCCTTATTCCCTACCCACCACTATGTAGCACCTGGGGAATTTCACACACACACACACACACACACACACACACACACACACACACACACACACACACACACACACACACACACTACCTGAATAGATGTAGATCCCTTTGTTGCAGCATTACATCCACAGCTGTTGGAGCACCACAAGCCTGCCTGTGCACTACATCCTTCCTTATGTCTGTTGGGGCATTAAATCCACTGCAGCCTGTGAGATGTTCTTCCCCCGACAAGACTCCCAGCCTGACAACATTGCAGTCCGATCCCTTTCCAGCGACAGTCTATGCAGTTACAACTGCATAGACTTCTGGGATCTCTGCTCTTGACTGTTTCCTAATCTGGACTGCTGCTGAGACAGTCTGCGCATGCTTCAGATTGTCTCAGCAGCAGTTTGGAAATGCTGCTAGTGCGCATGTGTGAAGGTCTGCTATTTGCAATCTTTTTTTATTTTCTTTCTTTTTTACAGCTGGGGGTGCTGCAGTCCGCCAGTCCAATAGCACGGGCTGCCCCTGACTGGAGACTGTTTTTGATAACAGCACTGTGACTAATAATGAGCATGTTGATTATGAAGGACTTTCTGCAGCACTTAGAATCTTTGGAAGTAAGTCTGTTTAAATGAAAAATCTACTATGGCAGAGACTGTATATGGAGGCATGCCTTCTTTATAAAGTGGTGCTGTGAGGGCTTCATGTACTTAAAATGCCCACGCAAGGGGATACCTACCCTGACCTGATACTGAAGTGGCAGGCACTTAATATTGAGGTTAGCTTCAATTATATATGACTTCTTATTGATTTCTTTAAAAATTCTGAAATGGAACTCTCTAAAGAGTCGGAGTGGCTGCAAAGTGATATTAAGTAGACGTTTTATGTGAGGCTCTGCATCATAAGCTGGATGAGCTTTGTAATACAATCCATTTATATGAAAGCAGAGTCAGAAAGCAAAAATTGTCTAAATTGCAGAGGGGTTATAATGACTATAAGAAGAGGCACATCTTTGTCTGGCCCTGTGAAACAGTAGCTTCTTCCTCACAGTTTGCCAGGGTTGTGACTAATTATCAGAGTGGAAGGGGAGTGGCCATGGAAAAGTTAATATCTGGCTCTTCTACCTCTGCTTGTGCTGATATACCAACTTCATCATTACAGTTTGTTGGGGCCATGACTAATTCCCAAAATGAAGGGGGAGTGGTCATTGAGAAATCAACACCTGGCTCTTCTGCCTCCATTTATGGGGGAGTGAATAGTGAGACCAGAGCCAGATGCAAAGAATATTTTTTAGCACCAACTACTTCAGCTAACCCTGATTCATTTCCCGGGTTTCCAGTGACATTCAAACATATAGACATGCCCAGGAGAGGGCAGTCATGCAGTCAAGGAAGAAAGAGAAAGAACATGTCGCCTGATCAAGGCAGGAAGTTTTACCCAAAGTTGTCAGGGTGAATGCGGACACTTTAGTGGTCAATCTATCAGGCTATGGGCTTTCTGCTGTACAACTGAGACTTTTAGACAGAGGCTTATCCTTTATACTATCTGGCCCCTCCGATTTCAGTGACATTATTATGCACCTGCATTGTTTTTCAAGGAATGTTATGCTTAATAAAATGTATGGTAATGTAAGTAATAGTTTAATTAGTAGTAGTTTGTGGTACTAATGTTTACAGGAAACCATATGTTTTTCTCCTGCACTTGCTCCATCTTTGAGTCTTTTATTAAACTATGTGAAAAATACTTACTTAATGATAAAATAAGTGGTAAAAGGTTTTGTAATTTGGATGCTGAAGAAAAAAAAGTGCTGTTAGAGTTAAAAAGTAATATGAGTATACAAATGTATCATGCCGATAAAGGAGGCTCTATTATTGTTTTGGATAAAATCTACTACACTGAGAGTATGTTATCAATGTTAAATGATGTTTCTACTTATGTTAGCATTTATAAGGGTGATGTTTATTTTAATGACTAAAAGGGTTCATGATTCTTTTATATGATGCCCTAATGTGTAGGATGTTAGATTTTGAACTATATACATACTTTGTGGTAGATTTTTCCTGTTATTCCCTGTATCTATGGCCTGTCTAAGGTGTATAAAGGGCTCGATAGACCTGCTCTAAGGCCTATAGTATCAGGAAGGGGCTGGCTAATTGAGCTGTTATCTATTTTTGTGCAAGATAAGTTGGGACCAGTGGTATTTAGGATACCATCTGTGTTGAAAGATACTGAACATTTCCTGCGGGATTTGTTTGCAGTGGTTGGGGATGTTGATGTTTCCGATTTTTGGCTAGTAACCTTAGATGTTGCGACCCTATTCACTGTTATACCCAATATGGAGGGTATTGAAGCAGGTAGATTGTCCCTGCTGAAACATGATTCATATTCGAGAGATATGGTTATGTTAATTACCTATCTCTTGGAAAATGAACTTGAGAATAATGTTTTCATGTTTAATGAATGTATTTACTGGCAGAAGGTTGGTGTGCCTATGGGCATGCCATGTTTCAATAGCTATGCCAACCTTGTTATGGCTCAATAGGACGAGTAGTTTGTTCTTGGGAATAACAGGTTCAATAAATTCATTAAATTGTATCATAGGCTTGTGGATGACATCTTTCTCCTTTGGGGAGGTACATCACAGAAATTGACTCAATTTGTGGAGTACTTGAATTCTTCTACCTCTTATTCAAGATTTACACATAAAGTGGCTTTTGACAAAATAGACTTTCTGGACATTTAAATTATTAAAATGGATGATGGCTCTTTTGAGACTGCACTTTTTAGAAAAAATTGTCAAAAAACAATATATTACATTACACCAGCATGCACCCTATATTTTTGGTAATATTGTTGAGGGAGAGGTCCTTAGAATGTCTCATTTACACACCAATGATGAGACATTTCCTGGAGTAGTTCAGCATCTACAGGATGAGTTTAGAGAGAGGGGCTATGGTCACGATGAAGTGTTCATGAATATGATAGACTGTATTCATATCTGGGATGGTAGGGCTAAACCTTTCTACTTATCCAGGGTAGAGGGTAATAGTGGTCATAGAAAATGAGTGAACACTGATATGTCTGTGAAGAATAAGGTTGGTTTGACTTATACTAGTGATATGAGAAGGGTATGTGGTATTATTAGAAAGAACTGGTGCGTGCTTTTTGCTGATGATGGTATCAAAGATATAGTTGGGAAATGTCCTTCCTTTAGGTTCAAGAATAGACATAATTTAAAGAGAGAATTATGCTATAATTGGAATCAAAGTAGGTCCTGTGTTCAGTCAGTTAGGAAGGGTATCTATGCTTGTAGGGGTTACAGAGCATGTGAGTTTATATGTGAACAAAAAACATTTGTACATCCTAATAAGGGGTATAAGCTTGAACCCAGGTTTTATGCTGACTGTACTTTTGTGCATTTAGTCTATCTAGCCTGATGTAGAAGCTGTTCATGCTTCTATATAGGGAAGGCTGAACACCCTTTTAAAGAGCATATAATGGAGCATTTGGGTTATATATGTAGGCATGTCCCCACCACTGCCTTGTATAAGCACGTCAGTGATAAACCTGGGCATACATTTACTTTTATGGCTTTGCAAATGCTAGGTTTTGATAGGTGGGGTGGAGATATGAGGAATAAATTAGAATTGGCAGAGTCCAAATGGATTATTAGGCTCACTGCACATAGAGCACCAGGGCTGAATGGATGTGTACCTTTAATGACCGTTTTAAAGGCACACCCTCTGAAGCACTAATTATGTTCTTTAATTGCTTCTTTAATTGATTCTACTATTTAAATGTGTGCTGTTTGTTTTTTATTCTATTGGTCTTTTGAAGTGCAGTGTATCTCCATGAAAGCGCTTACCACTTGTATTTTAATAAATTTATGTCTTTTAGCCTTGTTTGGCTGCCTTGTTTTTTTTTTTTTTTTACTTATTTACAATTTAAACACAATTCCACTCAGACCCTCAAAGCTGAAAAAGTACAATTAAGGTATTTTAAAATAGTACTTATTTAGTGTTATGTTGTTAAAATATATGCTCTTGTTTCGTAAAATATAAAGCTGGATGTCACAGTTCCAGTCAGATAAGTGTACAGTGACAAAAATTGCTTTTTGGAATTGGACTTAAAACACACACACACACACACACACACACACACACACACACACACACACACACACACACACACACACACACACAAACACACACACACACACATACATAAACTGTTTCAATACACGTGGGCAAAGTTTGAATGGTCAAGCTTCAATTGCACAAGGTTCAAATGAGCAGAGTTCCTCCATCGGAAATCACTATCATCAAGTTGTGCCATCCGCAACATCCTTTTCAAGTGAATTTCTCCCTTCTTTAAGTTGATGTGACTGTGGAAATGGTATATATAAGTTCAAGTGGGTGGGATTGGCAAATGAAATTTGAGGATTCTTGCTGCATACATTTTCATCCAGTCATAGTGGAAACCACACACTCGCGTGTGTGCATGCAAGTGCACACACGCACACGCACACGCACACACACACACACACACACACACACACACACACACACACACACACACACACACACACACACACACACTCACTCTTTCTGTCTCTTACAAAGCCAAACACAGACTCAAAGATGCACACAACTGTGCAGACCTACTGTCAGATAAAGATGGTCACTATTGCCAAGTAATTTCAAAAATTTCAATATGTGAAATATTTCTTTGTAAATAGCTAAGGAAAGGTACTGGTATTTCAGAAACAAAGAAAGAAAGACAGCTTCCATGGTTGGAGCCTGTTGCCACTTTATTTCCCTATAATGTCCAGCAGGTTAGCCATTATTACTTATATAACTTCTAGATACGTGACAAATAAATTAATCATGAAACAAAATTGCTCCTATTCCCACAATACAATATATCTCATTTCTTCTTTTCAAAAAAATCCCCGCATATTCCAATCTGCCATTCTCCTGTTTTAAGTTTGAATTACTAAACTTCATTTACTTCTGTGGTGTTCAGTAGTTGTGATAGTTATCTACTTAACAATAATTTAGGCAGTTTCTGTAGGATTTTATAAAAAGATTGTCTCATGTGTCTTCTATCTGAGATATGGGTTACTTTATAATTCTTTTTAGTAGGGTTAGCAAATTTTTCTCATGATTAATTGGTGTAGTGATGGTTATGCTAAGATCTGTTAAACATACGTATTAGTTTAGTTACGTTGTTAATTTAATTTTAATTTGGATTGTTAGAAATTTGTCTCTTTGGCTGGTGATGTTATTTTCCAATGGAAAATTTGTGGTTAGGGTATTATTTTAGTTTGATTATTTCATTTTAAGTTTTCTTTTTATTTTAATATCAACTTATTTAATTTTTCTGAGTTAACTTGGATGTCTAGTGTTTTTCTTTTTCTGTTTTTGAAGAAGTTGTAGATGCAGCATTAAAACAATTGACATTCATTTTTCAGTTTTTTTTTTAGATTAATTCTTTTTTAACATGTGTAGTTTTGGTTTTTGTGGATTGTTTTAGATAGGTTAAGTATGCATGTATGTTTGTGCCCGTGTGTTTGTTTGTCTGTGTGTGGGTGCGTGTGTGAGTGCACAGCAGTTTTATCTATCTCTACAGTTTATGGATGTTTGCTTTTTGCTTTCACTTTTAGTGAAGAAAGTAAAAAGGATCTGCACAGTATACCAGATAACCTATTTGTAAAAAACTGCAGTCTTACACAGGGCACCTATGATAAAGCGAGATATTAAACAGATTTACAAGAAGAGTACAGAAACATTAGACAGCATGCATGTGCATCAGTCATACAATGCAGCATCTGCGGGGTCACTCAAAGATGCGCCACCGTTAAATGTACCAAATCTGAAACTGTGGACGGATAACAAGAATCATGTGGCGTAAAGTTTGCAAGTAAAATCCAAAATGACACTTTTCTTAGTGTAACAAAAAGTCACTCTAATGGGCAAGACAAAAAAAAGTTTCATAAACAACAGTATGTCTGTCTGGCACCACAGTAAAGTGAAATATAGCATTGCTAGAAAAGGTTATTCAGTGTGTTCAGAATACAGAAGTAGCCTGCAGGGAAACATGTAGAAGGTGTGCACAGCATACATTGCAACTGAGCCAGGAACTTTTAATGCAGAAAGAATGTTACAGCCAAATGTGCAGTGAAAAGATTTTAGCATAAAAGAGATGCTAGCTATTTCCCCAAATGACCAAGGAAGACTTTGGTTTTAAGCAAGTATGCTAACTCGACTGTATGACATTAAACGCGATTTAAATGCAGAAAAGGTTATCTTAAAACCTTACTGGATAACAGACTAAAAAAGAAAGGCTATACAAGTATTAGTAAACAAATCACTTTATATAAGGACAGTGAAGTAGTTGAAAAAAGCAAATCATGTCCATCTCTAAACATCTACACTGGTATGCATCATTGTATCAGGAACTCCTGTGATCAGGAGTAATTAATATTTCTCTGTAACTTGACAGCATCACACATACCAGAACGATGAAAGGCACTGGAGGTATTATCAGATGCCATGGTCTCCCTCTGATAAGGGAAATAACAGTCTGTGTAACCCCTGACAATCTATTCCAGTACAAAATGTTATCATCTGACCTATTCAGAGCTCTGGCTACTTTTCAGAGGCTGATGGATAAAATGCTGAAGCTTTACACCTAGTACGCTGTTATGTGCCTAGGTGGTGTGCTTATTCATTCATAGAACTGGGAATCTCATATACTAAAAGTGCAGACTACTTAGAAACTACAAGACAGACAGAGTTGTCAGTGAATGTTAAAAAAAGCAAATAGCGTATGACTGAAGCCAAGTATTCAAAATATGTTATATGAAGAGGGGTAGTAAGAACACAAATATATAAAAAAATAAAGGCCAATAAAAATACTGATGCCTACTCACCAGTAAAAGAAAGGCAGATGGATGCCTTTTCTTGAAGTAGCCAGGTACTATAGAAAGTTTGTACCTAATTTTAAAACTATTGCTTTTTCTTTGACAGATGTCATTAATGATGTCAGCATAAGTAGCTTTTAATTAACTGAAGTAGAGCCGTATATATAGATGGATAGATTGATATTAATGACTTTCTTATTAAACTTTGAATTGAACTTAATCACTGTACATAACATGAAACCTGAGGCAAGTAGTGTTCTCACAGAACTCTAAAGCTTGACTGAATGAAATTCAACTAAATTTAGCCAATTAATCCTGTGTCAATCAAACCACATGATTATTTGTCTGCAACAATATATGTTTGTGTATAACGTCAATACACATATGTCAATAAACAAACATTAACATGATGCCTGGTGGACAACTGTCATTAACAGGCTTTACAAGAGTAAGAAATTGCTGTCTAGGAGTAAGAGGGAGTGAGCCCTCCTAAACTGGAAACACTCCCTCTTCAGCTTAAACAAGCAAACAAGACTTCTTGTGAAGTTCCCCAAAGCAAACTACGAGTCCAAATTAGCTTCCTCAGCAAAAGACAACCAAAAAGCATTCCATAGTTACATCCATAACCTAAAAGGAAAGACCTAGATTTCTGCAGAACTGGTAGTTAATGATACCACTTATACTGAGCCTGTGGATATAGCTAACTGTTGGCCAACAGGTTCTGTAAAAACTTCACTCCTCTGTCCCTGCCACACATACCCCATGACATCCCTACCACCTGTCCCCTATCTTGTATCTCTAAAGAGCAGGTCATAAATGTCACTCTAAGGTGAAAAACACAACATCTATGAAACCTGTTACCATCCCAGGCTGCATCCTACATGGGCTAAAACATGAATTAGCAACACCATTGGATACACTTTTCAATCATAGTCTAAGCACCTTCTTCTTACCAGTTGAATGGAAAACAGCCACCGTTATTCCCATGCACAAAGATGGTGCTTCCACTGACCCCAGGAACTATAGACCTGTTAGCCAGACTAGCCTTATATGCAAGGCCATGGAGCAAATCATCATGGACCTTATAAACAAAGATATAGGTAACTCCAAACACTTAACCCTACTCAGTTTGAATTTGTCAAATGGAGAGCATGCCTGTTAAATCTGGTGGACTTCTTCAAGACAGTCACCAAGGCCCTGAATGAAGGGAAATCTGTGCATACAGCCTACCTGGACTTAGCCACGGCATTTGACACTATTCCTCACTCAGGTATCAATAACATACTCACCCAACTAGGCATTTAACCTTTTTTATCTTTAGATGGGTCACTAACTGGCTCACTGATAGAACTCATGTAGTCAAAATAGGGGAATCCACCTCCTACAGCAGACCTGTAACCAGTGGTGTTCCACAGGGATCATTCCTGGGACCTCTGCTGTTTGGAATCTATTTCTCCAAAGTACAAGCAAAAATGAAAGATCTGTGACTGACAAAGTTTGCAGATGACTGCAATCTGGGAGTCATCATAGAATCTCCAAATGATATCAACTTCCTACAAGAGGGTCTTGCACAAACAAATGATTGGTGCCAAAGTCATGGGCTTAAACTCAATGCAAAATAAATGTATTAACATTCCTTTCAGTAAAAGTGATGTTTCTGCTAACTACCACATCAACAACACCACCTTAAGTATGAATTCAGTGGTGAGAGACCCAGGGCACACAGGTTGACAGCAACCTTACCTTTGACCACCATGTCTCCACAGTTATAAGAAGGGCATTCTATATTGCTCATTTCATAAGTAATGGCATTGCCTGCAGAAAAAAAGAATGTATAACCTCCTTGCAATCTCCCTCATCAGGCCAATAATTGAGTACAACACCCCTTTTGGTATGTACCTTTCTAAGCACCTGCAGCAATTGGAGAGACCACAAAGGTTCCTCATTAGGAAAATTCAAGGTCTTCAGCAACTGTCCTATAGAGATCATCTGAAATCACTGGCACTTTATTCTGTTTCATACAGACTACTCAGAGGTGATCCCTGTCTTGCATACAAGACAATCTCTGACCCTGCATTACTGGAAATGCTGCATATCTGTAAGTTAAATGGTACACGGGTTACTTGCTCTAAAGACCTTAACCTGGTATGTGACATTAATAGAACCTGCTGGAGGGACAGATTTGTCTTCCAGAGTTTACCACACCTTTGGAACAGATTTATTTATTTATTTTTATTTTACATTTGTTGACCGGGCTAGTCTAACAGGATACATGTCCATTTTCAGTAGAGGCCCGGGGTGATAAGCTCCAAGATAGAACAATAAAATTAACACAATAACAAATAAGGAAACAAACAAAAAAAATCCTATTTACAATGCATATTACAGGTTATCACAGTAAATTTAGCAGTGCAGAATACAGGCATAACTATATATAATATAGCATGCTAGTACAATCAAGATATTCTAGAGGTAGATAGTATAATGGTTAAAAAGGAAGGACTTACAGTTAATGAGTAGAAGGGGTAGGAAGAGAAAAGTATTAAGAGACACATAAACTAGTCAGGCTTAGTACAGGGGCATAACCAGTGTGTTCTGAGGAACACTTTCAATTTGTTTTTGAAACAGGATAGTGAGGGAAGTGTGGAGAGTTCACTGGGGAGGAGATTCCAGGCTTTTCCAACAATATTAGAAAAGAGGGAGTCACCAGCCTTGTTGTTTGGTTTAGTGGTATGTACTAGAAGTCTCTGATAAGACCTTAAGGATTTCAGGTTTTTATAGGGAGTGATGAATGTGGATAGAATAGGAGTTATGGAAGGTTTCTAAAGAGTGTTGTGGGCTATAGATAGTTGATGGAATTTAATCAGATTTTGTAGTTCAAGCCATCCCAGCTGCTTTAAATTAATGCAATGGTGGGTTCTAAATGGGTTGCCTGTAGCAAATCTAGCAATGTTATTGTAGGACATTTCCAATTTGCTAAGATTATTTTTAGACAGGTTAGAAAAATGGGTGAGGCATAAAGAAGTGAAGAGATTAGATGAGTGTGTGCTATAGTGGTTTTAGCTGAAGGTAAGAGGAAGGATTTGTATCCTATAGAGAGAGCCTAGTTTTTTGTTGACAGTTTTTATAGTATTGTTAATATGGATATCAAAGTTCAGATTGTTGTCAATGGTGATACCCAATAATTGGTGGTTGGTTCAGGGGATATAATAGTTTTATTGGTAGAGTTAACTGAGAAATCAAAAGGGGGGGGACTTCATAGTAGGAGAGAAGAGGAGGAGTTTAGTCTTTTTGGGGTTTAGGAGACGGCATCTATGTGTGAACCATTGCTCAACTGTGTTAAATACTTGTTGGGTAAGAGAGAGAAGTTCAGAAGAGGAGGGGGCTGAGCATATCAGTGTGGAGTCATCTGCATATTGTATGCATGTGGTTTGGGGGATGGCAAGGTGAAGGTCATTAATAAATATGGAAAAAAGTAGAGGTCCTAGGATGGACCCTTGAGGGACACCAAGGTCGACAGGCAGGTGAGTTGAGAGAGACTTGTGCCATAGTACGACCTGTTGTCTTTTAGCAAGGTAGCACTAGAACCACTTTATAGAAGATGTATCTAGTGACAGGGATTTCAGTATTTTGATGAGAATTTGGTGATTTACCATGTCAAAAGCTTTAGACAGGTCAATAAATAGTGCTGAAGACAGCTTGTTAAGATTGCAGTTTTTGTTGATACAATCTGTGAAGGAAAGAAGGGCAGTAGTAGTGCTATGTGACAGTCTAAAACCATGTTGACAGTTGGATAGTAAGTTATTTTGTGTTAGATGGTCAAGTAATTGCCTGTGAATGCATGTCTCCATGATCTTTGCCAAAGGAGAGAGGAGGGCAATGGGGTGGTAGTTGGAGAGTTCAGTGGATTGTCCTCCTTTATGGAGGGGGATAATATGGGAAATATTCCATAAACTGGGGATATGACTTTCGGTAATAGTTCTATTGATCAGGGTAGAAATGGGATAAGCAATAGCTTTGGCGGATTGTTGTAGGAATTCAGCAGGTAGTTGGTCTGCTGAGGGTGAGCATGGTTTCAGTTTCTGTAGAAGGTTTAGGATATATGTTGTTGGGACAGGTTGAATATGAAAAGTAGGGGGTGAGGTTGATTTATAGGAAGGTAGAGTGAAGTTGTTTGGTGATAGTTGACTAGCTAGTGTTTGTATAGCATCAGTAAAAAAGGTATTAAAAGCATTAGCTGTATTCATTGTTTTTTTGTGGTCAGTGTTTTGAGGGTTTGGAGTAGTGGATTGCCCTGGATGGAGTAGTTGGTTAATGCTAGCCCAAAGTTTTTGCAGCTTGTTTTGATTAGCTTGTTGGGATTGCAGGTAGTAGTTTCTTTTATCAGATATTATAGCTTTCTTGGTTTCATTTCTTAGCTGTCTAAATGTTAGTTGGTCTATAGGGTTTTTTCTCTTCCTCCATTTTGCCCAAAGTTTGTTTCTAAGTTTTATTTTATGTTTGGTTTTTGAAAGCCATGGAGCAGATTTGGTTTTAATTCTAATTAATCTGGTTGGAGCATGGTGGTTGAGAATGGCAAGGACGTTGGAGTTAAAATAACTAACGGCTTCATCTAAAGGGAGGTTTTGTAAGGGGGACCAGTTTCTGTCAAACAGAGCACCTCGTTGGCCCTCTTCAAACACAATCTGGATGATTGGATAGGTGATCATAAATTCACCCTGAGGGTTCCACCTGTGTCCCTCTTGGGCAGGGGCAATAGGCGCTGATTGTGGAAATAAGGGTAAGAATTTGGCTAGGCTGTAAGGGCCCTAGAGCCATTAGCATAGTAACTTCCTATGATCCTATGATCTTATGGTCCTATGCACATGCTTATCTTCGAAACATGCAAAAGAGAAAACAATGTTTTTTGCAGGGTACAAGCCCCCCTGCACCCCAGACATCCACTGCGTATATATAATAAATAATAACTGTGAGCTCACACAGTCTCCTGGGAAAGGGCAAAAGGCATATTCCCGTTCCATGGGGAATGTTGATATTGCACATTTGTTGATGATTTGTGTTGTTGAACAAGCTTGTTGACAACACAGAGGTCAATTTAATTTCAAATCTAGAACTGCTAGGGAACCCATGTGTGTATGTGTGTGTGTGTGTGTGTGTGTGTGTGTGTGTGTGTGTGTGTGTGTGTGTGTGTGTGTGTGTGTGTGC